>NC_090439.1:956134144-956444699 GCF_031143425.1 Pleurodeles waltl
GATTAGCAGGAGCAACTGTCTGCCCTAAATATTCCCACAGAACTGTTGTGAATGTTGATTGCCATTTATTCTGACAATTGAGGTCAGAGTCCTTATGGGATCAACTCTGAAATTACTATAAGAATAGCTCTTTTGAATGGCCTTAATCAGAGATATCTTTTATCACACTTTCTATTTTATATTTATATTTATGATTTATAGATCACTGTTAGCACAATCCCTAAGTTTCTGTCTAAATTAGGTAGTAACAGATTTGAATGCATTCAGTGGCATAACAAGACTTGTGGGGGAGCCCCTGCAGAGTACATGGAGAGGATCATCTCCAGACTCAGGGTCTCATTCCAAGAATGGCGGTCGCAAGACCTCTGAACCTCAAATTGGGAGTTTGACGGTCTGACTGCCAACCAACCGCTGTCTATACCAGGAACATTGTTCTTGACGGGCTGACAGCGGTCCAGGTAGGAATCAGCCAGGACAGCGCTGAATTCACTGCCGCCTTACTGATTATGACCTGGATCTCAGCCAGCCTTGTCATGGCAGTTTCACTGCCATGAAAAGGGTGTTAGGTAACAGGTGCAGAGGGCGACAGGGGGTCCCTGCACTTGCCATTCTCTTTGCATGGGCAGTGTAGGTGTCCCTCTGCCCAGCACCCTCGCAATGCTGTGCAGACAGTGAGCATTGCGGGGGTTCTGATTCAGTGTGTGGGCAGCAGCATTACAGCCAGCTCTATTCAAGCCGAAGACAATGCTGCTGCCACTTTTGTTGATAAACAATCTTATGTGTTATTAAATGTACAGTTCTTAAGAATCATGCTTTCTGTGGGCCTTATGCCTTGTAGTTATAAAGCTTGTGGAGCTATCCCCAAGTGGGGCCATAAAATCTATAATGCATCGTTTAATTATTAGAATATGCTCATCAGAGAGGAACCCTGGTTATACAATAACAGACAGTGTACGTTGCTCAAAAATGTTAGTTTTCTATTACATAATCTCAATTGTTCTCCTTCTAGGTAGGTTTCTTCTCAGAATGGATGACAATATTAATAGGTAAATTAAGTTCTGAAGAAGACTTTTGCTATTGTTGACATGAATTCCATCAAGAGACTGTGCAAAACCAAATGTGATGCAACCTCACTTGTTATTATATAAAAAGCAGTTGAGCCAGCATGTTTCTAAAATGAAACTGTACTAGACTAGAGGGCTAGCCAGGCCGTAGGTCATTCCACAGCTTGACCTTTTTGTTAAATAGGAGTTAGCACTCAGGTAATGATTAAAGTTTTTTATAAAATATATTTCACCAACAAACAGTGCAGCTGAGATCATATGTTTTGGCTTCCCTTGGAGCCTTACGCACATAAAATCACCACACTGTCATTATGTGAATGTAGACCATTATATTATGTAATTTAGGGATACAAAAGAAATGTTCATCTTATAAACAGGAAACAATGATTCAACAAATGGTTTCACAACCCATTTCATACCATTAAAAAATCAATGTTTAGCAATCCCTAATTCAGCTTATAAATTTATGTATAATAAAGTTATTCAAAATCTACTTCATTTAATCAGGATTTTCATAGCATGTGGCCATATTTAAAGTACATAGATAACTCTGTAATAAGACACCGGAGGGAGAATTCATGCTTTTGGTGGTAGTAATAAGTGGTAGTAATAACTTTGAAAATGTTCCGGAAATATATGAAACATGACAGTGAGCCTTAATGACAACATATAAAGTCTGTAACTATTTCTTAATGAAACCCCAGTGGGCAAATTCTATTAATTCATTAGGACACAATAATGAATTCTGACATGTTCACAAATATATCAAAGATGAAAGATCAACCAAAATCAATAAGAAAATAACCTTTTCACCTTGGTCTCACAAAGTACAAATTCTTCACCAAGTGGAGCCCAGGTGAGCTTTAATCTGCAATACAAATTGATGGTGCTGAGTCAATCATATTGCAAACCAGCCAATAAAAAGTACATAAATGTAATATTGTAATTCATCTACAATGCTCAACATCATATACTAGTTAACTTACTCTAATATGTATCCACTCAAAGCTAAAAATAAATAACCTAGTATTGACATAAGCAGCAAACTCTGGAAAACGAGAGAGAAAATACCGTCATCTAATTTCTCATTTATCTTCTTCGTACATGCAGTTTCTCATCAGTATTCAGTCCTATCCATTCCTTACAGTTTAATTCTAAAATATGCTGTGATTCCAGGGGACTGAGGTCTTCCTCTGTGCACACCATGTTTATGACAGGAGATCAAATCAATATTACAATATCTCAATAGATACAAAATTCCACAGTGCCTTTGTTGGAACTGTTTAGCCAATGGATAGCTATCATGCTTATCCCTAATAGCCTTAGGTTAGTAAAATATTTTGTGGACGGGTAAAATGGTAATCTCTAATTTTCTCAGTGAATTATTCTTATTACCATAAGATTATAATCTTTGTTTTTTCAGTGAAATTCAGTGATTTTTGGCCATAGGCTGAGCATATGCCCAGCCCCATCAGACACCTTGCAAACATCCCATTGGGAGTGGCCAACCCCTGCATGGGCATGGCCTGCAATGAGCTGTAAGGTCCTATCTGCAAACAAGCCATGCACCCAACTCCCTGGGGAGCATTCCACACCCGCTGCGCATGACATTCAGCACTGCACAAGAAGGGTTGCCAGCAGGGCCTGACCTGTGGCCAGCACCTGCTCCAAACCCCACAGTTGTGGCCACCCCCTGTGCCAAACTCACAGCAGGTATCCAACCATAATTGCACATGAACAACAGCAGTTGGCTGCAGAGTACGGTCCAGACATTTGAAATTGTTTATGTTTTTTTTGTGGGATATGGTATAGGTATCTTTACCATAGTACCAGAGGGTGTGCTGTGCTGGGTACTGAGTACTGAGTGCTGGTATTGAAGTACAAGCAACTTATGTTTTTTTTATTTCATTTAAGGAAGGGCCCGTTTATGTGGTCTTTTTTCAGGATTTAGGGAGTGAGTATTCTATTTGTGTAATGACATCAGTAACATTTCCTTAAGTGATGTGAGCAGCCAATTAGATCATTCGGTGCTACAGTAATAACATAGTAGTAGTATTAATACTGCAGTACTTAAATGACCGATGGAAGAAAAAGATCCTTTAGCCACTCAGAAGAGCCTGTCATTTTCATTTTTTGGTTTCAGTACTGCAGGAGTCCCTCTGAAATCACACACAACTAACTGCACACATATACATACCTTTTTGCTGTGGGTTAATACCTTCATGCCCAACTTAAGCTCCTCTGTAAATGCTAGTTTCCCAAAAATGGCTAAATGCAATCAGCAAAAGCATACTTTCTGTGTAAAGTTCTAACTTTTTTAATGTTATGGAGTGTTGGCCAGATAGAGGGACCAGTGTAGTCCTGCTGAGAGTAGTAGCTGATGTTCTTGATTCAAGGGTCTGAATTGCTAAGCATCAGCTCTGATCAAGAGCTGCACTGTGCTGTGATGCATCAAGCTGCATTGGTGAAACTACCATGATAAGTCTGGTGGAGAACAAGTTTGTAATCAGCAGGGCGGTGCTGAGTTCAGCACTGCCCTGGCTGATTACATCCAGGACCGCCATCAGTCCTTCGTGATCTTGGCAGGGATGGCAGTAGGTTGGCGGGCCTGTTCACCAACTTTATAATATGGCAGTCAGACCGACACAGCCACGGCAGTCCGACCGCAAGTCTGACAGTCTTATGACAGTCAGACTCGTAACCAGCCCCAAAGTGTATTGTATATGCACTTTTGGAAATCTAATGTTTTTTCTGTGAATTTTCTGATTTACTCTGCAGGTTTTTTCTCTGCTAACATGTCTATGTGCATTTTGTTTCACCATTTTTTAAAATGAAATCTCTTTTTGGTTTGTTTTAAACAAATATATTTTACTTCGATTTTTTAGGGGGATTTCAGGAGAGTTTCTTTTTTTAAACCCTTTTTGTTTTTTTTATGGATCCTAGATCGTTTGGATTGATTCAGTAGATGTCTTTTGGACTGGTTTTATTTTTGCATTTTTTGGCCAATATTTTCCCAGTTTTAAGTGGATTAAACTTTTTGATTTAGTGAATAAGGAGCATGATGGGGCGTGGTCTGGCCACCGTTTGGAATGGCCGCCTGAGAGAGGATCTCCGTGCACCGGGCCAGGTTGGGGGCCTATGGAGGGAACGCTATCCCCCACCAAGACCCTCTCCCATGACATCGGGGAATCCTGAGAGCGCCGGGCTTGAATAGCGAGGAGCCCGGAGGCGCACAACAGCTGCAACAGCCGTTTACAAGCAAAGGCCGGGTGCAGCCTGGCGAGACTCGTTGAGCCACGGCATCAATTTTGAAAAGGTACGGAGGGTACCGTGGAATGAGTGGAATGTGCAGCTGGGAGTGTCTCTCCCTGATCCATTGAAGCCTGCTCCCATTGAACGGACCTGGGCACCGAGAGGGGGAGACGAGGGGCACATCCCTCAATATACCAGGAAACCTAACAGCACGGCATGCAGCGGGTCATCGCAGCCAAACGAAGGATCCCCTCAGGTGCCTGGAAGCAAGGCGGACAGACGCCATCAGCTGAGCTTGGCACATTGGAAAACCAGGGGCCCCCTGAGGACTACAGGCACCAGCAATACAGCCTCAAGAGCCTATCTTGGCAGCTGAAGGGGCACATATAAATAAGGTGAGCAGGAGGGAGCCCTGCTCAGAACTCCACAGAAGGAGGCCAGGGCAACACTCAGGTGACACAGCAGGAGGGACCCCATCCCTGAGACGAGGCTGGTTCCTTTGGAGGGGCATTTTGTAGGGTAGGGCTCACCTACTCACCCCAACGGAGCAGTGACTGAGGTCCCAATCAGTTAGACCTACCGGGGCTCCTCATTGCAGCCACCACTTCTCCATCCTCTACCCCCACACCCCTGTACCAGCGTGGCGGTTGGCGCTGTGCCCTATACCAAGATGGACTGCCTTCAATAGTCCTGAAAGAGGGGTTCGCCTCCGCTCCGATTGTTTGTAGGTGGAGGGGAAAGCATAACCCCCAGTAGGAGACCATGCCTGCAAACATGTGGCCCACCCACCGAGACTGACACTCCTCTTGGACTCAACCTGCTTGCTTAATTCCTTATGACAGCCGCAGTACTGGTAGCCTGGATGGCTAAGCCACAGCCATTAATGCTCCTGTGACAGGGCCAGGGTTCAACTGCCACGTCCCCTCCAGGTAATTCCCCTTGAGGACTTAATCACACAGGGGCAATGCCAAGCGTGAAGTCCTCCGGCAAACACTGCTGTCAACTGTTGTTTTCCGAGGCCGTAGCACAACCGAAAACCATGGCAGCGCAAATGACCCCTCCATATCCCACGTCCTTGCCAGCTGACTCCCACTCATGGGAGGAGGCAGACCGCATACTGCCGGAGATCGCCGCGGTGCGGCGTCCTCTGGAGGCAATGGATTCCAAGATTTCAGACTTGACAGTGGCCTCTATACGGGCTGACATCGCCGGTTTTCGGGAGACAGTGACCGACCTAGACCTTCACGACGGTAGAAGACCAGGTTTCGGCATAGCCCGACCACGAGGCAGAGTTGAGGTCTTTGCAAGCAAAGGTAATTGACTTGGAGGATAGGAGTCGCAGAGATAGTATATGCCCTTTTGGCATTCTGGAACGCAAGGAGGGCTCCGATATTAAATCCTTTCTCAACATCTCCTACCTGAGCTCATAGGCCTGGATTTTTCACCGCCATTGGAGTTCCAATGAGTCCACAGGATTGGCCCTTTACATAACGCAACCTCCGATAAACCTCGTCCCATCATCGCTTGCTTCCTGCGCCATGAACAGGCCCGACAGACCATTTCGGCAGCCAAAGCCCAAGGTCTGTTCTCTCTAGAGGGTCACGAGATTAGGGGGGTGGCAGTTTTCTCTAAACTAACAAATGAAAAGCAGAAGGCATTCCTGGCCCTTCGCCCACAACTCAGGAACCTGGACATTAAATTTGGTCTTTTTGAGCCTGCTCGCATGTGGATCACATACAACGGTAAATCCAGAGACTTCACTGAACCTGCAGACCTCAGCTCCTTCCTGAGCGACCTTGCTTTTCATCCTATGGACTCCGCCTCTGCAAACTCTGAACCGGGCGTCTTCGCTCGTGGAGATTTCCCCATTACACTGCCCCCACTGTCTCAACCTCAGCGTGCAGACTTTCAAAAGAGAGGTAGGGTTTATGACCACTTGTCCAAATCACAGGAGGGTCGCAACCATGTCCTCCAAGTGGTGATAGACCATACTCAGGACCAGGGCAGAGACAAGTCCCGATCCCCCTTGAAGCCAACCCTCAAAGAGCACCTGTAAAGCTGGACCACACAGTGCTCTAAGGACTTCTTGCACTTCACCCAGCAATGGGTTCTTCCTCATCAGACAGCTAAGTGTCATATCAGACTTTCACTATCATTGTTTTTTGTCTCGGCTGGGAAAGGTCGGGAAGGGGTCTGGGCCAGTACTTAGCTTACACGTTCAAGCTGCAACTGCTGTGATTTACCTCTGCTTTTGGGCCAGTTACGTGACCGGGCCCTTTGTGAAACTTTTGTCATTTAATAGCAGATAAGGATATGTTAAAGTATTATGTTGCATGTCTTATGATATAGTCTGTCTAAAGTTATTTACTCGTTAGTAGCAGTTTTTATATAAAATTGATTGCCCTATGCATATCATGCGATCTGCCTCCAGCTCTGGGTTATGATCTCGTCCTCCGGCACTGCCGGCTCTTCCTTGCCTGTCCTCCCCCCTGTTCTTCTATTCCCACTTACCCTGTAGACTAGCAATCGTGGGGATCCACCACGAGACATGCCTCGGAGCACCTCCGGCACTCTACACGCCCCAGATACTGGGGAGGTCCATGCCCCCTCTTCCTCTCCATCCCCACCCACCAACTTGGAGGGCTGCTCTGATAGCACAAGCCATAGTATCCTTGCCCCCACTCCACGCTCTTCTCTCTATGACCACCTTATTCTCCCTAGGCACTCACCAGGACATGTTATGTGGGTACGCCTCTTTCAGTAATTGTAGGGTCATGGCCTTTCCATCCTTTGGATAGTGGTTGCCACGCTGTTCAAGGTCCCCGAGGTATGTTCCATTGGTAATACAGGCCCTAACATGAGACAGTGAGGACCTCGCCCTTTCTAGTTGCTTAAGTAGGAGATAGGAACTATCCCACATTTACCTGCATGGGTGGTTGGCGTGGCGACAGTCCTCACCTTTACACCTTGCTGGTTATGGCCCCCATCAGGTCCTGTATTATTCCGCCTTCCCATATTCTTAGTTCCTTGCGCCCCACTCCCTACCACTCAGCATTATTTACCAATGAGGCATTCCCCGGCTGAGGGTTTCCCTCACTTCCCCCCTTACCTATTTATCCTTTTTCAGTATACGAGTGTCTGGAGCTTCGTTATTCCTAGCTTATTCCTTCATCCATAGTATCGACGATTGCGAAGTCTCCATCCCCCTTCGAATAGGTTCATACCACGCTTTATAATGGGGTTGACGTCCCCACTCACGGTTCTTTCTTGGAATGTACACGGTATGACACACTACATCAAGCGACAGAAGATATTATCTTATCTCCGGTCCAAAGGAACTGACATTGCCCTATTGCAGGAGACACATCTATCCCCATCCGAATCTGAAAAACTCTGCGAAGACTGGGTGGGCAAGGTACTGTTCAGCAGTGTGCCATCCGTGCACACTGAGGCACAGGGTTCAGGGTGGAAATGTGGGGTTGCAATACTTATTCGTCGTTCTCTGCAGTTCAGACTTCTTAAGACGTGGTGTGATCCAGAGGGGCGCTATGTCCTCACCACGCTTGCCTTGGGCTCTTCCACAATCTGTGTTGGTACTATCTACGCTCCCACGGGCTCAAAACATTCTTTTTTCCTTTCTATTAATCGATTATTGACTGAGATTGGCGCTCCCCATTACCTGCTGTGTGGGGACTGGAACTTAGTACAGGATGCCATCTTAGAGAGATCCAGTGCTCTTGATGCGGGTAATAACGCGGATCGGGCCCTTATAAGCAATGTGCAATCAGACCATGGTCTGTTGGACCACTGGCGCCTTTCCCATCCATCTGGCCGGGAATACACCTTTATCTCCCCGGTACATGGGACTCAATCCCGGCTAGACTATTTCTTGATCAGTCATAGGTTATTGCAGTCGATTCGGCAATCTGAAATTCTTCCGGGCTGCATTGTCTGACCATTCTCCGGTTTTGTTAGTCCTGGAACTGGGGATGGCCTCACCCAGTCGCAAGCCTTGGCGTCTCCCAAGCCTCAGATACCGAACCCCGAAGGGAAAAGAACTGCTTCGGTCCCACATCGCCACCTATCTTCAGGACAATAAGGGCTCGGTTTCTTCACCCCAGCTACTGTGGGTGGCAGCAAAGGCAACGATAAGAGGACAGCTCATGAGAGATGCGGCCATCTCCAATGCCCAAAGGAGGGATCAACAGAGTAGGCTGGAAGACTACATCGCTCAGACTACTCGGAGTACACACAAACACCCACCTCACCCATCCGCCACCGCCTGGAACTAGCCAAAATGGAGCTCAACTCCCTCTATACCTCTCAGGCGGAACATGCCTTACAGCGATTGAAAGGTCGCCAGTATGAACATGGGGAGAAGGCAGGATGCCTATTAGCCGCTCAAATGCGTCAAAGGGTTGGCAGCACTGGCCATCCCAGCCTTGTGCAGATCCGATGGCACGTTCATAACCCACCCGCAGGCCATTGCGGAGGAGTTTGGGTGGTTTTACCAAACGTTATACACCCCAGGAATGACTGAAGACACTGGTCTCTTGGACCCCTTCCTCGAGAGGGCAAATATACCAAGTCTTTCGGATGAGGGTAGAGCGCTTCTGGAAGGTGACATCAGCAAGGAGGAGATACAGCAGGCGATAGCTGCCCTTCCATATCATAAGACGCCCGGGGAGGATGGGTTCACATCAGAATTCTATAAATGGACGGGAGCGGATACCATGGATGCTTTATACGAGGCATTTTGAGGGGCTGATCAGACGGGTTCTCTACACCCTCTCTCCAACAAAGCTTCCATCGTAGTTTTACCCAAGCCGGGAAAGGACCCTCTTCTCTGCGGTAGCTATCGTCCTATCTCTCTCCTCAATGGAGATATCAAGATCCTTGCAGGAATCTTGGCATCCCGTCTGAAGAAGATAATTCCCGCCCTGGTCCATTCTACTCAAGTTGGCTTCGTACTGGGCCGCTCATCGAGAAATCACCTCCACACGCTACTCCAACCATCTGGTCAGCTCGGGATTCACGAGAGGAAGCCCTTGATCTCTCGCTAGAAGCCAAAAAGGTGTTTGACCAAATAGAGTGGTATCTCTTCGAAATACTAAAATGCTTTGGTCTGGCGACTAGCTTTATAAACATGGTGCGTCTGTTGTATGACTCCCTGACTGCCCAAGTAAACTGCGGGGGGTTTTCTCTGAGGCCTTCTCAGTTAACAGAGGGACACATCAAGGCTTCCCCCATCCCCGTTATTATTTCTCCTAGCCGTAGGACCCTTAGCGGCAACAATCCGCAGCTCCAGTCTTATATCCGGAATATCAGTACCAGGCGGCAGTTCTACCATTTACTTATATGCGGACGACATTCTGCTCACTCTCACTGACTTGCCCTCCTCCCTTACAGCCCTCAGAGCTATTCTATCAGAATTCGAACATCTCTCGGGCTACTGAATCAACTGGGATAAAAGTGAGGCGTTGCCATTATCCCTAGTAACGGTGAGCGCTTCAGTTCAGGGATTCTAAGTTAAATGGAAAAATCACGTCTTCGGTATCTAGGCATCGACATTAACAGAGGTTTGGATAAAATGGTAGCAGATAACTTGGACCCGTTGCTTAGCAGTATGAAACAGGATTTTGAGAAATGGTCCAATTTGAGCCTTTCTATGTGGGGTAGGGTACAGGCAGTATGAATGTTGACCTTGCTGCGATTCCTGTATGTCCTGGTGGTGATACCTTTATGAATACCCTTGTTACTCCTTCGAGAGATAGATCGTCGTATCTGGGCCTTCGTATGGGGGTTTATGCGCCCACGGCTACCCAGAGCCGCTTTGCTCGCCAGACACGAGTTTGGGGGTTTGAGCCTCCCTTCAGTGGAACACTATGCCTTAGTGTTGCATCTCTCACAGACTGTCTTCTTACTCCCGGGAGTACAGGATCCGCAGCTATGGGTGGAAATAGAGCAGATTCTTTCGCATTCCCCATCAGGACTCCAGGTGCTCTATACTACAAACCTGACATCCCGTTGAACCCTCAATCCTATAATCGGGGCCATGCAAAATGCATGGCAACAGGCACACCGCTTAATGAAAGTAGACCCCCGAATACATGATAGAGCACCAATATGGGGCAATAAAAGCTTCCGGATTGGGGGAAAGACTATCTCTTGGACGGAGTGGTGTTCGAGAGGTCTCACAAGGGTAGATCAGCGCCTAACGGGGAACAAATTGAAGTCGTTCTCAGAACTCAGGGAGGAATTTGATCTCCCCGAACATCATGCGTGGCGTTTTATACAGCTTAGGCATTGCTTGGTGAGACGGCTGGGGAATCCACCACAGCGACTTCTGCAATCCCCGATACTTCACTACCTGGAAACCTGGGGTCATTTGAGGGGGGCTGTGTCGGGCCTGCATGCTCTGATGAACCGACACCTCTTCTCACTTCCTCTTCTCATCTCCCTCAAGAACAAATGGCAGGCACGCCTACAGGTCGAATACGAACTAGAGGAATGGACAGACTTAATTGTGGCCAGGGACCGTAGAGCACAGGAGGCCTGGTTGAAATTCAGCCTTTTTAAAATGTTACATGAATGGTACTGGACTCCCCAGAAACTGCGTTCCGCAGGGTTATTGTCTCACGCCTCATGTTGGAGGTGTCCTCATACCCGCTGTGATCTGCTACATATCTTACATGACTATCCGGTCATTCAGCCTTTCTGGCGATCAGTGGGGGACACCCTTAGAGAAGTACTACCCTTACCGTCTTCCCTCACCTCCCCCTTCTACTGTTGCATGACACCGGAGAGCTCTACGATCTCTCCTGCCCGCAACATCGTTTACTGCAAACCGCACTGGCCACAGCTAAGGTATGTATCCTCAGGCATTGGCGTGCGACAACCACCCCCTCTCACGGAGAATAGATCACTGCAATGTATCAGGCAGCCTCCCACGAACGACTCATATATGACTTGCATGATAAAGCGGACGTGTTTCTACAAACATGGTCGCCCTTTCTCTATGGACCCCTGAGCTGAACATTCACTACGGTGGTCATAATACATTTGACCGAGTGGGACTACACTATTCCGGTAAATCTACTACCATACACCAGTACATTCCTGCCTATTTCTATTTTGTATTGACCTCAATTGAGTACAAACTCCTATTCTCACCTGCTCTCTAATTGGTTTTATTAAGAATGCACCAAACATATACCCACATCTCTCCCCTCCTTTTCTTCACCTCCTCCTCCCCTCTGCTATCTTCATTGTTCACCCTGTCCCCCCGCCAATCTTCCTTGTTAGTGCCTCCTGTCTCACCCCCTCCCTACTTATGTTGTTCCCTCCCCTCAATCTCCTCCCCTTTCTCATCTATGTCTTCGCTCCCTTATTCCTATCCTTACTCTCATCCTCCCTCATGTCCCCACCTACCCTTCTTCCTCTTATGGACATTCTCGTCTCTCCTCACCTTTCCTGTTTCCACCCCTCTTGCTCACCCATAGGTAGGCTCCTTTTTCTTGTTTTTTGCTTTGTCTATATCTTCTTCCTCAGATATTCCCTTTAATACTACGACCTCATCCATGCTAAGCCCTGCCGCTGCCCTGAGACACCTACTCTTCCTCACAGTGTTACTATCAAAAGGGCATCAATCCACCTCCGTTCATCCCCCTATATGACCCCTCTTAAGTCCCCCCTCCCTCTATCCAAAGGACAGATAGCACCTCTTCATACACCCATCGGGGCCACCGTTCTTCGCCCTCTGCTTGTGTTTCCTATCTGGAGGCCCTATAACACTGTCTTTAGCCCATAATTCACTATTCTTCAGTGACACCTTAATGTTTTCAATTTAGACGTCGGGTACTGGAATTCTGGAACACTAAGGGGACCAATGGCCTAGATTGGCTGGCTGGTTAGCCTTGCTAGGAATATCCATAACCAAGTCCAATATTGGGGACTGATGCAGGACTGAGGAGAAGTGCTATTGTAGCATAGTAGCCCTGCATTATTATTATTATTATTATTATTATTATTATGTTATTAAGTTTATTGTATTTGTGTATCATTGTATTAGGATAAGGTACTACTGTATTATTGAGCTCCCGCAATATGGTTACTCTTTTTGCTCTATATCTGTAATAGCTAGATGTCTTAGGTATAGATATGAAGAATTAAGGATTTTCTTAGATGTTATTCTAAATCTGAATGTCTTCCTTTCCTATTTTTTTCCTATTTTTTTTCTTTCTTTCTTCTTTCTTTCTCTTTTCCATCCCTCTCTGCGTAGTTTTACTAGATTTTAAGTCAAATATGGTATAGGAGTATTGAAGGTTTGTTATTTGCTTTCTGTAAATCGAGTATTGTTCTGGAATATGGAAATAAACAAAATTACAACACAAAAAAGGAGCATGATCTGTGGATTCGGAACAGTAAATCATGTTTAATTTATTTGTTTTGTGTTGGAAATGTTATGTCATGGTTACTTAGAATTGTGTATTTAATGTGTTGTAATTATTTTATGTAACAGATTCGGTTTATCCTTTGAACATTTTGGTAGGTGAGGTTAAGAATTTTCATATACATAATTTATATATTATTTTATCATGTCAGTCTTATTTGAGATGGATTTGTATTTAATGTTTTATTGATACAATAGAGTTTTATGTTTATTATTTATATATAAAATGATTTGTCATGTTGGTTAAGATAATGGTATATTTTTCTGGGAATTTTGTAGATTAGTATTCATTTTATTATATGCTTTTGGGTTTTATTACTAAGTAATCTATTCCCTTGTTGTTTATGAAGAGTTTACATTTAAATTGTGCATGTTCTATGTTCATTTGGTTTGCCTGCTGAAATTATGATGCAATTTGGGTTACAATGAATGAACTTCATTAATTAAAATTATAATTAAAACACACAAGAATAAAAGTTCTCTAAGGGCCTGTTTATAACATTAGTGGTCCGACTAGCAGACCGCCATGTTGGCAGTCCCAAAAATACCACTACGCTGGTGGTCCCCTGACCACCGTACTACAATGCAAATAAGCATGACCGCTGCCCGCCAAGCAAAAATGACAGACCACCAGTAGCACAGCAGCTTGTAACTAGGTGGTCTGACCTCCAGTGCTATTAGTGCCGCAGCCGACCACTGAGTCTAGTGCAAACAGTCTTGTCGCAGCGGTTAGCCAATGGCAGGTGACTACCATGGTATGGCAAAGTAAAAGACAATTGCACACTTAATGAATTGAAAAACAACACAGCTGACACACATTGCTCCAGTGAACAGACCTGCAAATCACACTATAAAGCACTCTCCTTCACAGACCACAATCCTTTGCATTTCCACAGGGAGCCGAATAACCAGGACCACTATTTATTGAATTTTTCATAGTTTAGGTACCCCGTTTTCCAGCATCCCATAAAACACCCTCCACACAATTTTGTCAATTCACTCTGTTGCACTTCCGCTGTTAGGTAAGTCCCAGTCACCCACTCTTTTTTGTCCACCATGTCATTCCAAAAATCCCCATTTTTCAGAAGATGAGCTGAGAGTCATGGTGAATGAAATCATAAGAGTAGAGCCACAATACCAGCCCACTCCTTTCAGTTGGAAAATGGAAATGTGGGACAGGGTAGTCAACAGAGTGTATGCTGTAGGTACTACCCTGTGCACAAAGGAGGACATTAGGAAGAAGTGTGATAACCTCAGGGGCAAGGTACAATCCCTGGACAACAGGCAGCAGTTGGAGGCAAAGATGACTGGTGGTGACCCTCCCAGTGCCCTGTTAAGACTCTTTCCCTGCAAGCAGAAGGTCTTGGCCATCCTGCATTCTAAGGGCTTGTCAGGCATACCTGGGGGAGTGGAGTCTGGTTAGATACAACAGAAAAACTGTCAATAACCTTCAATGTCATGCATGCTCACAGCACAGTTTTTGCCACTGTCTTGTTCATTGTTCATGTACCTCACCAACATTCAATACCCAGAGTATATGTGTTTTAACACGGTCAATGTGTATTTTTGGACCCAACATCACAGCTACCAAGGCCCATCATATGCCATATGTCCAAATGGTGCCTATAAATCTCAAAATACCAAAAATACATTCCAGGATTCATGGTATGTCCGAAAATGTAAATGTATGCTCCAAACTAAATGCGCCCCGCAAACAGATATGTAATACCCATCATTTGTCATGTGTTGGGAAGTAGAGGGATTGACCTGACTGCAAAGCCCATGAGGCACTGTTTCACTAATTCCAAACACCAGCTTAGTTGTCACTTGGCCCTATACATCTGTTAGTGAACTCCCACATGAAGTGTACTCACCTGGGAGGATACCATTTGTATGGTGTGTGTAATAGAGGGAATTACCTGACTGCAACTCCCAGGAGGCACTTTTTCACTAACTCCAAACACCAACCCATTGTGCACTTGGCCCAATAGACCTGTTTGTAATCTCCCTAATGCTCTTCACTTACCTGGGAGTATGCCATTTGTCAAGTGTTGGGAAGTAGAGAGAGTGACAGGACTGCAACTCCCAGGAGGCCTTGTGTCTGTAACTCCAAATACCAACCCAGTGTGCACTTGTCCAAATACTCTTGTTTGTGAACTCTCAATTGAAGTTTACTCACCTGGGAGTGACCAAGATACAGATCAGGCTCAACTCAGAGACATATCTGTCTAACTAGCTCCATCTTGACCTGCTAACCCAAGATGAAACTATGAAGGACAGGAATGACACCTTACCCAGTGTGTACATCAAGTATTCCTAAAGCCATAAACTGCACCACCAGATCGGTATTGGCTCTATACACATGGACACAGCACTGTGTACATGATGACTGCAGTCACATATACAGCAAAGTCCTGAGTTTGTCTGTATCACACTCAACTAGGCCTTCAATGGTCAAAGCCATATGTTGCCTCTCCACTGTGTTGGCTTCACGGTTGGTAAGATGTCATTTTCAGTCCATCTTTCCAAGTGCAATTGATCTGCACATCTCAGCTGCTTGAGTAAAATAGGTTCAGCATACTTCACAAATGTCATGTCAAATAACCCAATACCATGGTAACTTTGCACAACTGGATTACTTACAACTTAACTATGTCCAAAGTCTCTGCTTACTGTAACAAAATACCTTTGATGTTGCAATTCAACCAGTACTGATGTACATTTTTCATAAACAGGTGGATCTGCCACTGGGCATATGGAGGCCACAGAACAGACTGCAACTACCCCCCTGGATGAAGCCCTCAGTGATGACAACACTCCTGGACCTGTGGACATGGAGGAAGGTCCTGGCCCATCTGAGAAACCTGGTAAGAGGGCAACGGTGAGTCTCACTGTGCCCACAACGTCACCACCCACCCCTCTTGCTTCTCTCACAAGCAACCATGCACCCCCAACCTGTGAACGTAGCACAGTTTCCACTTCCTTTTGCCCCTCAGTCCTGGATTATAAGATGCAACACAACACTGAGGGTCCAAGACACAGTTGGTGAGGGCATCCTGTGCCCAGGGCACAAGTTTGGGATTCAGTTCATGGGAGGGATTCTGGGGGCTAGCGGATTTAGGCCACTGGTGCTGCTATTGGTCAGGACACCATAAGCAATGTCTTAGGGGTCTATCAAGAGTCACAAGGCGTGATGGGCCAGGTGTTGACCAAACTCCAGGAACTCAAGCCGCTAAAGAGAGACATTCATAAGGATATGTGTGAACAAATTGATGCCCACTATTCAAACATGGCCTCCTTAGCAGGGGTGCCGACGGACAGGCAGGGCTTTTTAAAACCAATTTTCCCTTTACTTTGGCTCATCAGGCCCATTCACATTGGTGCCAGTTACAGGAAGGGAGACCCTGCCAGAGGAGCAACCAGCCACAGTCACCCCTGCCTCTGTAGCAGCTGATCCCCTCCCTCACAAGTAGGGAAGTCCAGAAAAGAATCCAAGAGGTGCAGATGGAAATATACCCACCACTGCCAACAATAACGCTCTTCCTAATGGTTCTCCTTTGTATGTCACACATTCACCCTGTGGACTGATCCTGAACGACCTACCATTTCCAATGAGAGGAATACTCTGGACTGTGGACTTCCAATAGAGTCGCTATAATTTCATTCACCATGACTGACCCCTTCACATTTCTTTTTTGTTGAGTCATGTCACATATATTTTCTGTTAGTCATAGCTTCACAATAAAATCAACCATCGCTAACTCATTGTCTGCTGCTTTGACTTCACATTTAGCCATGTAGATATGTCAGACCATGTGAATCATACGATGATGATCCAAGGTACTTGTTCAAGATGGGATATGTTTCATGTACACAGTGTCCAGCTCAGGATCACAACCATCCCACACAAACACATATAAACATGTGTCTGGTCAAACTAAAAAAGAATATTAGTGTTCAGCACATAGGCTGTCAATATGTCCGAACTATTGAAAATCATAAATGCTTGACTCATTCTGAGTAAATGAACATATTTACAGGTACTGACCTCTAGACCATGGAAGGAAGGGATTTGCCAGACATTATCCTGTAGAATAGGCAAACAGTGACATGGTTGATGTCATCAGCTTGAGCCTTATCACAAACCATACCAAAGTCATCCAACAACACATAATCCAAGATTCAGGCAGATAGCAGTACAACAGTTTCTGATCACAAGGTCATTATAATCCAGTGCTGATGCATTTGGTGGCATGACACAAACATATGTCGGTGTTTTGGCACAGGCAATGTGGCCTGCAAAGATGAAACATCTACAGCTACATACATGTCATACAAAAAGAGTGTTTAACTAATCTGAAGGGTAATTTACATGGTTGTCATCTAGGACTACATATTTACTTACCACATGATGACACTCATGATGCATCAGGCCCACCACAGGACACAAAACATGTCCAATGGACACTTCTACACTTCCACTCAAATGCTGTGCAGGCTGTATTGGCACAGGTCTCCTACATCCAAACTCTGTGACCTACATCACTTGGAACAATCCATGTTCACTTCATATGTCAGAAGAGTATCACATACCTGCCAATGTCACAACTCTGAAATGCCCACATGAAGATGTCATGGTGAAGGTACCTGTACAAAGGGCAAAACAAGGAGAATAGGCATGAAACCATACATATGGCACACGTCATATAGCAAGCATCTGGAAAACAGAGAAGATTGCAAGAAATCTGATAGAAACAAAGCAACATCATCAAGATGGGGATGTGTCAAAAGCTATGCATTCATTAAGCCCTCAGCTCCCTAACTGTTTCAAAAAAAATAATCTCTGCACATTCTCACAACCACAGTAAATTCTACAGTCACAGTCATGATGTCACATAACATACTTACACTCATGAGGAGAAGCTGTAGATTAGATCTTCTCGCAAGTCACCTCCTTCCTCTTCACCACTGTCATCATCAGTTGGCATTTTAGGATTCTTACCCGGTGGCACTGCAGGATCCCCATCCTCTGGGATGGAAGGGATAGTTCTCCACAGGGCAATGTTGTGGAGCATACAGCATGCCACAGTGAAATGACACACTTTCCCAGGCTTCACCAGTCCCCTCCAGACAGCAAAATCTGTCCTTCAGGAGCCCAAAATCCCACTCCACTACTTGCTGTGTTTTTCCATGGGCCTCACTGAAGTTGACTTCCCCTGGCATAGTTAGATTCCTCAGCGGGGTCAATAACCAAGGATGGTTTGGCTCTGCTGAGTCTCTTTTTAAGCAATGGCCCATAAGTGCAACAATGAGTCACTGACTTAATGATTGTAGCACCTGACATTGCTCACACGCAATCAGAACAGACATGACTTACCAACCAGCCAGGCCCTCTCTGGTTGAATTTTTGACATCAGCTGGTATATGGTACTGCTCTGCATTACAAAGGAATCATGGGCAGATCCAGGGAAATGGACACAGATGTTTGAGACGTAGAGATCTGCCAGACAACTTGCACATGGATGGAATGGAAGTTCTTTCTGCTGCAATAGACTTGTTCAGTGGCCTGCAGTGGCACCAAGGCAACATGTGTGCCATCAATGATTCCCACCACATGTTGGAGAGTGGCAAAACCATAGAATTCAGAATTCACATTGGCTAAACCCTCACATCGGGGCATGATATTGCTGTCAATTTGTTCCAACATTGATGAAAGGAAATCACTCAACACCAAACTGAACATAGGTTGGGACATACCATCAGATTCGGCCACTCTAAGTTGGAAGGACCCGGTGGCCTGGAAGTGCAATACTTCCATGACTTGAACAATGTGTGGTATGCAGTATGTATTACTGTTGGGTGGCATCAGATCTGGCTACAACTGATAGCATAAATCCACTATTGTTTGCCTATGAAGATAGTAGAACTGGATAATGTGGCATTCCTCCATGGCCCGAAGGTCTGGCTATGGATGGTAGACAGCAGGTTGTCGCATACTCACTCTCCCAGGGTACCTATGTGTGAATAAACATGATTTAAACATTAGACACTGTGCCCACACTAACATACATGATGCATACCAACAAAACCATGTCACAAAGCATTTCTGACTGGAAACACACCACACCTAGTACACAGCACATCTGTCAACTACACATGGGCCAGATGTGACCCTCATGGTTATGTACACATGTCCACAACATGGATTCGGGTAACACCCAACTATCTGTTACTCAGGTGCACCTCAAACTGTGACAGTCTTTTCAGACTGCCAAAAATATAGTCAGCAGTGGTGAACAGTACACTGTCATTATATGCCATCTGTGCCCTGTGACATACTACATTTGTTGCTGTGTAGTAGGACCCACACAACAGGACATATTTAGGATGTTTGTGATTATCCTACACATATATTGTTATTGTGACACATTTAAAAGAGCCACATACAGTATTTCGAAGTGCCAAAATGGCGGATGCCTGACCTACTCCACTGGACATCAGGAGCCTCTTGCGTCTGCTGGCAGAAGTCATCCTCGCAGTGGGTGGTACCAATTATGGCAGTCACAGCCATAGGTTAACATTGTTGCCTGTGGTGGTTGCGGGCCGATGGCAGTTTCCATCGGCGGTAGTGCCAGCATTTATGTTGTACATGTAAGACACATTTTGCAAAATCAGTCACTTGACTCCTGATACTGCTGCCAGCAACACCTCCACCACTTCAGCTTCTAAGTACCACCTCTGGGAGTAATCATGCCACAGCGAACAGGTAAAAGGGACCTCTGCCTTCTGTCCAGAAGAGCTGGAGAGGCTTGCGAATTAGGTCCTTACCCTATCTGCTCGGCTCTATGGTTCACCAGAGGAGCAGGTAAGAACCTCATAGGTACAATTGACTCTGTTCAACACCATCCTTTACCTCCTCCCAGGCTACAATGTGCCACTGTGTGCCAGTTGTAGCAGTTTGTGGGGCATCAATGGGATGTCCATGTTGCAGGTATTGGGGACCAGTACTATATGTTGTGGACTTTCACATTGCGTTGTGTGATGTTTTTGAGGCCCTAGAACCTCCTTGTGTTGGATGAACATAACTAGACAAGGAAACTTTCCTGCCATACAATGACATTTCTTTCTGTTTACGATGGTTGTAAATGTCGGGCAACATGTATGTTCATGACAACATGGACTGTGTATGCATCTTGTTGAGCCATTTGAGAATCTTGTAAGCAATGGGTATTGTTTCACAGATCTTTCACCCCACATCTGACCTTGCCAAACTGTTGTCTGGAAGGCATATCATGACTCACTGCGCCCTTCAGGTTACCACACAAACCACAAGTCACATTGTTGATGGCCACATGATGTACTGTCATGCATGGAAGTGATGGAAATGTGAGTGTCACGTAGGTTCTGTATGGTAAGGCTGCAGAGACCAGGCCCTGTCAAATATACCTCCCATTATAGGATCTAGTCCAAGCTGTGGAAGCATCACTGTGGCTATGCAACTGTGGCACTGTGCCCACTCCCTGTAAACCTGCAGATCCTATCATGTGGCCAATATGAGGCTCAAGTGTCAAAACACACCCTGAATGTCTTAGTCCATTGATTAGATTTGGAAATATTTACGGAGGTAAATCCATGAACTAGTCCATATGTGCATTTTGCATCATTGTCAATGTGTGGCTTTGACTCACAACAGGTCCCTTACACTCACAGCTCTGTTGTCACCGTCACATAAGTCATATTTGTCAAGTACAGGTGTATGGCACAATTGACACACCCACAGTGCAGACAATGTGTAGATTCCAGGGAGGCCATGACATGTGACTCGGTAGCTTGGTTACATAGCGGAAACATACCAAACTTACCTTTGTATGTTAAATGTAATCTCTGTAGGTTTGCCACATATGTTCAAAGGTGTGTTCTGTGGTACAGGTACATACCACAGAAACCCATCCTGAAGTGGCATTAGTCGGCATTTGGTAGGCCACATGTCCACACATGAACAGGGTAGAGAATTTCCATACACACCATGCCAGTCCTTTCATTGCCACTCAAGTCTTAAGGTGAAGTCTGTACTATGGTAGTTGCTTTTATGGACTGTATGCAGTGAGTCAATGTTGCATAATGTAAATGTGTTGTTCTAGTCAGGCCTAAGGAGTTTACCCTTCAGAAGAAGCATCGTTGGGCAGTGTTTCATTGTGGCTTGCATAACAGTACATGTTGCTGGACCATGAGCTACTTGATGTAAGTAGGCTTGCTTAGTCATTGTAGGCCATGAGTAGGGTAGTGGGTTAGTCTGTGGATAACTCTAAAAGTGTATAGCCATGTCCCTGTATTTATCAGCATGTGTGCTTTACACTTGAAGTGGGTTGACAAATTGCCCATTTTGTGCTTGGTATTTCTGACATATGGGTAACACAACTATTTGTTCCACAATTTGTGTTTGAAATCTTTTGATTTGTCTCTTCCACCCATACAGGTCAATGCCCATCAGAAGGGTATTTGGAAAGCCATCGCCCAGAAGGTGCAGACCCTGGAGGTCCATAGCCAGCAGCGTGCCCACTGTTAGAAGAGGTGGGAGGACCTGAGACATTGGGCCCAGAAGATCACAGAGGCTCATCTGGAGCTGTCCTCCCAAACGTGGGCATGACACACATCCATCGGAGTCTGATTCCCTAATGGCCCGCATTCTGGCCGTGGCCTACCCCCAGCTTGATGGGCAGTTGAGGGGGCACAGCAGCCACAAGGAGATGAGTAAAGGGTATATACCTGCCTGTCACATAGCCAAGTTGATGTGTTAGGTTCTTACATCTACTCTTGCTGATTGGGAATGGGTCATGTGTGACACACAAGATTACCAACTTTTTGTGTAGGTATGGAATTTGGTGCATACTGATGTGCCTTGCGTATTAGCCCAGGGACCTCAAACACAACTGAGTACAGTCCACATACAATTTGCTCTCCAGGGCCAACACATGGCTGTGTACAGTGATCATTCAATTAATGTTGGTTGTTCTGGGTCTAGATTGTATGCAACAGGCCACTACTCCTCAGTGTTACAGCCCAAACTGAAGTGATGGATCGCTGCCATGTGTCTGCTCAAGTGAGCAAATTGGCATCTGTGCCCCAGAGGCCACTTGTCTTCAGTGTGTCACGAGTGCTGGTGCCTCACTACTGTCTTTCATGTGAAGGTGGCTATCATACATGTGACAGAGCATACATTGTTCTTTGGGAGCAGCTACAGATCAATACTTTTCCTTGATAAGTGGGGAATGTCCATTGCTGTGATTTGTGTGACATCCCTGTTGATAACATTCCTTGTGCCCACATGTTAGCACGTGTTCCTTTCACTTTTGACACATTATTTTCACTGCTGTTTCATGCATGGTTCACCTGTGTTCATGGGATGATTCCTTTATTCCCTCACTTATCTGTGCATGTCAGCATGTGTTTGGAATAGGACATATGTGATGGGGCTACATTTCATGTGGTGCACAGACAGGAGTGTGTCGCCATTGATTGTTGGCTCACACGTACCCTTACCCGTCATTTATGTCATTTGGCATGTACAAGTTTAGTAGCAAAGAGGGACATGACAGGTAGGACTACAGTTTTTAACCACAATGTGCATTTCCATTGCATTTATGTGGCATCATGTAGCAAAATGCTCTGCACTTGTGACTGTTGGCATGCATTGTGGAATGACTAGCAGTTATGTGGGAAACCTGTGGGTGGGTACAACCATTCATTCAAGACATTGGGTTTGCACAACCAAAATGGAGACAGTGATGTAGCTTCCCATTAGGCAACATGTTGAGGGCCTTCTACAAGTATTGGAGAATCCCTGGGCCTCTTCAAAATTCAAAGGACTATTGGCTTCTGCTGATGCATTCAGAATATGTCATTGTGAGGAGTGTCATACTGTAGAGGTGATTTCCCTGGAACCGGCTGATCCATTTTGTTGTTTATTTTGGAGACATATCTCCCTGACAGTTTGAACATTTTGACTACAATGTACATTTCGATGCCAGGTATATAGTATATCTAAGCAACATTTGTACAACCTCAATGACTTCATTAGGACAATTTACACATGGTGAAGTGAGCATTGATGATTTGTTTCCAGTGTGACATGGGTATTTCCAAGTCACCTTCTATAGGCTACTGTACGTCTGTAAGAAACATGGCAGGATTTTGGACCATACTTTCGTATTGTTGTGGTATTGTGTATGTGATGAATTGATGCATGCATGACCTTGTGCGGGATCTGTGGGAATGAACTTGGCATTGGCCACTCCCGAGTTGTGGCAGACCCATCAGGACCTGCTCCTGTACCATCCTTGTCAGCCAACCTCATTTCTATCGCCCCCCCCCCCTGTTGCTCCCCACCCAGTTGCCCCTATCTGATCATCCAAGTGGGTGAGTGTCTCCTTTACCCCAGGCACCTCACCCCCAGCCACTGTTAACCCTGCTGCCCTGAGTGAGGATGCCATTGATGTCCTAAGGAGCATCTCTGTGGGGAAGACTGCCATTGTGAATACCATCCAGTGTTTGGCCAGCCAACCTGAGCAGACAAATGCTTACCTGGATGGTATTCATAGTGACATGTCTGGCATACAGAGATCTTTTCAGGCTGTGGCCTCCTCACTGATGTCACCCAGTCAACCTCCACCCCTCCACAATCCTACCCCTAACACCTCCCTCTTCCCATTCCAAATTTCCTATTCCCCTATCTGTTCCAAGCACAAAGACACATCTGCATGCACCCACCTCAATACACACAAGCAGCACACATAGACACAAGCACCACAAGACACACCGGCACGCAAGCACTCAACAGTCACCCACAGACACCACAACAAGTACCATTTTCACAGACACCCCACCACATCCACGATCCTTACACCACAACAACCATACCACAGATACCACCACAACACACAGTGATACATCACCCACATCCACCGTACGCCCAGACAACACTTCACAACTCATGGATCCACACACCTCTGACACTATATCTTCTGACACCACTACAAATATCCACAGACACATCTACCACATCAACCATACTGCCCAGGCACTACCCCAACACACACAGACACATCCACCACATTCACCATACCCACCCCAATACATACAGACACATCCACATACCCACAGACACCACTCCAACAGTCACACACATATCCTCCACTCCCACATCAATCAGCACCTCCAAGACACCCAAACGCCCATATACACGCAACAGACACCACCCAAGAACAAGCATACCTCACACGTGCAAACACCCAAGGCATCAACACCCACAGACAAGATCACCACTCCCTCAGCGTCCAAATCTCTAGTCCCTTTTGATGATCCTGTTTCCCAAGGAAAGTTTCCTTTTTAAGCTTGCCCTTTCCCCTGTTCCCTCCACCACCCTTTCAAACCCAATAGGCCCCCACCCACATCCTAACCCATCCCTTCCTCATCCAAGTTCTCCCCAGTCACACCTGCTCCCACTGCAAGCACCCATGTCCCTCCCCCAAAGAAGAAACTCACCCCTCTGATGAAATAGCCTCCTCCCAAAATCAAACCCACCCATCCCAAATCTGACCTCAACCTACTCAAGCATGATCTTTGAGATGTCTGCATCCCCAGTTGATGCCCCTTCCTGTGGAGGTTCCCTGACAGTGGTTGGAGTGAAGGTTGGGCACAGTAGTGTGTACAGACTAGTATGGACGGGCCAATTACTTTTTCACCTTTGTATTGTTTCAGAGTAATTTGTGTTGTATGCCTACAGGTGTGTGTGTTTCACCTGGATTGCTGATCCATTTGCTGTGTTTGGCAAAATCTGGGCTGTGCTGGTGTCACCCAGGACAAGGGTAGATGTTCACTGTATGGATATGTGTATGTTAATCTAATTAGGGTGTCATTGCATTGTGTTGTGTTTGCTATGGTAAGTATTTCATATTGGATTGGCCACTCTCAGTATTTAGGGTGTTAGACTTGTCCCTCTGATGTGTGGGAGCTAGAGTTCTGTTTGTCCACACATTGAGGGTGTTCAATTGTGCTACCTTCCTTTACATTTGACTAACCATGTGTGCATTTTGATGTGTGTGCTTTGCAGCTACTTTATCTACATGCATAGCCCATGCTGTTGCTAGTGCATTTGCTTCCTTGACTTGCAATTGCAGATAGGCATGTCACGTGGCTCTACTATTGTTTGTCCCTAAAATTCATGAAGGGCCAATTCCTGAGCAATAGGCCCTCATTACAACCCTGCCGTTGGTGATAAAGTGGTGGTAATACCGCCAACAGGCCGGTGGTAAAAAAGATAGAGTTATGACCACGGTGGAAACTGCCAACACATACAGCACTTTAACACACCGACCGCCACGGCGGTGGCAACAAGCAGCGCGGCGGTAACCACCAACAGCCAGGCAGAAGACAATGTACTGTCTACTGCATTATGACCAGCCTATCCGCCACCTTTCCTGGGGCGGTACCAACACCATCAAAAGCACAGCGGAAACAGTACACAGAAGGGAAACAACTAACTTCTGGAGACTCAAGGAAGAACCATGACAACATGGAGCCCGAACTGCAGTTGTTCCTAATGCTGGTCTACCTCCTCCTACACCAGGAATACCAACGCCGGCGATGACGACCACAGTGAGTACTGCCGCCTAGCACACAGGGGAGGGGGGAGGAAAAAGAGACACGCAACACGCAACACCCCCACCCCCACCCCCAACAGCATACACACAAACAGATGCAACAACATTGCATATCCACCCCCAACCCCTCAGGAATAATACAAGTATAAAATGATTTGACAAAAGTGAGTGTAATAAGATAAATAACAAGAAATAGGTTCTCAAAAATCAAAACAGTATTTACAGATATACAAATGAAGGGACACTGCCCAGTCCATAATGTCTGTGGGCCACAGGGCCATATCACATAGGCCAAGGCCCCACTTGACTCCTGCCTCAATACGGCGAGAACACTGCTGGGGCATCAGGTCGAAAATACACAGGCACCTTAGGAGTAAGGGAAAGGGTGGGCACCTGACCTGGAAGATGGTACAACGCCACTGCTCCTGGAGGGGGTTACATGCCCTCTGCGATGTCCTGGGGAGTGCAAGGCCACAGACTCTCAAGTGGGTGGTTTGCCCACTGCTTGGTCCTGGGGAGTGAAAGGCCACAGTCTCTCAAGTGGATGGCTTCTCCACTGGTTCTGGAGGGGGCTTTGTGCTCAGTGTGCTTCGTCCTGGCGAGGAGGGGGTGAGTGGATGCCTGCTTCCACTGGTTCTGGAGGGGGCTTTGCGCCCAGTGTCTTCAACCTGGCAAGGAGGGGGTGAGTGGATGCCTTCTTCCACTGGTTCTGGAGGGGGCTTTGTGCCCAGTATGCTTCATCCTGGCAAGGAGGGGTTGAGTGGATGCCTTCTTCCACTGGTTCTGGAGGGGGCTTTGTGCCCAGTGTGCTTCAGCCTGGCACGGAGGGGTGAGTGGATGCCTTCTTCCACTGGTTCTGGAGGGGGCCTTGTGCCCAGTGTGCTTCAGCCTGGCAGGGAGGGGTGAGTGGATGCCTTCTTCCACTGGTTCTGGAGGGGGCCTTATGCCCAGTGTGCTTCGTCCTGGCAGGGAGGGGGTGAGTGGATGCCTTCTTCCACTGGTTCTGGACGGGGCTTTTTGCCCTGTGATGCAGTACATGGGGAGTTCAAGGTCACAGTCTCTCATCTGGGTGTCAGATCCATGAGATTTGCTGTGGGCAGGATGCATGACACTCCATGGAGGCAAGACTACAGTCTATCCACCAGCGGCGATGGCTGTACAGTGGTGTCAGTGCTGGTGTCGGTGCTGCTAGTGGTGAGGGGAGGCTCCAGCCCTTCCTGTGCTGCCTCGGACGGCTGCCCACTGGGGCTGCTGCTGCTGCCAGTGGTGCTGGGGGAAGTGCCGGTGGCAGTGCTGGTAGTGGTGCTGGTGGCAGTGGTGGGGGGAGGCTCCAGCCCTTCCCTTGCAGCCTCGGATGGCTGCCCACTGAGTCTACTGCTGCTGCCAATGGTGCTGGTGGCGGTGCTGCCAGTGGTGGGGGGAGGCTCCAGCCCTTCCCCTGCAGCCTTGGACCACTGAAGCGGCATGGTTGGTGGTGGGGGCTCAGATTCTCTCACAGCAGCAGGCCTGCTGTCCCTCCTGCCTGCGGGGGCAGGCCCTTTGGCCTTCCCTTGGCAGCTGGTGGTGCCTCCTTGCCCTTGGCAGCTGGTGGTGCCACCTTACCCTTAGCAGCTGGTGGTGCCTCCTTGCCCTTGGCAGCTGGTGGTCCTTTCTTGCCCTTGGCAGCTGTTGGTGCATCCTTGGCCTTGGCAGCTGGTGATCCCTTCTTGCCCTTGGCAACTGATGGTTGTTCCTTGGCCTTGCCCTTGGCAGCTGCTGGAGGCACACTGCCAGTGCTGATGGGTGTCTCCTTAGAGCCTCTCATACCTGCAGTAGCTGCCAAAACTACAGTGGCCGTGGACTGGGTGGCTGAGGTGCTGGCCTGGGTTCTGCCCACCCTGGCCCGAAGTGAAGGACGGGGATGAGAGGTAGAAAAGAAGTCAAAGGTGGAGAAGAAAATCTTCTTAGGGACACTGGGGAAGGAAGAGGGTGAAGGTTTGGGAGTGGAGGAAGAGGAAGTGGTTGTAGGAGGTGTCTGTCTGCTGTGTTTGGGTGCAGGTGCATGGGCTGGATGCTGTTGTGAGGTGAATGGCTGTTGGGTGTCTGAGTGCTTGCATTTGTGTACCTTGGGAGAAGGGGGCACAGACACAGTGGGAGAGGACACAGGGGATGTGTGCATGGATGGGGGGGTGACTGCCAGTGAGGGGTGTGTAGTGATAGGCGTGATGATGATGGAGATTGTGGATGAGGATGTAGTGCATGCAGGTGTGAGTGGGGAGGTGGACGACAAGGAGGAGGGGGACACAGTGGAGGCAGTGGATGTTAGTGTGTCTGCCTCTGGATGGTGTTTGTGTGAGTGCCTGTGGGATGATGTGTGGTGCTTGTGTTTGCCTGAGCCAATCCTGTGTGTTGTCTTGGGTGCATGCTGGTCTGATTGTGTGCTTGGGATAGGTTGGGGTTCAGGGGAAAGGGACTGGGTGGAGGAAGGTGGAGGGGGGAGGCTAGAGACAGGGACAATGGCTGCCATCAGGGAGGAGGCCAGAGCCTGGAATGATCTATATTGGTCCGCCACAACAGAGTGAATGCCCTCCAGGAATGCATTTTTATGTTGCAAATGGGCTGCCAGCCCCTGGATGGCATTCCCTATGGTAGACTGCCCAACAGAGATGGATTGTAGGAGGTGAATAGCCTCCTCACTCAGGGCAGCAGGGATAACTGAGGCAGGGCCTGAGGTGCCTGGGGCGAAGGAGATGCCCACCCTCTTGGGTGAGCCAGCACGGGAATCTTGCTGAGGGGCTGCTGGGAGGGTGTTTCTGGTACAGGGTGGGGCTGTACCTGTAGTTGGGGTGGCCACAGAGGTGTCCACCACCAGCAGGGAGCTTCCATCGGAGGAGTTATCAGTGTCAGAACTATCCCCTCCTGTCTCCGCCGTGGTGCTCCCCTCGCCCTCCATCCCACTGGTGCCCTCACGGTCAGTGGATTCAGCCTCCAGGGCCATGTGGGATGCAACTCCCTCACTTGTCGGTGCCTCTGCTCCTCCGCCAGATAATGCAAATGCACATAAGGACAGGGTGACAAAACAAAAAGGGGGGGGGGGGGGGAGAGACAGGGGATACACTTGGTCAATGACAGCAACAATACCACAGTTGGCGTACACAATACACAGGGGACAGCCCTACGCACTAGGCGATGCACTACCACTCACAATGCTAGTCACCAGGCCATGGACAGTAATACCTAATGCCAGTTGCAGCACACCTGAGACCCACAGATCCCTGCCCAATAGTACATGCCCACTAGCATGTTTGGGGGTGGAGTGCATCAGCCCCTGCACAACATGGACCCTACCCTGCAATGTCTTGCCTGGCCCAGGGGCACCCACACGCCCACATCCCCCACCCAGAGACCACCCCTCCACGTGCAATTTGCAGATTTGTGGCTGCTGTGATGCCCTCATGCGCCCATCCAGCTACGGATAGGCCACTGTCAGGATGTAGAACATCAGGGGGATCAGGGTTCAACAGGCACCCCTTTCTCATTGGGAGGCCGTGCCAGCTGGGTCTCTGCTGTCTTCCTTGCCCAGCATCTCAGGTCATCCCACCGTTTGCGACAGTGGGTGCTCTGCCTGCTGTAAACCCCCAGGGTCTGCATGTCCTTGGCGATGGCACGCCATATACCCTTTTTCTGATGGGCGCTGGCATGCAGAAAAATGAAAGTGGAAAAAGGGATCAGTCATACCGTCCGGCCTGTTACACCCATGGCCCACCATATCCCTTCCATCCCCTTACGCACATACATTGCCCACCATACATGCTGCAAGCTGCCCAGGACTCCTCCATCATCCCACCCCTTACACGAGGCCTTCATACACATCATACCGTGCATTCATGCCCCATGCATCATGCCTACAGTGTACTCTGTTGGTCTGGGGGCCCATAAAGCAATCGGTACTGGGGTAGGACCCCATCCACCAGTTTCTTCAACTCCGCAGCGGTGAAGGCAGGGGCCCTTTCCCCAGTGACTCTAGCCATGGTCGCTTCCAGACACAGGCCACAGCAGCACTTGCTGTGTAGGTCCTCTCCTGTTGAAGGTCAGGAAGCAAGTGAGTGAACAGATAGAAAATGGCGGTGACATCCGCGGGGTGCGTACCGTCACCGCCGGCGTATATCACCATTGGCTACTGTAACCCATAGGACCCAATGATAACCAATGAGGAGTTGCACGGCGGTACTCGACCTCAACATCAGCGGCATTACCTCATTTCCACGTGTCCCTCCACACAGGACAGGCGTCTGCCATTTTGGGGGGGGGGGGCAGGCCATGGCACCTAACTGTGTCACAGCTGACGTAAGCACATTTTGGGAATAAACATAAGCATACTGTTTCTGTCACAACATGCAATGCATTGTACATTGAGGAAATATTGATACCTGACCATATACTCCTCGTTTTGCCACCTAGAGTACAACCGCAGCAGATGAATAGGAGATGGAGACATCCCTCTGTGTACATCCCCCTGGTGGAAGAGGCAACAATGGAGGACAGACACATTATCCTCACCTACAGACTTGATAGGGCCACAATCCAAGAGCTGTGTGCCCAATTGGAGCCAGACCTGATCTCAGCTATCCGTCAGCCCACTGGGATCCCCCCTCTTGTGCAAGTCCTATCTGTGCTCCATTTCATGGCAAGTGGCTCCTTCCAACTGACAGTGGCCATGGCAGCAGGCATGTCCCAGCCAATGTTCTCAAACGTGCTGACCAGAGTGTTGTCTGCCCTGATGAAACACATGTGCAGCTACATTGCTTTCCCCCAGGTGGAGGATTTGGCCACAGTGAAAGCTGACTTCTATGCAATGGGACATATCCCCAACATTGTTGGGGCAATTGATGGTACACATATTGCCTTTGTCCCCCCAGGAGAAATTAACAAGTGTTCAGAAATCGAAAGAGCTTTCACTCCATGAATGTGCAGATAGTGTGCCTGGCGGACCAGTACATCTCCCATGTCAATGCAAAGTATCCTGGGTCTGTGCATGATGCCTATATCCTGAGGAATAGAAGCATCCCATATGTGATGCCTCGACTCCAGAGGCACAGGGTATGGCTAATAGGTGAGCCCATGGTCCCTACCCAGTGTGTGTTGGTATATGGGTGTGAGGGTGGCCCTAAGGGTGAGTGTCTTGCTAACAGGTATCCCTCAATATTTACAGGTGACTCTGGTTACTCCAACCTCTCGTGGCTATTGACCCCTGTGAGGAATCCCAGGACAAGGGCAGAGGAACGTTACAATGAGGCACATGGGCGAACAAGAAGAATTAAAGAGCAAACCTTTGGCCTCCTGAAGGCCAGGTTTTGGTGCCTCCATCTAACAGGTGGATCCCTGTGCTACTCACCCAAGAAGGTGTGCCAGATCACCGTTGCAGGTTGCATGTTGCACAACCTTGCCTTGAGATGCCAGGTGCCTTTTCTGCAGGAGGATGATGCTGGAGACAGTGACGAACAGGAGGCAGGGGATGAGGATGTGGACTACAGAACATCTATCATTCGACAGTACTTCCAGTGACACACAGGTAAATACACTGTAACTTCACCTTCCATTGCAGTTTTGTGTTGTAAATTTTCACTGGCAGGCTGCTGTTCCCACTACTATGGCACATACTGTACCCTTTGACATGTCTATCACAGATATTTGTGCCCTACTCTGGCTCCTGGTGTATTGACTACAGCACAATACAGGTCATACCTATGTATACATACTGTACAGTCTACTTGCAATGTCTACAGATTGTTAAAGGAATACATACTTAAATCATTTGACATACCACATACTTGTATTTTTAAAAGGGTGTTTATTTAATTGCTGAAATTTAATGGGCATGTGCAGAGGGACGGGTGCTGGTGACCTGTTGGTCCTGTTGATTGGCCTCCTGTCCACTAGCGTCAGTGGAGGTAGAGGGCTGTCCATCGGTGTGGCTAGTGTCAGGGTCCCGTTGGTGTGCCACTGCCTCCCTCATGGTGTTGGCCATGTCTGCCAGCACACCTGCAATGGTGACCAGGGTGGTGTGAATGTCCCTCAGGTCCTCCCTGATCCCCAGCTACTGTCTCTCCTGCAGCCACTGGGTCTCCTGCAACTTGGCCAGTATCTGGCCCATCGTCTCCTGGGAATGGTGGTATGCTCCCAGGATGTTGGTGAGTGCCTCGTGGAGAGTCAGTTCCCTGGGCCTGTTCTCCACCTGTCACACAACAGTCCTCCCACCTTCCCTGTTGTCCTGTGCCTCTGTTCCCTGAACCGTGTGCCCACTGCCACTGACCCCAGGTCCCTGGTCGTCCTGTGTTTGTGGGGTTGCATGGGGTCCCTGTAGTGGTGGACACACTGCTGATTGACATGTCCTGGGGACAGAGGGATGGGCGGGCTGGGTGGGTGCTGTGCTGGTTTTTCCTGAGGGGGGAGGCTCTGTGGTGATATGGAACTGTGCCTGGGTAACTGACTGTCCGGAGGTCCCTGATGGGCCAGGTTGGTCATCCTGATCCAGGTGAGCAGAGCTGCTGTCATCACTGTGGGCCACTTCTGTGGGGTACTGGATGTTGCTGGCACCTGCTCTCCAGTGATGTTGTGTGGGGGACCTGTGGGGATGTAATGCAGTGTTATTGTTTCTGCGTGTGACATCTTGTACATGGGTGTGTTGGCCTCATTTGTCGCAAGCAGGATCCGTCTCACAGCAGAGGCTATCGAACAGGGCATGTGTGGGGACAAGGGAAGCTGCTCCATGGCAATTGGGCAATTCGAGAGGAAGAGATGCGGAGGCAGGTGTGGTAGAAGGGTAGGATGTCCAGGTCTTGCAGGGTTAATCAGGAGATGGATAGAGAGGAGAGAAGAGAAGAGCAGGGGAAAAGGGAAGGAAAGGGAGCTGGTGTCGAAGAAAAAGAGAAAAAGGAGAACATTAAATTAGAAATAAATATAGGCAGGAGGGGTGGGGGAGGAGTGAGGGGGCGAGAGAAACGAGACGGCCAAGTGCAGTGGTCCCAGGACTAGGAGAACAAAGAGGGGAAAGGTATGGAGAGGGAAAAAGGATAGAGGGGGATGCACGGGAAGGGGGGAAGGGAGAGTAAAGGGAGAAAGAGAAAATAGGAGGTGCATGAGGTTAGCTGGGGGGCAGCAGTAGTGACAATGGTACAGTCTAGACGTCAGTGAGGAAGGGAGCCTATACCTGAGCAAAAATGGCAGCCTGGTCCTGAAGGTTGTAAATGACTCTCTCATATGTGTCTATGCTAATCATAGCTACAATCCATTCCTCGGGCGTAGGTGGAGTTGCAGATCTCCAGTGTCGTAGGATACATATTTTCGCAGTTACCAAGGCTGTTTGCAAAAGTCTTTTTTGTGGTCGTGATAAAGCCGGGAGGGAGGCTGTGTCGTGCAACATGAGCAATGAAGGAAGTAAGGACATGTTCCACCGCCTTCCATAGAGGCTGTCCCGATGGACAGCTACTGAGTTCGTGAAGTAGATCACTGCGCGGGTCTGCGCATCGCCAACATGACGCATGCGGAAGAAGGATAGTCCTATGTAGTTTCACCGGGGCTCAGTACCAGTCGTGGAGTAGCTTGAAGAGGCACACCTTTAAGCGAGCCTCGCATGTACCTCTATCTAACGCTTCCACTGTGTCTGCCCAGTCCTCCTCTTCGAAAGTCTGCTGGAGGCGGGTTTGCCATTGCAGACGCAGCTTATCCAGGACCGGTCGTGAGAATAGATGACTTATAAGGACTTCGTACAGGCCAGCCATAACACTCTTGTGCTTCCCCCAGGTCGTCAGGTAGGCTATTATAGGTGAGGGTTGTAGTCCCCTATGAACAACATCAGGGTTTTGACCAATGATGGAGTTGCAGGTATTTCCACTCCTGTGCAGAATGGAGGCAGAACTCCTCCCTCAGACTAGTGAAAGGTTTGAGCCTGTTGTTCTCCAGCACCTGATCTAGGTGAGTTATACCGGCGTCCCTCCATTGCGGCCAGTTGAGGGCCATTCCCCCATGCGTATACTGTCATTGTGCCACAAGGGAGCCTGGGTGTGGAGAAAGGGGTGAACCCCCAGGAGGCGGTGGGCCCTCTGCCAAGCCACACTGTCACCTTCAGAATCAGATTCAGGTCACCAGGGGGGACAGAGGTCATTCAGTAAAGCCCGTTAAGGCCTGCTTTGTGGGAGAGGAACTCTCTCTCCACTGATACCCACTGTGGCGACTCTGCAGGGCTAGACAATGTGGCAGCCAGCGGTGATAGGTGGAGGGCTAGAGTGTAATGTTCCACTGAGGGGAGTCCCATTCCGCCGTGGTATTAGCTTGGCCGATGCTAGACGGGGCGCGTAGATCCCCACACAAAGGTCCTGACTGCAACATCTACCAGCCTCAACGTGGAGAGGGGCATCTGGAGGGGGAGAAGGCCCAGTACATATCTGAAGCGCGGTACTGTGACCATTCGCACCGCCTGCAACCTGCCCCACATGGAGAGGCCCAGTTGGGCCCATTTGTCAAGGTCGAATCTCATACGTGCAATGAGAGGATCTAGGTTTTGTTGTCCCTCGTGACAGAGGGAGAGCTTCGCTCTTGTCCCAGTTTACCCGATATCCAGAGAGAGGAGCAAAGCCGTTGATAATCTCCATAAGGGCAGACAATGAGCGGTCAAGGTCGGTTAGGGTGAGTAGGACGTCGTCAGCATACAAGTAAAGTTTAGAGGTGATGCCACCCAGCAGGGGTTTGCCTGCTATCCCAGGGGATGCGTCAATCACGGCCGCCAGCGGCTCCAACGCCAGCAGAAACAAAAGAGGGGAAAGAGGGTATCTCTGCCTTGTTCCCCTGCAGATAGGAAAAGGATCTGAGAGAAAGCCCCCACAGTTGACCCGCACCGTAGGATGGTCGTATAGCAGACGGACTTTGGAAATAAATTGGTCTCCCAGGCCATATTTTGTCAGTGTTGCAAAGAGGTATGGCCCTTCTATGCGGTCAAATGCTTTTTCAGCGTCAAGGGACAATGCTAGGGAAGCCTCAGGGATGACCCAAACCCACCAAAGGGCATGGCATAGGGTACAAAGATGATTCCTTGAGCTGCTACCCTGCACAAAACCGACCTGCGACTGGTGTATAAGGGACGGTATGACCTTTTAGTGGTGTGGGTGTGGTGTTTGTATGGGTGTCAGGTGTGTGAAGTTTGAATTGTCCAATGTGGTGTTGTTTTGTATGTGTGTGTGTATTTTGAGTGCAGCGGTATGTACCAGCAATGATTTACTGCGGTTCAATGTCCGCCACGGTGATTCGTGGGTCATAATGCTGTGGGCGTAGTTCTGTTGGCGTAATGGTGTGGGTTTTGCTACCACCATTTTATCACTGACCTTTGGGCTGGCAAACTTATGTTTGTGTCCGTATAGTGATGGATTGGTATGTGTGGGTCATATTATGGGTAGCGGTATACCATTGCAGTATGTTGGCGGTAGTTGGCATGCCGGTTAGCAGGAATTACCGCCAATGTCATAATGATGGCCTTAGTGTTTTAGAGCATGTGCAAAGTGAAATGTGTCCCTGGGCAGCATCCTTCCAGGAGTTTTACTGACGCCACATTCCTATTGTGCGGGAATTGTTTGCATTATGAGCATTGGATATTTTTCTCACAAAATATTGTGCATCCCATTGACCTTCTATTGTGTTGCACTGTGGGTGATATGTGTGGGTCCATTACAGGGATGTTTCATGGTAGGGGTATTTATGTTGCATGACACATCCATTCATATGTGTCTTCAATCTGATGACAGTCCATGGCATGTGAGCAACGTGAGGGTGTCAGTTGAATTGGTAGATGTGATGTTGATGTGGTGTTGCTGGTGTGTGACACAATGTTCTGTACACTTCACTGTCCCTGTGCCTAAGACAAGAAGGCATGTGTTTTTATGGAGTGTGGTGGTGTCAGTTACCTGCCCAAAAGGACATTTAATAGTTGTGAATGTGTCATTCGTTGTGAATGACTCCAACCTGGGACACAATGACAAGTGTACTTGGTCCATGAAGCGTGATTCCCATATCACGTGGATGACGGAGCGACGATCTGTTCTTGAACCTCATGACACAGGTAAGTGTTTTTATCGTCAGTTGCGTCATGGATTTTGGCTCTCTCCATGAGCAGCAGCAGCAGCACGTGTGATGGGCTCCATGGCAGCACAGGTTGTGTGACACTGCCTGCAGGCGAGTTCCTTCCTTTATACTCGCTGTTTCTGCCTTCTGGAGTGTGGTGGTTAGATTGTTACAGTCACGTTGGCGGAAGGCAACATCATAATGTGTCTGGCGGAAACACTGGTTGACCTATATCGCCACTGTGGTGGTCTGCGCTGCCTGGTGGTGCAGGTGAGACTGTAGCCATCTTTCTTCTATGGAACAGCATACACCGTAATGTGGTGGTCCAACTGCCAAGCCAATGGTGTTCGAACCACCGCTGCCACCATGGCAGTCCTTGGACCTCGACTGTCATAATCAGGCCTTTGACTTATGCTGTCATAAACTCACAATTAGTCATAAAGTGCATTTAATAAAGTTCTGTAGAAGTATATAGCATTACAATTGTAGTATAAAAACATTTTGACCATTAAAAATAATTTTAAGCAGAAGTATGCTATATATAACTCAGAGCTTTTCCTTGAACTTCAATAGAAACCTTGCCAGTCTAAATTTCAAATGGATATTGCCAGGATTCAGCATCACCGTGATAGCCTGTCTGTATGTCCGCACATTAAGAATATTAACAGATGTATGCAAGAAATCCCTACATTCTCTGTAAAGTGCTAGGCACAAACATTCTACATGCATGAGAGTTTCTTTTCTAATATTGCAAAGTCTGCAGGTAGTGTCTTTAGGCCATGTGTGCCACTTGGCAGAGAGTCCAAAGTTAGTAAAACCCAATGTCGGTAATGCATAAACTTGTGTTTGATGTACTAAGAATAATTTGTACCCAGATACGCCCAGTGGCCTGTTGTATTGTACATGTTTATCACCATCCGGGCATGTCCTTGCCTTTCTATCATGCTTTTATCCTCTAGTTTCCTAACCTTGTGTGCACTGATGAAAACAGACTTTTTAAACCCTGCTTGAGGGACCTGATGATTCCACAGTTCCCTTGCCTTAAAAATAACTAAGAACTGGTCCAGGAATTGAAGATGCAATGAGTTGCTTGGGCAGCTTCTAATTTCTTGCCAGTTGAAATTATCTAAAGTGCCAGACCTAGAAGCTCCTAGATTATGACACATTAGAAAAGCTTGCTGTCTGGTTATTACTTGAATTAGTAGGCCAAGATCTAGGCCCTCCTGTCCTGGGGAGGCCGTCCTTGTTAGGCAAAGTACAGACATATATTTTGTTCCACCAGAGCATTCAAGAGATTTGCTTCCTTCTCCAAAAACGTTTCACTCCTGAATGTTATTGATGGCAACAACTTTGTCTTTATGACTTGAAGGATTGGATCTAGGCTCAAGCTCTATTGATGTTATGAGGCAGTTATTAAAATGCATTGTAGGGTCTGAGCTTTATTTCTAATTGATTGTTCTTGAAATTTCAGGTTTCCTCTTGCATCAATCAAAACTTTTAGGTGCCTATACTCTGTTACTTTACCGAGGCTGTAATTTCTTTGATGATAGGTTCCTCTTTTATTGACTCTCTTGCCACAGAGGACTATTTAATTCTTGCCAAGTTCACTCAGAGTCCATTTGACCTAATATATTCATCTAGTATATTAATTTAACTTATTAAATAGTTGTTGAAGGTGCACTTTTGTTTTACTTAACATAATCAAATCATCTGTGTACCAGAGACTAGACAGTGATTGTCATCCCAGTTTCGGCTAATGTGAATTGACAAGATCCAGCACTATTTGTGCTACATAAAGAGTGCATAACAAGAGAACCAAGACACAGCTTTAAGCCCAACTGTGGTATGGATTTTCCTGGTTCTGAAACTATCATCACCTAATTTTTGTCCCTGTCCAGATATCAAAGAATAAAAGTTCTATTGCGCTTAGAAAATTCTCTGGGATGGAACATGATTGCAATTGTCTCCATAATTGACTTCTAGTGACCCGGTTAAATGCTGCCTTAAAACCAAAGAAAGCAAATATAAAGTAGTGTCAATGTACAATCAGCTTGAAGCAAAAGCATAGAGTGCCAGTAGGTTTGAGATGCTGTCTTGTTTTTGTTGAAATCCTGTCTGATTCATAGGAAATGAATGCCTTTTCTTCTACCCAAGATTTGGGGTCTTCCATCAGCGGTCCTACAAAGTATCTTGCTTCCATGTCTGAAAATGATTTCAGATGGTAATTGTTTGGGTGATTCCTCTTCCTTCCCTTGACAATGGGATGTATTATTGAACCCCTCCAGGAATCTGGGATGTCCTCCTTCTGAAGGACGTCAATGAAGAGGGGACAAATCTATCTGCCCGGGACCGGGGAGATGTTTTAAAAACTGCTTCTGGAATATCATTTTTGCCCCAGAGCGCAGTCAGCTCACGAATGCTCAATAAGTCTCCAAAGTTGCCTGCTAATTAACTCTAACTTTACACACAGGCTAGCTTCTGACTAGGCAGGCCTCAGTTCCACTCATTCAAGCTTCTTTTGTCTATTGCCTGTTTGCTGTTCATGTTCCTCAGCTTCCAGATGTCTTGTTAAACACTTTATCCAGTTTTGCTCACTAATGATCACATTATGGGGGTGATTCCGCCCCCATTATACCGCTCCGCGGTCAGAAGACCGCGGAGGGTATTATGAGTTTTTCCCTGGGCTGGCGGGCAGTCTCCAAAAGACCGCCCGCCAGCCCAGGGAAAAACTCCCTTCCCTCGAGGATGCCGGCTCGTAATCGAGCCGGCGGAGTGGGAAGGTGCGACGGGTGCAGTGGCACCCGTCGCGTATTTCAGTGTCTGCAAGGCAGACACTGAAATACTTTGCGGGGCCCTCTTACATTGGCATGGGCACGGCAGGGGCCCCCAGGGGCCCCGCGACCCCCCCTACCGCCATCCTGTTCATGGCGGCTTTCCCGCCATGAACAGGATGGCGGTAGGGGGGGTCAGAATCCTCATGGCGGCGGAGCGCGCTCCGCCGCCATGAAGGATTCCCCCGAGCAGCGGTAAGTCGGCGGGAGCCCGCCGACTTGCCGCTTCTGACCGCGGCTGAACCGCCGCGGTCAGAATGCTCGTGGGAGCACCGCCAGCCTGTTGGCGGTGCTCCCGTGGTCGGTGGCCCTGGCGGCCACCGGCCGCCAGGGTCAGAATGACCCCCTATATGCCCTTTGCAGTCTTTGTTCCTTCTGGTCTCACCCTTGCTAGCATATATTAGCGTGCCCCAGTATTCTTCAGAGTTGGCCTATTATATAACCAAATCCCCTTTTTAAGTTTTTAACTTTCCAATTCCACAGCTAATATTAGTTCATTATTATGTGGGCTGGCTCGCAATAAGTGGAGATGCCTGCTTAGCTGCTTCTTAGTGCACTTAATTCCTGAGGGGATTCTATTCTGGTCCCTTCTGAAGGTAACTGTCAGCACTACCCAATTTGTGTTACAGATTGTTCCCTTCACAGTTTTTGATTGCTTTGTTCTTTTTGGAATGCTTCTATAAATGTGTAGGTTGCCTAGTGTGGAATGGAGGGCATTGTGCTATCCTTCCACTGTGTTGTGTGTTTTGGCATCCTGTGCCAAGGTCCTGTCATAGGCATTCCACCATGGTATTTAGATATCTAATTGCCATCTGAGTGTGGAGCAATTTAGTTTACCAACCCAAGTATCTATAAAATAATATCCATTAGGGGGCTTAGTTTGTGTTCATTTTGTTGGCAGAAAGGGCTTTCTATTAGTAAATTTAAGTGGTTAGAAGCATCTGTGACAGGTATATAGGCTGCTGCTTTTTTTTTTTTTTTTATTTAAAAAGCAAATTGGCTGTTTGTAGAATATTCTACATAAAGTGCAAATTGTTAGAGGTGTCGCCATATGCTTTGATTGAAACAATAGTAACTGGCTTGTATGGCTGTGTGTTGGTAATTTTTTTTAATGTTTAAATGGTTTGTCTCATGGCCTGTTCAAAATCTATGATAATTTTGTATGGGTAGTAGTTATTTGTTATTTGTTTAATGTAGTTTAAGAGTTTATAGTAGGTGCTATATTGTTTATTTGGTAGTAGGTCATATATAAAAGTGGTGTTTGTGTTTTCATATTCACTGTATATTGTGTATATCTGAGCAACTGGTTTTGGGAAACATTTTGAATGTCCCATCCATCAAATGGTTTGATACTGGTTTAAAAAAGTTATCTGCTGTAGAAAATATTCGGATTTGTCTAACATTGTTTGGGTAACGTGAAGGTTCCTCATTATGTGCAATTTTTAAGTGTTCAGGTATTTCTATACCTTGGAATTTTCTAGGTGCTGGAGGAGTATTGCTGGTGGCTTTTGTAGTTTGTGCAATTAAATGTTTTAAAGTAAGTATGGGTGGTAAGTGGCATGTGATGTGTTTGAGGAAGTTATGGAGTTTATCTTTTAGGATTTTTTTTGTGGGTTCCTGTGAGCTAATGCTTGCGTCTCTTATATCCTGCAGTACCTCCCTTACTTCTATTTCTTTCTCATTTGGGGATCTCTTACATTGATTACAGCATCATCTTTTGTAGTGGCCCTTACATAGCAGGCATTAGAATAAACAGGGACCAGGCACCTCCCCAGGGCATTGTCAAAATTCAATGCGGGGGCCATGTGGGCCCACCACAGCCACATGGACCACCACCTTCCTGGGACTTTAATAAAAGGATGAAGGGGGTCTGTTTCAGACCTTCGGACCCCTACCTCCCTGGGGCTATTTGTATGCCGGGTTAGGCTGTATAGCCCCCCTTATGGAGCCACTGATAGCCCTGGGGACCGCCACCCCCAAGGCCAGATCCTGTTATGTCCCGGAGTGCCCACCCACAGGACATAGCTGCTAGCTGTGACTTGGCAGGACCTGTTTCCTCCCACCAATTCGGAGCAAACACTCCACTCACAGTGAGGGAGAGCTGTCAAACAGCTCTTACTCACTGTGAGTGGAGGTTTCCTCTGTTTCCCTGCCTGCAGTGATATAGGAAGGGAAACTGAGGAAACATTGCTCTCATGGAGAGGGAGCTGCTGTAACATATAAACTGGTTATTTTTATGCTTATTAATGATACTACAGATATTTTGGAGGTACTATTGTATGTGATATTGTGTGAGACCATATTTTGGTCAAATTATATGTTTATTTAAGGTAACAATATTTTTGCTTCCGATATTGATTTTTGTAAGTTTAAATCAATATTTTTTTAACAATGTTTGTGTTCACAATATTTGTCATTTTATTAGTTAAGTATACAAAGGTGATGTGTTTGTTAATTATATTTATTTTCTGATACTTTTACATAGCAATATTGTGTCCATCGATACTATGCTAGTGATCCCCAAATCTTTTTTACCAATAATACTATTTTGAATCCTCTGCTAATCCCCATTAACGTATCACAATAATGCAGATACCAGCAAGCAAAATGTAGTAAATTTGATATTAGGGGAATGCAACATGTATCTATTTGGACAGGGAATATCCAGGAGCATATAAATTAGATTTCTGGGGGCTGCAACCCCCCCTTTCAGGTTAATATAATCTGGTTCTTCTAGTACAGAACAGAGCAAAGTTTGGATACTTCCTTGAGACTGGCAAAAGTGTCCATTTTGCACAATAGATTGTTTATAATCTGATGTAAGTCATACTAAAAGTCCATCTTTGAAATACCCTTGCTATAGTGCCTCTCAAGGCTAATAGATAAGAACACATCTGATCCCAGGTGGTCTTCTGAGCCAGTAAGATCATTGAAGTTGGTTCCACTTTTGGACTGGTGGGGCTGTACTGCATGTCTATGTACTGGCTTACTACCCATGAGTGTATACTGTGTTGTGAACTCTGCTCCAGTATCTGTTTGGACTATTCTGTAGTAATGTAGTAATGTGGGCTATGATTGGCCAGCTGTGTGTGTACACAACCCAGCTCTCTCAGAGTCCTTCTCTGAAGTATGAACTAACCGGCCCTAACCACCAGTCAGGGCATCCTAGACATACACTTCTATATTTATATCTATTTATTTCTATATCGATATTCTACATCTATATCAAGGCCTTAAATTTGAGATGATAATCCCCTCTCAGTCAATCTCAGCATCCATTGCCATTGATGACTCTCCTGCATTCTGAGGACATATAGGCCACAAATGGGAGCCAAAGTTGTTTGCAGTGTGGGTCTATTGTTCCAAAGACCCTGATTCCCAAAACCTACCCTGTAATTGCTCCCATGTTGACAGCACTGCCATATCCCACTCAGCTAGCAACAAATGTTTAGAGGCTATCACTAGTTATGTTCCCAACCTAATGTTTGAAAAAAGTAATAGTTGTCTATTTGGAAACGTAAATACCTGCTGTCTAGACTGTTCCCTTGGAAGTATCAAACCCATTTTAAAGTCTTTTTAATTGTTAAGGTTTGACTTAGTAAGGCAAGGACACTTCCATAAAGTGCCCAGGTTTTAGCAACAGAGAATTAGAAATATGCTCTCTAGAAATCCAATGTTCATCCTTTGGGCTACCTTTACTTTAGCTCTCCAGCATGAATAGAAGGTCAGATTTTCACAAAGAAATGAGAAGACACCTGCTCTGCATACATTTCCAGAATCACTAAGATCAGCAATAATTTGCTACATTGCCCCCTTGCCCTTTCCTCATTCTTCCTTCTTTCAGCGAATGTGGCCCAACTCTGATATACCTGAACCATCATACATAATCTGAAGTCTCTTCAGAGTTGCAGATACAGCATTTCATCATAAACATAAGGGCACAAGTACAAACTTAACACAAAACAAATCATTTTCCACCAAGTAGGTCCAGATTAGAAAACCTGTGACAAACGTAGGATGAGGGTCTTATTGAGTGATCCTAAATTTGGGGTCCAATACATGCCCCATTTCTTAGTTGCAGGTTGCACTGGGAGGATGAGGGCGAGGTAGAGCCATAGTACAAAGTCTGCATCCTGTGTACTTAGCACGCCATAACTTGGTGGTGATATCCCCACCACATAGTGAAAGCTTGCCTGCACAATAAGTAGTGATTGTCTAATATTCAGCTTTGGATTTTGGCTCAGGCGCACAGAGATTTGCCTTTGAAAAAGTCCACTCCACTCCGTGGCTTGCCTAAATATAAAGGACGCTACAGGTTTTAGACCTCTGTGGGTTTTTTGATTTTAAGAAAACCCACACTGGAACAAAAAGGGGGTTAAAAAAGTCAAGGTAGATTAGTGCGGCTTAAGTATTAGATATGCTATTATAGACACTCCTGGTAATGAATAAACATGCTATATTTACATTCACACTAGTCATGAAGTTTTGTTGCCTCTCTTTTGTCTGCTAGGAAGTCAAATGAGGAAGGCCAAGCTTAAACCGTGAGACAGAAGAGAAGCAGACGTAAATTAATTGCAATGAGATTTTGCATATCACTGAAGATCACGTTCAATTTATTGCTGTTGGTCGCTTTGTCTTGCTGTCATACACCATTGTGAGTAGTAGTTTCATGATATGAATAAATGTGTCCTAAAGTAATACTCTCACTACATAGCCTAGCACCAAATAGCTAAGGTAAGAACAGCATTACTATTTCCCAATTTATTTACCTAGATTTACCTTGTGATGTACTGTACTGAATGCAATATTTTTGTTACTCTATATAGTGAGGGTATACCAGTTCTGGTTGAGTGTGCTGTTAAAAGTAAACTACAATAGTGCTCTCTCAAACAATCTTTAATTAATTTCAGTGGATATTCTGTAACAATGAAATGTAAAATACTATTTATGGGTGATCCTTCTTTGTATTCTCTAGTTTTAGGCAATCAAAGTAGTTATTATGATATTCCTTATTGCTGCTGTAACAAACTAAGGCCCTCATTATGACATTGGGGGTAGATGCCGCTTACCGCCACGCTGACTGCCGCCAACATATTGCTGCGGTGGCGAATATCCATTCACCATATTATGACACACACACACCAGTCCGACAGAATATAGCCACCTACACAAATCCCCAGATCAAAGGTCAGTGCTAAAATGACGGTCCCAAAACCCATACCGTTACGCCAACGCCCATCACATTATGACCCACGAATCACCACGGCGGACATTCAACAGCGATAAACCATTGGCGAAACATACCGCTGCACTCAGAATGGACAGCCGTATACAAAACAACACTACATTGGCCAATACAAAAACACACACTTGACACTCATAGACACACCACACCCACATCACTATAAAACACACACCCACATTAACTACAACCCTTTACCAACAACAATCAATGCCAGGAAATTGACACGAACAGCACAGAGACAACTAGACACACACACCACTCACACCCATACATCCCTCATGCACTCCACATCACACACTCCACCACATTACTCATCACACTCTCACCAACACACACCACACAACACCCATGGCACCACAAAGGCACCCCCGTTTCACTGAGGAGGGGTTAAGGGTCATGGTGGAGGAAATTGTCAGGGTACAGCCACAGCTGTTTGGAGCACAGGTACAGCAGATATCCATTGCATGGAAGATGGAGCTATGGCGGAGAATCGTGGACAGGGTCAACGCAGTGGGGCAGCACCCAAGAACAAGAGACGACATCAGGAAGAGGTGGAACGACATAAGGGGGAAGGTACGTTCCATAGCAGCAAGGCACCAGCTAGCCATACAGAGGACTGGTGATGGACCCCCATCTCCTCCCCCACAGCTCACAGCATGGGAGGAGCAGGTACTGGCAATGCTGCATCCTGAGGGACTCGCTGGAGTAGCCGGAGGACTGGACACTGGGAAGTCAACATTCAACATGTATCACCCCATACCTGCATGCCATCAAACCCCCTCAACCTCACTCCCATCACTCCACTCCATCTTAAACACTGCACCTACACATTTGACTAACTACAATGCCAGGCCCTGCATGCTATACAAATGTATGGACACCCATCACTAAAGCACAGCATAGGGAAACTAACATTCCCACAATACATCACCATACACAAGCAAAAGGTGGCAGGGCAACACCAACAATAGAGGGGAAGCCAGGAATGTACAATATGTCTCACACATGAAGCATAATACATCACTTACATCCCCACAGGTGCCCCAGCCAATGTCAGTGTAGAGGAGGTGCCACGTCTATACAGTCCCCTAACAGAAGATGTCCCCAGTGATGACAGTAACTCTGGACTTCAGGATCTGGATGACCTACCTGGCCCATTAGGGACCAATGGACAGCCGGTTACCCAAGCCCACTCACAGACCATCATAGAGCCTCCCTCATCAGGATCCAACATCACAGCACCCACCCAGTGTACCCACACCTCTGCCCCAGGACACGTCAATCAGCAGTGTGTCCACTTGTACAGGGATCCCAGGTCACACCTCATACCCAAGACAATCAGGGACGTGGGGTCAGTGGCAGTAGGCACACCGTTCAAGGGACAGAGGCACAGGCCAACAGGGACACCGGGAGGACTGCTGTGCACCAGTGGAAGATTAGGACTAGGGAACCGACTCTCCAGGAGGCACTCTCCGAGATCCTGGGAGCCTACCAACATTCCCTGGATACAATGGGCCTGATCCTTGACAACGTGCAGGAGAACAGGTGGCTGCAGGAGGGACAGTATCAGGGGATCAGGGAGGACTTGCAGGTCATCAACACCACCCTGATCTCCATAGCAGGGGTGTTGGCAGACATGGCCAACATCATGAGGGAGGCAACAGCACACCAGCAGGCCCTTACCATTAGCCAGTCCACTAAACACCCCTCCACTTCCGCTGCCGCTAATGGCTAGGAGGCCCCGCCATAGGACCAACAGGCCACAAGCACCCCTCCCCCTGCAAAAGGTGAACCACCCCGCAAAAATTTGCTGCCACTCAGACAATTGCCAAGACCACTGTCAGGAAATGAGACTCTCCTGATTGTCCCCCTTGTGTCCCACCCTGTACCCTTGTCTACCTTTAACTGTCTTTGCTCCCCTTCATATGGCCCCTTGGACACTGGACCTGTGCTACAAACAGACTAGAACAATACCCTGGGCTTTCCTCCATCATCACCCCATTCCATTGCACTTTCCCCTCAATTTCTTAGCACTGCACTAAATACCTCACAGGGGTCAGCGGCCACAATAGGTTTGGGTAGCCAGAGTCACCTGCAGGTATTGAGGGACAACATTTAGCCACACACTATCTTATGAGGTTACCACCAGAGGCATACACTAACATACACTGGGTGTCGACCAAGGCTCACCTATTTGCCACACCCTGTCCCTCTGTAGTTGGGCCATCACATTTGGAATGCTCCTATTCCTCAGGACAAAGGCATTATGCACCGACCCAGGATACTTAGCACTGACATGGGAGATCTACTGGTTTGCCAGGCACAACATCTACACATTCATGGAGTGGATACTCTTACGATTCCTGTACACCTATTCATTTTGGGTGGGGGGGGGACAAATGCAATATGTGTCCCGACAATTGCCCTAATAATATTGGGGATATGTCCCATTGCACAGAATCCGGCCTTCACAGTGGCCAAATATTCCACCTGGGTGAAAGCTAGGTAGCTGCACATGTGTTTTACCAGGGCAGACAACACTCTTGCCAGCACGATTGAGAACATTGGCTGTGACATTCCTGCTGCCAAGCCCACTGTCACCTGGAAAGAACCTGTCGCCAGGAAATGGAGCACTGATAGCACTTGAACAAGAGGGGGGATCCCAGTCGGATGACAGATAGATGAGATCAGGTCAGGCTCCAACTGGGCACACAGCTCTGTGATTGTGGCCCTGCCCAGTCTATAGGTGAGTATAATGTGCCTGTCCTCCAGTGCAGCTAAGTGCACCAGGGGTCTGTACATGGTGGTAGGTCTTCACCTCCTATTCATCCGCAGCAGTAGGTATCTAAGGGACACAAGAGTAAGTAGCCTGTCACAATTTGAACAACTAAACCACAACATTAGTCTACATCGTGCACTTATGTATTGGGACAGTGTAAATGTTGAATTATGTGCCTATTTAACATGTGATGCAGTAATTGTCGATAGGCCTGTTTCCCCCCCTGAAATGGCGACCGCCTGTCCTGTATGGTGGGACAGGTGGAAGTAAGGTAATTCTGCCAACGTTGGACGTCCTGGCAGTAGGAGGTCTTGCACCGCTGTGCAATTACTCATTGGATAATATTAGGCCCTATGGAGTACAGTGGCCAATGGTGATGTACGCTGGCGGTGACGGTGTACACTGCAGTGGACGTGACTGCCATTTTATATCTGATTCCTCACTTGTTTCCTGACCATCAACAGGAGCAGTCCTACACTGCGTGTGCTGCTGTGACCTGTGTCTGGGACCTACCATGGCCCATGTGACTGGGGAAAGGGCCCCAGCTTTCACTTCGGAGAAGTTGGAGTGACTGGTGGATGGGGTCCTGCCCCAGTCGGACAGCTGTATGGGCCTCCAGACCAACAGGTGAATACACTTTGGCCATGATGCATGTGGCATGGATGCATGGAGATGTGTGTGAAGGCATTGTGTAATGGTGGGTGGGGTGTGGGGGACTGTCTGTTGGTGGTGTACATGTTGTGAGCTGGCCTATGTGTGTGACAATGATGATGGAATCGGGTATGGTGGGCCATGTGTGTGACAGGCTGGGCTGTTTGTTTAATGGAGTTCTCCTGTCTGTATTACCTCTGCAGGTCAACGCCCATCGAAAGAAGGGGTTATGGCGTGCCATCGCCAAGGACGTGCGGACCCTGGGGGGTCTATGGCAGGCAGAGCGCCCACTGTCAGAAACAGTGGGAGGACCTGAGACTCTGGGCACGGAAGACCGCGGAGGCCCAGCTGGGGATGGCTTCCCAACGAGGAAGGGGTGCCCGTCGGACCCTGACCCCCCTGATGGCCCGCATACTGGCAGTGGCCTACCCTGAGCTGGATGGGCGCTTGAGGGAATCACAGCAGCCACAAGGAGGTGAGTACAGTGGGTTTCATTACATATTTTGGCTGGTGGGGTGGTATCCAGGTGGAGGATGTGTGTTAGTGGGTGCCAGACATTGCAGCATGGGTCAACTAAAGGGTAATGGTTGCATGGCACATACAGGTAACTTAGCTTGTTAGTAGTCCATTTAAGGCAGGGCATCGTAGGTCCCAGGTGTGCTGCAGTTGGCATTGTGTGGTCCTCATTTTGCCTTAAAGACTAGCCATATCACTGGAAGTGCAATGCATAGTGCTTAAGCCTGTTCCCTGTGTGTGACGGTGGTGTGTATGCCAATGGTGGTGTTGGTGCAGTCATTGACCAAGTTCATCCTTTGACTCCTCCCCTTTCTTGTTTTGTTATCCTGTCCTTGTGTGTATTAGCATCATCTGGCGGAGGAGCAGGGGCACTGGTGACAGAGGGAGCTGCATCCCACAGGACCATCAGACAGTTCAGAGGCTGCCCAGGAGGCTCCTCCATCCACCACCACAGTGCAGCCATCCGAAAGTGCACAGGCTGCCCAGGAGGCTCCTCCATCCACCACCACACTGCAGCTGTCACCACCAGCGAACGCCATGTAGGCCACACTCCAGGGGCTAATGTGCGAGTTGCCCCCTCAAGAACCAGTGGGAAAGTCACCCATTCCACAGACTGTGGACTTGCACTCCCCAGGACAGAGCAATGGGAATGTTTCCCCCTCCAGAACCAGTAGGAAAGTCACCCACTCCACAGACTGTGGCCTTGCACACCCCAGGACAGAGCAATGGGCATGTTGCCCCCTCCAGAACCAGTGCGGAAGTCACCCATCTGAGAGACTGTGGCCTTGCACTCCCCAGGACAGAGCAATGGGCATGGAGCCCCCTCAAGATCCAGTGGGGTACTTCCCATATTCGGCTGAGGTGACCCCCCACTCCACCCCCCTGTGGTGCCTTCCTACTTGCAAAATGATGCCCCTGCTGTGTTCTCTCCTGATGTGTCAGGATACAGGTTGGGCCTTGGACTTTGCTCTGTGGCCTTGTGTGCCTTTGTGACTTTGGTCTGGGCATTGGCCCTTTCTGAACATCTGTAAATATATTTGGTTTGTGTGTTGGGTTTTGCTATGCTAATACAGTGTCAGTACTTCAGCAATCTGGTCCATGTTTTATTATGACGTGTGTCGTGTGCCTTTGGTTTACGTGTGCAGCTGGTTGTGTGTCTGGTGTGCGTGTGTGTCAATGTTGTTTTCCTCCCTCCCTCCATCCTTCCCTTGTGTGCTAGGCGGCTGTACTCACCGTCATCATCTTCGTCGGCGTTGGTGTTCCAGGTGGAGCATTATGTAGAAGATCGTCAGACTTGCAGTTCGGGATCCATGGTGGCGTAGTTCTTCCCTGTGTCTCCAATGGTGAGTCATTTCACTTCTCTGCTCTGTTTCCGCCAGGCTTTTGTTGGGGTTGGTACCCCTGTTGGAGGGGACTGCCGCAGTGAGTGTTGCTTCCACCCTGACGGTTGGTGTGGTACATTGGCTGTCTATGGGAGTGATCTCCGCCATGTTCATAATTTGGCAGTACTTACTGCCAGCCAGTTGGGGATATTACCGCCATTTTATCACTCACGCCAGGGTAGTAATGAGGGCCCAAGGCCTAGTGCCATTATAACCCCACATTAGCATACATGTTTTTTTTTTTACACTAATGTGTTGTTGGAAGGCCAAAAATGCTGCACCATATTTACAAAGTGGCGCAATGCTTGCATTGCGCCACTTTGCAACCTCTTGCGCCACAATATGCCTGCGCCAGGCATAATGTATGCAAAGGGGTGTTCCAGCGCTGGGGGGGCAAATAAAATGGCACAAATAAATCTAAGAGATTTGTTTGCATCATTTTTATGTGCATTTTTAATGCCTGTTAAGAGCAGGCGTTAAAGGGAGGTGCAGCGAACCTTTCATAAATCAGCCCCTAAGAATATTATTCAAACTTGTACTTTTACTTTCAAGTATTCTAGTACAAGTGAAGTTTTTCTACTGCCTTGAAGTACAGACATTGAAATAAATTGGAAAATCCTAGACTCCAACAGATTTTGTGGCAGATTTATGAAATGTGGGACTGCACTTAGTGCAGCACCACTTTTCTTGCGCCCCTTAGTGCCCCCCTAACGCCACAATGTGTTCCGCCGTATTTGAAATACGGTGCACCATGGTGGTAGTTAGGGAACTAGCATCATAATTTTTGATGCTAGTTCTTCGCTTTGCAGGACTAGCGTCAAAAATGTTGACGCTAATCCTGCAAAGCACCCAGAGGCCCATTGAAACCAAGGGGCCTCCTTTTAATGCCTGCTATAAGCAGCCATTAAAAATCCAGGGAGAAATGATGCAAATAAATCTTTTCCATTTCTTTTCGCCATTTATTTGCCCCCCGCTAACGGGGGCAAGTCTCCCTTGCATACATTATGCCTGGCGTAGGCATAATTTGGCGCAAGGGGTTACAAAGTGGCACAATGCATGCGTTGCCTCACTTTGTCAACATGGCGCGGCATCTTTGGCCTTCCAACGCCACATTAGCATAAAAAAATTATCCAAATGTGGCGTTGGAATGGTGCTAGGCTTTCTTAAATCTGGGCCTTTATTTCGTTGAAGGATTCTTAAGCTTTGGGGAGTCCTCTTGCATGTTTAATTGTCTTTGTTTTTATCAAGGGGCACTGTTCTTTAGTATTGAGCTCCTCGTTATAAATTCTTGGGAATGCCAGCCAGCCAGTGGGTATTGTGGTTTGCCATCTGTACTAACCTTATTTACGGTTTCAAATATTCCAAATCACAATTTGTGACTGCAAGAAAGGGGTTTCCTATGTATCTATCCCATTTTAGGAGTCGGTAATGTATTATTGGAGGACCACTGCCAACTTGAGCATAAACTGCAGCCCCATTTCCTTTGAGGAAATCGTCTGATTTCAAAAGCAAAGTTCATTTATTTAAATGGAATCACAGAAAGGGTGGCCTTCTGACTCTTGCAGGCCACCTTTCCTGTGATCGTATCCATGCAGTGTGAGTTTGAAACCTAACTAATGAATATTAATTAGGAATGTCGAAATTGCGACCCACACCAATTTGGAATTTTCTGAACCAACCTATTTGTACAATGGACGTTTTGCAACATTAAATAACGGTAAATAATAGGGATCCCAAAGTGCTACCAGTTTTTTAAACCAGTTTCAAGACACATCTGTCTCCATATAGTTTTGCTTTCCTTCTAGAAAATGAAAGTTTTGACCAATCCTGGCATGAAACCTAAATTAAGTGTTCTAAGAGACTTATGAAAGGATTCAGCTCCAACCCTGGTTTGAAGAATACCTGCTGAAATAATTGCAGTGAGAGGGGAGTGAATTCCAAACAAAGACTCTGAACATATGAAACAGATTAAAGCAGCTTTTCATCTGACAAAATGTGATGGTCCCTAGGTTGAATTTTGTTCTGCTACGGGAATGACTTCTGTAAGTCTACAAAATGTTGAACATTATAATTAGCTATGTTCAGATGAACTGAAATGTTAAAAGTGGTGGCTTTGTGAGATGGATAATGGAACAACCCTATATGTGTCATTCAGATCGAAGTGGGAAAGTTTTACCAAAGATTGATCTGTGGTTAAAAATTAGGTACAAAACTGAATTAACGTTTGAGCATCTTGGCTATTTACTGAATCCCTTAAATTACAAGAACACTACATGTACTGACTAGATTGGCTCTCCTTGGGCGACATGACAATCTATTTATTTTACTAACTATTGACACTTGAAAGGATTGCCCTTGCCTGCAATTCCCACAGTGGAATTCTTTGCAAAGTAGTGCATTGCCAGGCAAGGCATGTCTTACATTTAGGTCATCATAAAAGTTCTATGTGTAAATATGTTCAAAATTGGAGAAATAGTAGTAGTTTCGAAACTGTGTATTACAGCGTCAGAATGCATTGTATGTATAATGGAGTAGTCCCTAACAGAGACATAATATGTAAGATGTTTCTTTTTGTGGTAAGCTTTGCTCCAAACACTTGCCTCTATAATTATGAGGCGGCTGTTAATAAAGAATGAATGACGACGAGAACATACCCATGTCCTCATTATACAAGGAACAGGTCTCCCTTCTAAAGAAACTGAAACCATTTATTCAGTAATCAACTTTAGAACTGCTGCTCAAGCCCGGGATGGTGGTAATGCCCTACTCCATTGCACCCCTACAGTCCACACGGGCACTCCTAAGGGCATCCTATTCACCACAGCATGTCTTTTGCTGGGCCAAAAGAAATATAATCACATCACCCAATTCCTGATGGAACTGCATTGGCTCCTGTTGACAGCCCACACCTTCAAAAGCAACTGCTTCTTTTACAAAGCCATCTTGACCAGCACTCCACTTATCTTGCAGACAAGCTCACCCCCTCTTTCAAGAACACTACGTGGCAATGCATTACCAGTCCACAAACCAGGCACCTCTCCTATCACTCATTGACTTTATGGTGGACTTTGACTATGTAGAACAAAGCTTCCTTTTGATTAGGTATGCACTACAGAAAAAACACATACATACAAGAACATATTTCCTATGATTAGTACGAGAACTTGATGCAATGGGGCATGTCAATGATGTGTCTTCTAAAACAATACAGCTGAGTCATCCATTCTTCCAAGTGCTCCAATGACATCGATCTTTAAAGAAGAATTTCCTTAAAAGCATTTTTTATGAGGATATGAGAGTCATCCAAGCTGTCCTGTTTTAAAAAAAAAGATTTTAAAATCTTTTGCAAACTTTTGAAAAGAGCAAGCAAGTGGCTGTGAATGAGTTAAAGTAATATCTCACATATTACCTCTCACTCCTTTTAACTTCAAATGTATGCATTGCAGTGACAACACACAATAAAAGCACATGTCCACATCTCATGCACAAGAGGCAAAATACAACCAAGAAAGAAATATGGTGGCCGCATGACAGACATACACTTGTCCATTCATGGTAATTCCATGGAGTAACCTGCTATATGTTCTTAAATGTGCTTTGGTGTCTCTTCATGGGTGTAAAGGGTGATATAAATGCAACTAGAATAGAAAGCAATACAATTCTATTGGTTAATGTCCAAAAACATTAGAGAATCAAACTTCAGAAACTCAAATTGGATCTTCACTTGCCCAACAATTGGGTTAATCATCACTTGCACAACATCCAAGGGTGCACAATCATGAAGTTTAAACAGGGTTTTACAAACCTCCACAGTGCACCTCAGTGTAAGACTGCGACCCAGAGGTTGGCTAATAATAGTGTAGTAAATGCAATCCCTGTGGGACCTAAAGGAGTGAGGGCCCTTTACACTCCAATTATTGCTTTTGCTTACCATCCAATTAGAGAGAGAATGTTCATTTTCATTGCTTGCATTAGGGGCATTGAAACTCTTGCTAAGTCACTGCTGTTCCCCCCACAGTTGACCTACACAGCTGACTGGGTCCAGGAGACATTCACTCCTATACATGGTGTCTCCCTTATCTAGACTTGTCTCTACTCTCCATGACAGAAGCACATCAAAGCCAGTGTCCCTCCAAGAGTGATGGAGACATTGTTATATGTCCATTACAATCTACCTCACCTTGCAATGGTGGTTGACTTATGCTGTGTCTGATTGCATCCCTCCATAACTATCAGTCACTTGCCATTGCCAACATTCACCAACAACTTTGCTTTTCCTTTGAAGGATTAAGCTTCATTTTATCCACCACTGTTGATAAGGCTTATTCTGATGCCTGCATTCTAAAATATGATTTTGTTAGAAGATTTGTTGTTTTCAGTCCATCTTTCGCAATCAAGCTTGATTGTGATAATTGGATGCTATGAGCTTTGGACAATGGGGTTACAGATTGTGGCCCTAATTTAGAGTTGGGTAGTAGTGGAACTTCAGCCTAGGAAGACAGAGGTTCAATTTGGCTACCGCCTATCTAAGAAAGGCAGCCATTGTAAATCATGTGCCTCCAAAAACCATAATACCAGGTGGCCAACAATTGTGGTGGTACTACCTCTATCCAAGATCACCTTGTAAACCCCAGGGATCATGTAAGTAGCAGCATAGGAACTCTTGTGATGTGCTGGAAGAAAATGTCCTATGAAGGTAATGGAAAACGACTCCTACTTTGACAATAAATTTACAGTAACAGTAGTTAAGGTAGTGATTGTAATTCCAACATGTGTCAAAAGCATGTTGGAAATGGTTTCACTGAATTCTTTTCGCAAGTGGACTCCTGGGAACCATCACAGAGAGAGAGCCATGAAAATGTGAATTGCACAAAAGAAAAACACAACAGTTAAAGTCTGACAGAAATAAAATCCAACAACTTAGGCTCTCATTATGACATTGGCAGTAAATCCCACTTACCGCCATGTTGACTGCAGCCAACATACCGCCACCGCGGCGGATATCCTTTAACCAGATTAACACACACACCAATCCATCACTATTCAGTCACAGACACAAGTCCGCCAGACCAAAGGTCAGTGATAACGAAACCCACACTGTTACGCCAAGAGAACAACGCCCATCACATTATGACCCACGAATCATCATGGTGGACATTCAACGGCGGTAAACCATTGGCGGTACATACCACTGCACTCAAAATACATACACATATACAAAATAACATTACATTGGTCAATTTAAATAACACACACCTGACACCCATACACACACCACACCCACATTACCCACAACCATTTACGACTACAAATAATTGCCACCAGAGAGAGACAGCAAGACCACTCACACAACCAGAGCCACATACCACTCACACCTATACACCACTCACGCATCCCACATCACACACCCCAACATATTACCCTACACAATCTCATCTACACACCTTACACAGTATCCGTGGCACCACAAAGGAATCCCCGATTCTCAGAGGAGGAGCTAAGGGTCACGGTGGAGGAAATCATCAGGGTAGATCCTAAGTTATTTGGAACACCGGTGCAGCAGATATCTATGTCTAGGAAGATGGAGCTGTGGCGGGGAATCGTGGACAGGGTCAACGCCGTGGGACAGCACCCCAGAACTAGGGATGACATCAGGAAGAGATGCAATGACCTATGGGGGAAGGTATGGGGGAAGGTGCATCCCATTGCAGCAAGACACCAACTCGCTGTACAGAGGACTGGTGATGGTCTCCCACCTCCTCCCCCACAACTAACAACATGGGAGGAGCAAGTCTTGGCAGTCATGCATCCTGAGGGCCTGGCCGGAGTATGAGGAGGACTGGACTCTGGTAAGTCAACTCTACAATACTATCACCCCACAACCTGCATGCCATCACATATCCCCACCCTCACTCCCATCACTCCACTCCATCATACCCACCCACCCCACATCACATTTCACTCATCCCAATGCCAAGCACTGCATGCTGCACCAATGCATGAACACCTCTTACAGCCCTGCATGGACACTCATCAGTAAAGCATGCACACCATAAGAACTAAATATCCCACCATACACCAACGCACACAATTGAAAGCTGCCAGGGCAAATACAACCAAATAGGGCAACCAATTGATGCACAATATATCACACACAGAAACAATAACACTTCATTTACATTCCCACAGGTATCCCAGCTAATGTCACCAGAGAAGAGTTGCCAGCACTATCCAGTCCCCCGAATGAAGAGGCCCACAGTGATGACAGCACCTCTGTTACAGTTGGTTACCCAGGCCCGGTCACACACCACCACAGAGCCTCCCCCATCTGGAAACACCACCACAGCACCCACCCAGCGTATCCACACTTCTGTCTCCCGGATACATCAATCAGCAGTGTGTCCATCTCTACAGGGACCGCAGGGCACACCTCATATCACACCTCAATCAGGGACCTAGGGTCAATGGCAGTGGGCACACAGTTCAGGGGACAGAGGCACAGGACACCAGGGAAACTGGGAGGAGAGGCACTCTCTGAGATCCTGGGAGCATATCAACATTCCCAGGACACAATGGGCCAGATCCTGGACAACGTGCAGCAGAACAGGCAGCTGCAGGAGGGACAGTACCAGGAGATCAGGGAGGACTTGCAGGCCATCAACACCACCCTGGTCTCCATTGCAGGGGTGCTGACAGACATGGCCAACATTATGATGGAGGCAGTCTCACAACAGTGGGCCCCTGTCACTAGCCAGACATCTGAACTGCCTTCCACCTCCGCTGCTGCTAGTGGACAGGAGACCCCGCCAGAGGACCAACAGGCCACCAGCACCCCTCCCCCTCCAGAAGGAGAACCACCCCGCATACGTTCCCTGCGATCCAGGCAGAAGCCAGAGACTATTGCCAAGACCCCCACCAGCAAATGAGACTCTCCAGATTGTCACCCTTGTGTCCCACTCTATCACTCTGTCCACCTTGAACTGCCATTGCTCCCCTTCCTATGTCCTCTTAGACAATTCACTTGTGCTACAAATATACTGGAACAATACCCTGGACTTTCCTCCATCATCACCCCATCCTCTTGCACTTGCCTCTCAATATCTTAGCACTTAAATAAACACCCTTGGAAAAAAAAGAAGTATGAAGTATGTTACATTTTTAAAGTATGTATTCCCTTAACCAGGTTCAAACATTGCAATTCAACTGTACAGTAATTGTTCACATAGGAAAGACCTTTATTTGGCTGCAGTGATCACACCAGGAGCGATAGTGGGACTTTAACATCTGTAAAACGAATTGCCAAAGGGTACAGTAAGTGGGCAGAGAAGTGGGGAATAACAGCATGGCAGTGCCAAAGATGTACAAAATATTGACAATGAAATGCTAAGTAACACTGTCTTACCTGTGTGTCATTGGAAGTATTGTTGTATCACTGCTGTTCTGTTCTCCTCATCCTCATCCTCTGCCTCCTCATCCTCACTGTCCACAGGGTCCACTGCTGCCACACGGCCAACTCCAGCCTTCTCCTCCTGCAGAAAAGGCACATGGCGTCTAAAGGCAAGGTTGTACAACATGCAGCATGCCACAATTATCTGGCAGACCTTCTTGGGTGGGTAGCACAGGGATCCACCTGTTAGATGGAGGCCAAAGGTTCTTTCGATTATCCTTCTTGTTCACCCATGTGCCTCATTGTAACGTTCTTCGGCCCTTGTCCTGGCATTCCTCACAGGAGTCAGTAGCCATTATAGGTTGGGGTAACTAGAGTCACCTGCAAATATCGAGGGACAACATTTAGCCTCACACTATCCAATATGGCCCACACCATACCCACACACCAACACGTACTGGGTGGGAACCAGGGTTCACCTATTAGCCACATCCTGTGCCTCTTTAGTTGGCCCATCACATTTGGGATGCTGCTATTCCTCAGGATAAAGGCATCGTGCACCGACCCAGGATACTTAGCATTGACATGGGAGATGTACTGGTCCGCCAAGCACACCATCTGTACATTTATGGAGTGGAAACTCTTACGATTTCTGAACACCTGTTCATTGTGACCGGAGGACAAATGCAATATGAGTTCCATCAATTGCCCAAATTATGAGGGGGATATGTCTGACTGCATAGTAGTCAGCCTTCACTGTGGCCAAATCCTCCACCTGAGGGAAAACAATGTAGCTGCACATGTGTTTAATCAGAGCAGACAACACTCTTGTCAGCACTACTGAGAACATTGGCTGTGACATTCCTGCTGCCAAGCCCACTGTCACTAGGAAAGAACCAGTTGCCAGGAAATGGAGCACTGACAGAACTTGCACAATAGGGGGGCTACCGGTGGGATGATGGATAGCAGATATCAGGTCAGGCTCCAATTGGGCACACAGCTCTGTGATTGTGGCCCTTTAAAGTCTATAAATGAGGATGATGTGCCTGTCCTCCAGTGTTGCCACCAGGGGTCTGTACACGGGGGTATGTCTCCATCTCCTATTCATCCGCAGGGGTAGCAATCTAAGGGACAAAGGAGTGAGGAGCCAGTCACACACTGAACATTGGAGCCACAACAGCACAATGCATGATGTCAATTTGTAATGGGTAAGTGGGATTTGTCCTGCATGTCCAAATTTTAACTGTGACGCAGTTATTATCCAGGGCCTGCCTCCCCCCTGAAATGGCATCCGCCTTTCCTGTGTGGAGCGACAGGTGGAAGTGAGGTAATTCCGCTGACACTGTGCGCTGTTACGGGAGGCGCTCGGGAACCACTGTGCAACTCCTTATTGGTTAACATTGGGCCCTATGGGGTACAGTGGCCAATAGTGATCTACCCTAGCGGTGACGGTATGCACCGCCATAGACATGACCGCCATTTTCTATCTGATCACTCACTTGCTACCTGACATTCAACAGGAGAGGACCTAAACTGCATTTGCTGCTGTAAACTGTGGCTGGAACCTACCATGGCCCGTGTGACTGGGTAAAGGGCCCCAGCCTTCACCTCGGCGGAGATGGAGTGACTGGCAGATGGGGTCCTACCCCAGTACGGACTGCTGTATGGGCCTCCAGACCAACAGGTGAGTACACTGTGAGCACAATGCATGTGGCATGTATGCATGGAATGATGTGTGTGAAGGCCTCATAGAAGGGGGGTAGGTGGATGTCCTCTGGGCGGCGTATTGGTTATGTGCTGGGGCATGCGTGTGCAAATGGTGATGTGAAGGGGTATGGTGGGCCATAAATGTAACAGGCAGGACTGTCTGACTAATACTACTTTGCTGTATGTATTGCCTCTGCAGGTCAGCACCCATCAAAAGAAGGGTATATGGCATGCCATTGCCAAGGACGTGCGGACCCTGGGGGTCTACGGCAGGCGGAAGACCAACTGTCAGAAACGGTGGGAGGATCTGAGACGCTGAGCACGGAAGATGGCGGAGGCCCAGCTGGGGATGGCCTCCCAACGAGGAAGGGGTGCCTGTCGAACCCTGACCCCCCGATGGCGCTACTGGCGGTGGCCTATTCTGAGCTGGATGAATACTTGAGGGCATCACAGCAGCCAAAGTGGGGTGAGTACAGTGCCCATCATTGCAACTTACACATGGTAGGGTGGTATCCGGGTGGGGGATGTGTGTCAGTGGGTGCCCCTAACCCAGGCCTGACATTGCAGAGTCGGTCCCCTTGTGGCAAGGGTCCTAAAAGAATAATCCTGCTACCTAGCTCGTAGGCATCCACAACTGGTCAGGGCTGCAAGGGTCCCCGGTGTGGTGAATTTGGCAGTGTGTGCCCCTCCCCATGTCTCGGTGGCTAGCAAAATAACTGGTAGTGCAATGCATAGTGCGTAGGGCTGTTCCCTGTGTGTGAGAGTGGTGTGTATGCCAATGGTGGGGTTGGTGCAGCCATTGACCAGGTGTATCTTTTGTCTCTTCCCCCCCTTTTTGTTTTGTCACCCTATCCTCATGTGCATTAGCATCATCTGGCGGAGGAGCAGAGGCACCGGCGACGGAGGGAGCTGCATCCTACAGGACCCAGGAGGCAGAGTCCACCAACGGTGAGGGCACAAGTGGGATGGAGAGCGAGGGGAGCAGTACGACACAGACTGGAGGGGGCACTTCAGACATAGATACCTCCTCCGATGGAAGCTCCATGGTGGTGGCGGACACCTCTGTGACCACCTCAGGTACAGGTACATCCGCTGCCCCCGTGCCAGCACCTCCCTCCCAGAAGCCCCTCATTGAGTTGCCCATGCCTGCTCACTCAGGAGGGTGTGCATCTCCTTAACCCCAGGCACCTCAGGCCCTGCCCCAGTCAGCCTTGCTGCCCTGAGTGAGGAGGCTATTGGCCTCCTGAGATCCATCTCTGTAGGGCAGTCAACCATTGTGAATGCCATCCAGGGTCTGGCAGCCCAAATGCAACAAACAAATGCATTTCTGGAGGGCATTCACACTTGCTTTGCGGCCCAACAGAGATCAATCCAGGCTCTGGCCTCCTCTCTGATGGCAGCCATTGTCCCTGTTCCCACCCTCCCCCCTCCAACTTCCTCTTCCCAATCCCATTCCGCTCAACCCCAACCTATACCAAGGACACAGGCAGACGAGCATGCACACAAGACAACACACAAGAGTGGCAATGGCATACACAAGCACCACACATCATCCCACAGGCACTCACACAAACACCATCAAGATGCAGACATACCAACATCCACATTTTCCACCGTCTCTGCCGCCTCCAGCTCCTCCTCCTCCCTACCAGTTGCGTCTACATTCACACCTGCATGCACTACATCCTCATCCACTACCAGCATCACCACCACACCTAGCAGAAGACACACCTCACTGGCAGACACCTCCACAACAGCCATGCACGCGTCCCCTGTGTCCTCTCCCACTCTGTCTGTACCCCTTCATAAAGTACACAAACGTAAGCACTCAGACACCCAACAGCTGTGCACCTCACAACAGCATCCAGCCCATGCACCTGCACCCAAAATCAGCAGACAGACACCTCCTACAACCACTCCCTCTTCCTTCATTCCCACACCTTCTCCCTCTTCCCGCCCCAATATCCCTAAGAAGCTTGTCCTCTCCACCATTGACCTCTTCCCTACCCCTCCCCAGTCCTTCACATCAGGCCAGGGTGGCAAAAACCTAGGCTACTACCTCAGCCACATAGCCCACAGGCCCAGTGGTCTCCAAATCCACTCGTGAAAGGATCAAGGGCAATTCTGCTGAGAGTGAAGGAGCTTGCACCAGGCAGCCTCAAGGAAAGGGTGCCTCTCCCGGCTGCTGCTAGGAAGGGCAAGGAGCCAGCACTAGCTGCTGCCAGGAAGGGCAAGGAGCCAGCACCCCTTGCTGGCAGAAAGGGCAAGGAGCCAGCACCAGCTGCAGGCCAGAAGGACAAGGGGTCAGCACCAGCAAGCAGGAAGGACAAGGGGCATTGGGCAGGGACTCAGACGGAGGCCCCACCACCAACCATGGTTGTGCAGCTGTCCGAGGCTGCAGGGGTTTGGGCTGGAGCCTCTCCCCACCAGCAGCAGCAGCACTACCACTACCACTGGGCAGCTGTCCAAGGCTGCACGGGATGGGCTGGAGCCTCCCCCCACCAAAAGCAGTAGCACCACCACCACCACTGGGCAGCCATCACTGCCAGTGGACGGTATGTAATCCTGCGTCCATGGGCTGCTGTGCGGCCTGCCCCCTGCAAATCCAGTGGGTGGGTACCTGAGAGACTGTGGCCTTGCACTCCCCAGGATCAAGAGCACAGAGCACAATGCCCCCTCAAGAAGCAGTGGGTAAGACACCCACCAACCCCAGCCTCCCCAGGATCAAGAGCACAGTGCATGTTGCCCCCTCCAGAGCATATGGGCAAGTCACCCGCTTGAGAGACTGTAGCCTTGCACTCCCCAGGATCAAGCACAGGGCATGTTGCCACCTCCAGAGCATGTGGGCAGGTCACCCACTTGAGAGACTGTGGCCTTGCAATCCCCAGGACAGAGCACAGGGCATGTAGCCCCCTCCAGAGCATGTGGGCAAGTCACCCACTTGGGAGACTGTGGCCTTGCACTCCCCAGGACAGAGCACAGGGCATGTTGCCCCCTCCAGAGCATGTGGGCAAGTCACACACTTGAGAGACTGTGGTCTTGCATTCCCCAGGACCAAGCACGGGGCATGTTGCCCCTCCAGAACCAGTGGTCTTGTTCCATCTGCCGGCTGAGGTGCCCCCCATTCCTCGTCCACCTGAGGTGCCTGCCTATTTTCCAACTGATGCCCCTGCAGTGTTCTCTCCGGGTTGGTGCGGGTGACAAGTGGGGCCTTGGACTTTGGCCTGTGGCCCTGTGGCCCACGCACACTGAGGACTGGGCAGTGTCCCTTGAACTGTACATTTGTATATACCAGTTACATTGCAAATTTCTTATTTCTACTATGTTGATCTTATTACACTCACTTTCGTAAAATCCTGTTGTCCTTGCATTATTCATCCGAGGTACGGGATATATATGTTTTATTACTGCAGCTGATTGTGCATATGGTGTTGGGGTGGGGGGGGGGGTGTGGTGCATGTGTGTGTCACTCTCTTTTTCCTCCCCCCTCCCTTGTGTGCTAGGCGGCTGTACTCACCATCGTCGTATTCGCCGTTGTTGGTGTTCCTGGTAGAGCAGCACGTAGAAAATCACTGGAAAGACAGGCGTGGTTGTTTCCTGTGTCTCCAAAGGTGAGTCCTTTCACTTCTGTGCAGTGTTTCCTCCAGGATATTTATATCGTTGGTACCGCCCCGGAAAAGGTGGCGGATTGCAGGGTCTTAATACGGTGGGTGGGACATTGGCTTCCGCCTGGCTGTAGGTGGCTACCGCTGTGGTGGCTGTTGTTTCCGCCCTGGCGGTCGGTGTGATAAAGTGGCTGTCTATCTGAGTTATCACCGCAATGGTCATAAGATGGCGGTAAATACCGCCAGCCTGTTGGCGGAATTACCGCCACTTTATCACCGATCGCCAGGGTTGAAATGAGGGCCTAAATGTTTAGTGCACTGCATGCTGCACAATCCATAACTCTGATTCTTCTATTTGCTTGAGAGAGCTGCCTAACATGATGGATGATATGTGGTTTTATTAGCTACACCGGGGCCTGGTGTGGAGGCAAGTACACATACACAGGTATTTGCATATCCAGGCATTTTACTGAATTTTATCACTTTGTAGGCATGTGAGAACATCTCTAGAAGCCGTCATTCTGTCTCACCAAAAGATCTGTGTCCTGCCACAATCATGACTTACTTTGCCAACTTGCCACTAATGAATGTCTCATGCTGTTTAGCAGCTCTCTTCATGAAATTGTCCCTGCAACTTGGAAATCATTGGTGGCAAAACCTCTGCTTTAGAAACCAACCTTGCGCTTGGATGAGCTGAGCAATTTTTGTCTGGTCGCTTTGCTACCCTTTCTGGGCACATTGTTAGAAATGGTTGACTTTAGCTAACTGCCGAAACTTCACTTTAGAGAACAAACTGCTACAAACTACGAACTGTAGGATCTCTACTTGAGATGATCTGCAGAGGTTTGCTGATGTTGAACTATTCTTCCTTTTAGAGCTGTCTTGACGCTGTTCACCACAATATCTCACTTAATTAAGATCAAGCTCGGCCCTGGACTATCCTAAATTCTTGCTAACTGAAGGGGGTATAGTGGTGGCTGTCCCTATCATTTCCTCTGACACCAGGGAAATGAAATGTGGTGTACCACGAGGGTCGATTCTATCTCTCTTTCTATTCAATCTGTACATATGTACCAACTAAAGCTCTGCAACATGTAAGAGCTCATATTGCCATATACATGGACTCCACCCAGATCATGTTTAGGTTATCCCATCAAGGATGATTTATTACTGTTTGTATTCGAAGTGCACAATTTTACATTTGCATGCCCTCCTCCCGAATACTATTTTTCTTATTTTGTGTTCTTTATTTACTTAATACCACTTTTGATCTTTTTGTTCATTTCAATCTATGGCTGTGATTGTTTCACTTTTTAGGTAGACATCTTATTTTACTAGTTTGATGTACACCTATCCTTTGGACTGATGGGAGTAATTCAGACCAGGCGGTGTAAATTTCAACATGCACAAATGTACCCTGTTAATTGATGTGATTGCTCCATTTGGTGAATTCAAAAAATCTATCTACTGATGCATGTTGTAAATCACCCATGTCATTGTAAGGAAGCACTGAGATATTTCTGTGTTCTGCACAATATGTGTAAATGATTTATGAATTACGTACAGTATGGGTGAACTGAATTAAGAAATTTGAAAACATCTTAATTTTCATTTCATTTTATTTGTTTATTTTCCAATTAGACTTGTTTTCCCTTGTGCAACCTCTTTCCCTGTGCGTGTGATATGATCATTGGGTGTTCTGGTGCACTGTCCCACACTTTAGGTAGCACTTATGCATCAGTCCTCCTTTGGGAAATTGTACATATAGAGAAACAATGTACCTACCTTTCCACAACCTATATTCTATGTCTAAAGTTTTCAAAAAATGGAAAAAACATATCTGCTTTGTTTTTCTTTCCACCGTTTTCATCCAATAAAGTGGTCAAACAGCATGTGGACTTCTGGCGCAAGACTTATTAGAATGCTGGACTTATGTGTATTCTAATAAATAAATAAATTAATAATGGAGGGGGGGGAAAGGGTTGTTGGGAGGCCATAACACCTTCTTCAGGCATGAAGAGGATCCTAAAACTTCAAGAAACACTAACACCAGTCAGCCCAAGAGTGGACATACAGAACACAGACATGTCCTGCACGGGCTGAACACGTTAGTGTGTTTTGGAGGCTAAAAGAGCTGATGTGTTTTCATTCCTTCTGTGTTTCGTTTATGATAAGAAATAATTGCTCCGGGTACTATACTAAATTCTCAATTGAAGGTAGGAGGTGCGCGCTAGGCAGCACCCCGTTCAATTTGGAGAACTAATATTCAAGCATAACTGATGGCTGCTTTCAGCTAGCGGTCCAGCTCTGACATTTAAAATGCCATGAATGTGTCCTGGCTATCTATGATAGAAACTTCTTTCCACACGCTTGAGATCCTGAGTCAGTTTTCAGTGGTTTCCTCCTCCCACTATCAGTCTGAATATTCCGCTACCCTGGATCAAATAGATGCCTTCCTGGCACCTCTTCCTCTCCCCTTGCTTACAGCCGAGGGTGGAGCACTCCTAGTGGGTAAAATGAAACAGGAGGTGTCAAGCCTATGTCTGCATTGCCCAGTAGTTGCTGCTCGCTGCCCTCACAAAGGGGTGGGGCGGGTACGGCGCGTGGGGGGGTTGCGAGGGGATTAAAATTTAATTAAAAAATAAATGTAATAAACGTACCTGATCTGCTGCTGCTCCACTCCTCTTTCTCCCATTGCTGCAGGCACAGGCTCCCAGCCTGCCCTGCGGCCAATCCTGACACTGCTCAGAGAAGCATTAGGATTGGCTGGGAGTCTGTGCCTGCTTTCTCCAACCCGACAGTCGGCCAAACAAACATGCGGACTGAGGGGAGTGCACAGTGCACTCCCCTCGTCCTTGTTATCCCCAATGCCCCACACCTTTAACATACAAACTGATAATAAACATGGTTTATTATTGTTTTGTTTCTTAAAGGATTTGCAGTGGCTGCTGCTGGTGGGGGGCGGGGGGGCACTCCTCTGCCCTAACAGAGGAGCTGCCACTGTTACCCACATGCAAATCACCCGGGGAAGATTGCTACCCAGAGTGAGATTTTTAAGAGGTAGAGAACTACTCGTCCTGCTCCTGACATAGACTTACTGGGAAGTGGTAGAAGAAGGTTTTCTGGGAGCTATAGCCAATTAGGTCACCATTACTGCTATTTCAAAACAAAGACCTTTGACCAGAGCTGGCCTGAAAATCTTCACCAAGAGATGGGCAACCAGGCTAAGCAAAGTTGTGCCACAATGATGCATAAGTCACAAATAGAGTCGGGGTACATGCGGGTACATGGCATCCACCCTCTATTTTCAAAGGGTGGACACCATCCACCCTGCAAGAAGTGGGCCCCACTAAAATATGCTGAACTTGTCCCGGTGTAGGTTTCAGACACTGGGACACATTCAGCAACACCAGCACCTTGTCTGCTTTCGTTTTCCATAAGCAAGGTGCAGGCAGCGAGGTGCTTTTCATATTTCAGACTCCAGCTGGACCGATAACAAAGGCTGAGTAAATGAGCCATCAGGACTCCTGTTGTTCCACTATCCTGACGGGGAGTTAACTGGTTCTCACACCTAGATGGAAATGCAAGGGAGGGGAAACATAGGAACAGAGTTTGTTGTTATCAAGTTACAAATACTTAAGAAAGGCATGCATTTAACGTTGTTCAGTCCCTTTATATAAGAGATTTCCATGCACTTAGGAATGTCAGACTTGTTTGTCTGTTCCTGTAATTGAACAAATAACAATTTAAAAACCACTATTTTCTTTATTTCTTTTATAAAGCTACTCATTTGATGCCTCATCATGAGTAGTAAGCAGTGTATAAATATAATTACAATCCTATTTCACGACATCAGAGCACTTTACACCAAATGTACACATTGACACTAAATCCTATAAATGAGTAAATCAATGTGCAAAATGTGTTACATGGGACAGTGTAAGTCGCAACTTGTAGTAGTCAAATGTGTTTCATAGATTCATGGCTTGCTGTGATATTTTAGAAGAGTGCAATTAATAAACTGCGAGTAACAAAAGGATCTGTGTTTAAAGTAGTAACTTACTTAGCTACATAAAATAAAAATCTGTTTGCATGTTAGATGATGTGCTTTGCAAGAGACACATTATGCTACTTTGATTCAAAACCGGGACTTGAGAAAGCAGTTATCTTTCTTACCATTATTATTATTATTCCCCGAGGTTTACTGAGCACACAAAGATCTCTGCAGCAGGTGCCTAAACCCCATAAGATATTTTAAAATGCAGACTGCAATCAATTAAGCAGAACAGATGCTTTGCAATGTGTTAAGTTCCACTCCACAGACAACTTCTTCTTTTTTCAAGTTCTCTTTATTCTCGTAAAAAGTCACAACACATTCAGCAGATACAGAGCCAGCCACTCTTTCTCTTCCTTCAGATCCTTCTCTCTTCCCATCATTCCATTTCACACCTCATCCTACTACCTCATCACATTCTAAGTTCCATAAAGGAGATACTACAATGAATGGTGAAATCTCCACACACCTCCCCCCTTTCACTATAGGAACAAATAAATCAAAAAGAGAATAATAGAATAATATAATAAACTATGTACAACAATGTAGAGCATCAAAGAAATTTTTAACGATCAAGTTTGCAAACATTCCCCAAGTTCCATGTAGATCCATTCTCTAAAACCACCACATTTTTCCTTGCATTCAATACACGTTGAGGAGGATAAAATTTGCTTTCTCCTTTAAGAACAATGCCTTTCTTCTTTACTGCCACCCAATCTCCCCTTCGTATAATGCTAGATTTCACACACATCCTCCTGTTGTAGTATGTAGCACCCTTTTCCTGCATTTTTTCAACCCTTGCTCTTATTGACTCTCTATCAACCACCACCTTCTTATTTGTCTTCAACCACACAGGACACTCTAGCACACCCGGTTCTCTTCCTTTCAATGATACAAAAGGTGACACTCCTGTTATAGAATGGGGAGTCGTTCGATAGGTCCACATCATTTTTCTCAACTCTTTTTTCCACGGAAGTTGATTCGCCAAAGATAGCTGTATGTTCTCCATAATCAATCGATTTACCCTCTCCACTAGACCATTGGCTTGCGGATGAAAAAGAAGTATTGAAGGAAGATATTATCGAACCAATTGAATCTTCTGAATGGTTGGCTCCGGTCGTCGTCGCGCCGAAGGAAGATGTGAAGATTCGCTTATGTATTGACCTCAGAGATCTCAACAAGTGCATATGGGTTGACCGACAACCCCTTCCAAATATCACAGAGATGCTATCAGTGAAGGCGATGGGCAATACATTTAGTGTTTTGGACATGTCTTCTGCGTATCACCAAATAAACTTGCATGAGGATTCACGGCATTTAACATCCTTCGTGACACCGCTAGGGGCCTTCAGATATAAGAGGATGCCTTTGGGACTTGCCTCTGTGTCTGCGGTGTTCCAAAGGATAATGGAGTGCTAATCCATTGTGCTGTGCACGCGTGGGTTCGAATCCCATCCTCGTCGCCAATGTTAAGTTCCACTCCACAGACAACTTCTTCTTTTTTCAAGTTCTCTTTATTCTCGTAAAAAGTCACAACACCTTCAGCAGATACAGAGCCAGCCACTCTTTCTCTTCCTTCAGATCCTTCTCTCTTCCCATCATTCCATTTCACACCTCATCCTACTACCTCATCACATTCTAAGTTCCATAAAGGAGATACTACAATGAATGGTGAAATCTCCACACAATGTTTCTCCTCATTGTGAATTTCTTAGTGACAGGGTTTCTAAAAAATAAATGTATAAGTTGAGGCTCAGATTTTACATCAGGGTTGTGTCATTTTTTTGGCACAACTCCGATGCAAATTCTCGTTTGTTAAATATGATAAAAATGTAATTATGGTAGACCTGCTAAACCTGTGGGAGGCCTTAAGATTTGATGTCACTTCTTGTGAGGTCATGGGTTTTGATGCCACTTCCTGTGATGCTACATGCGATGCCATGCACCCTGATGTCACCCACTGTGAAGTCCTACTGCATAACATGGTTAGTTCCTCCAATTATTTTTTTAGGCCATGCCTTTATGACTCCCCCATGGCAGAGGTCAATTGCGCAAGCTTTCAATTTAACACATTCCAGATCCATAGAGGCACTCGTCAGGGTTGCCACCTCCCATTTCTGCTGGCTCTTAAGTCCTTGCTCATCACCATATGTCTTTCGGAAGAGGTCAGAGGAATACCTGCAGGCGAAGCCAAGGTGAAGGAATTACTATTCGCAGACTCCTCATTGAAGGCAGTCATGTCTATTGTTGACATATTCTTAATGACAAAATGGAGGCTTTCGAGATGCCCTGGGGTACCTGACTGATGGAATCAACAGACCAGATACCAACCCCCCAACACCCACCGACCCTCCCCGGCTCTCTGGAGCCTACCTCACTTCCCACTCGCAACCACTGAATAGGAGACCCTTGGCGGGCCCCCGCCCTGAGATACTGCGCCCAACGAAACCCCCACGTCTGCCAGCCCTCTACTCCCCCTGCTGACCTTACTCATCATATCATAAATGATGGACCGCAGTGCCACCCCCTTGATATCTCGTTCTGCCAGTTGTGCCGCATACTCCCCCACCACCTTCTGCGTGCACTTACCTGACTGCTGTTTCTCCGACACTGCTCTACAAGCAGCTGAGCTTCATTCAATAGGAAATATTCGGGCCCAGTATGCCCTTCATAATCACAAACTCTCTGTGACATCCCCACTGAAGGGATGGGAAAGCACGTATCAGGAGGACAATGACCCCCACATCTATCTTTACCATTACTACCTAATGCCGTGTTCGAAGTTCCGTTCCCTGTTACTACTGTTGATGAGAGGAATGTTCGCCCTCTCCGTCGCTTGCCTCCTGCTTTCTTGACCCCTATTTCTTCTGAACGCCCCGCCCCTCGCCCCCCCCAGACACCTCCCTTTCTATATTTCTGGCTGTATCATGAACCTCTGCCTTGTACCACCTATGTTCCCCACAGGCAGAACAGTGCCTGGTTTGTTTAAGGGCGATTCTATTTTGTACTGTTTGATCCCCGGGCACGCCTACCTGGATACTGATGTTAGCGGCCCACGCTGTGATTGTTTGCCTCTACTCTGCAACAAATAAAGGTTGTAACAAAAAATGCTCTGAACCGTATCTTGCATATACCACCGTGTTCATTTAGAACAAAAACGTAAATACTGCATTTCCTTGCAAGCACAATAGAGACAACCTCACTGGAGCGAACATGTTCCATGTGAGCCAGAGGGAATAAGTAATGATATTATAAGGCCGGCAGTACACGTGACTCAACGCGCCTGCCTGGCCACCCTTGGAAATGTACGGTTCTGTAGGGTGAAAGACTGAATGAACTGGGCACCGAAAGATCTGCTAACAAGTCTGGGCGCAAGCCGCAGAAAGGAGCCGCTACGTGGTGGGGGGCTCCCAAGCTGCCGGAAACTCGCTGTCATTTTTCATGATTGAGTTTTCTAACCGTGCACAGTTCTAAATGCTAACTCGTGTCTTCTTGTTTTTTTGCCCTCGTTTCATATATCGGTGGCTTTCGGCGCAGCTAAGTATGTAATCCTCTTAGCTACACATTTTCATCTTGCTGTCACGGTATTTAGAAACAGAATTGCACTAAATCACAGGAGAAAACTTGTTCCACTATGAAGGATAAATAAAAAAAAAGTGTTTTGGACACAGGTAAAATACCTTACACAACAGGCAGGATGTGAACAAATACGGCAAGGAGCCTTGAAGTTACCACAAAGTCACACCTCCTTGTTTGTTGTGTGTCAAGCAGCACCCCCAACCACAGACAGCAGCCAGGAGATGAGAGCAAGCTCTTGTAACTACAAATCATTTCAGATCTTTAAGAAGCAAACATTGGGAAACAAGGCACATTAATAAGAGGTGTGGTGTGGAGGTTCTGAACGCGATGTAATGCGTGATGAGTTTGGAGACGCAGGAAGGTATTGCTACAAACGGTTCCCTAATTAGTACCGTGTTTCAAGTACCACCTACAAGTAAGTTTCTGCTGTAAATCTCTCCACGCCATTCTTTAAACATCACGATATTAAAGAGGAATTTGTTTTATTCAGAAAGTTATTGTGTCCTTCCTGTGATGAAAAAATATGTAGCCATAGCTCACCAAATGAACAAAACCTGTAATAACAGGTCATGTATAGTGTACATGGAATGTGCATGTGATTCCTGTAATAACAGATCATGCTCCTGAATACTGTACATGGAATGTGCATGTGACTCCTGTAATAAAACATCATGCTCCTGTATAATCTACATGGAATGTGCATGTGACTCCTGTAATAACAGACCATTCACCTGTATAGTGTACATGGAATGTGCATGTGACTCTCGACTCGAAATATCATAAACAACAGATTCTAAAAAGCCGCCCAGCATTACTCGCTTAGCAAGAAGTACAACAGGAATGCCGAATAGTAATTAAAGATTCATTTGAGCCTAATAGCCAGACTGCTAGTGTCATACATATTAGAGGGGTATAGCTGAATAAAGTTCATGGTGTATGAAAAAAGAAAATCATGTCTTGAAAAATTGTGAGGATATTCTAGCTGCAGCTCACAGAGAGGCTGCCAAAAATCTTTCCGACAGTTATAATATTTTTTAAGATCACAGTAGTAAGAGAAGCAGTTACTAAAATTAGCATTGAGCGAGAAAAACGCAAACTCTGTTTCAATATAATAATGAATTAGAAAATATAATAATCAAAAGATTATCTATGCTAGGACTGCACAGACCGAAGAATGCTTTGAACAGACTGCCAATGGTTTTTATCAAGTTCTATAGGAATCCTAATGCCGCGAAAAAAGACCATTTACTATGAAATAGAGATCTTGATTAAACCTGCCTTGAACACTCTTTAAAACCTGTGGAACAGAACTGATTGATCTCAACGATCTCCCAAGAGGAGATTTTGATAGTGCTAAGGTCTTGTTTCACTGGCCAGGCTCCTGGTGGGGTGGATTTCCAGCTGAGAAATAAAAATCATACTCAGCACTGCTAGTCCCACAATTAAAAATGGTATTTTATATACTTATGGATGTCGGAACCCTGTTATTTGGAAAGAGAAATATATATATATATTTTTAAAACACTTAAGAATGCAGAAAACTGTGGACCATACGGCCAATCACTGTTAAATACTGATTATAAAATTCGGATGAAAATGTAAGAAAATAGATTGGCAAGCATAATCAACAATCTGATTATGCCTAATCTAACAGGTTGTATGACAGAACGACACCTGGCAGAACCACGCAAGCCTTTACCACGCATGCCTTTAAAACGAATTGTGTTGTAAAAGCCTGCTTAGTAAAGGTATATGTGGTAATGCTATGCGTGGTTGTATCATACCCCCTCACCCCTGACCAAAACCTTAAAACCTATCCTGTTTTTAAAACTACCCCACACTGTCCTAAAAACAACCTCGAACCCCACACCCGCCCAAAGCCCTAAACCCTACCCTGTCCTAAAAAGTACCCTGACCCCCGCTCTAAACCCTAAAACCTACTCTGTTCTAAAACCTACCCCACCCTGTCCTAAAAACTACCCAATCCTCTGCCCCACCATAAACCCTAAAACCTACCCTCTCCTAAAAACTACCCCACCCTGACCTAAAAACTACCCCAAACCTCGCTGGAAACCCTAAAACCTACCTATCCTAAAAACTACCCCTACATGTCCTAAAAACAACCCCGATCCCCACTAAACTCTAAAACCTCCCGTCCTAAAAACTACCCTGACCCCTGCTCCATCTTAAACCCTAAAAACCTAGCTACCCTTTCCTAAAAACTTTCCCACCCTGTCCTAAAAAACTACACTGACCCCCCCAACCCTGAACCCTAAAACCTTCCCCACCCTGTATTAAAAACGACCTCAAATCTCCGTCCCGCCCTGAACCCTAAAACCTACCCTGTCCCACAAACTACCCTGCCCTGTCCTAAAAACTACCCAACCACGCCCTGAACCCTAAAACCTACCCTGTCCTAAAAACAACCCCATCCTGTTCTAAAAACTACCCTGACCCTCCACCCTCACCCTAAACCCTAAAACCTGCCCTGCCTTGTCCTAAAAATTACCTGACCCCCCACCCTAAACCCTAAAACCTACCCTGAACCTTAAAACCTACTCCACCCTGTCCTAAAAAATACAGACCCCCCATCCCTACCCTAAAACCTATACTGTCATGTCCTAAAAACTACCATGACCTCTCACCCCACCCTTAACCCTAAAACCTACCCCACCCTGTCCTAAAAACTGCACTTCCATGTCCTGAAACTACCCCAAGCCCCACCGTCACCCGGAACTCTAAAACCTACCCCACCCTGTCCTAAAAACAAACCCGAACCCTGCCGTGAACCCTAAACTCTGCCCTACCCTGTCCTAAAAACTACCCTGACCCCCTCACTCCCAACCTGAACTTTAAAACCTATCCTGTCCTAAAAACTACCCCACATTGTCTTAAAAACTACCTCAACCCCCACACCCACCCTAAGCCCTAAACCCTAAACCCTACCCTGCCCTGTCCTAAAAACTACCCTGGCCTCACTAAACCCTAAAACTTACCCTGTCCTTAAAACTATCCCACCCTGCCCTAAAAACTACCCAAACCCTCCCCCTGAACCATAAAGCCTATCCCACCCTGCCCTAAAAACTACCAGACCCCCTGCCCTCACACTAAACCCTAAAACCTGCCCTGTCCTAAAAACTACCCCACCCTGTCCTAAAAACGACCTTGACCCCACCCTAAACCCTAAAATGTACCCTGTCCTGTTCTAAAAACTACCCTGACCCCCCACCCTAATCCCTAAAACTTTATCCACCCTGTCCTAAAAACGACCCCAACCCGCACTCTGAACCCTAAAACCTACCCCAATATGCCCTAAAAACTACCACGAACCCCCACACTGAACCCTAAAACCTACCTCACACTGTCCTAAAAACTACACGGACCCCTGACCCCTCCCTGAACCCTAAGACTTACCTCACCCTGTCCTAAAAACTACACGACCCCGACCCCTCCCTGAACTCTAAAACCTATCCCACCCTGTCATTAAAACTACCCCCACCCACCCCAGCCCCACTTACCCCGCCACAGCGCTCCTTTCTTGGCTGTTCCTGCTGTGTGCCTGAACCACACAAATGCTTGGTGCCATTTGCGTGCTTCAGGGTCAAGCGTGGTTCAGGCAAGTGTGGTAACTCTTGCGTGGCTACGCTATGCATTGCTTCGGCCGTTTAGAAAAGGGCGATTCCCTACCAGAAACTGATTCATACAGCTTGGCTGCCTTTGCTCTCTTTCTGCAGCAGGTGGTTCTTCCCTCAGCTGACAGCCTATCATTCCCTACTATTTTGTCATAAAGACATAAGGGCACGGAGTGATTGGCTTTGTCTGTAAATTCCAAAACCCTGAAATTTAAAAAAAGTAACATATCAGGATCTATAGGTAATCATCAGTGAAAGAAGAAGCTTACATTAATTAATAGGATAAGTGGTCTGAGTGCCCCATTGGAAAAAAAACATCCCTACCCAGTGAGACCACTCATGTACTACCAAAGTGCAGTAAAATGTGATTATGTATCAAACGCTAGATTCAGAGGAAGATGCTAGATTCTTTTGAGAAACTCCATGAATTATATAACATTAATTTCTTTGGTGACATTTTAAAGTACTATAAGAAATTGGATGTTTGATTGAGAGTGGTGGAAAATCTTCTCAAACAACAACCACAATCCTTGTGCGGGAGAACCACAAAAGTCACTAAATTAACCTCTGCTTAACTGTCTGGTAACTTTGCATAAAAGCAGGTAGGTTTAACTTAGAGAAAATGTGTTAAGTATTTATGTAGCATTTATGCAGCACACAGGGACCAGGTTAGTCTTGCTGAAAAAGTTACCTTCACAGGAGGGTTACAACTGACGCCAGCCAAGGGTCCAAGACACGGTGAGACATTTTGTAGGGATCAGAAATCACTACAGCAGAGGCCAGCAGGGCTCCAGTAGGTCAGTTACAGGTCCAGATAGGTCCAGTAATAGGTCCAGGCAGGGCTAGTTGCAGCAGGTCAGCTGGGCAGCTGTAGGGAGACCTCTGGAGCTAGTAGTGTCCCTGAAGCTCAGAACAGGTCAGCTAACTGACCCTTGGAGGCACTTCGATTAGCTTTGTGTTAGACCTGGTCATTTTCACCCGGCTATTCCCAATCATTTTGCCTTCTTCCTACTATTTTTTCAGACCTGTTTTTGTTGGCTTTACAACACTGAGCATTTCACCACTGCTGACCAGTGTTAAAGTAAAAGTGCTACAGGTCTAAATTTTATTGATATTTATGTATTATGTATCCTGTTTTCAAAGGTGCTCCAAGGACTTGGACTGAGCTTGCCTCCTGTTAAGAAGCCTCAGGGACATCATAGACTTCGCCTGCTAGCACCACTTGTCAATTGGTGCCAAATCCAGTTCCTGTGCCTTTGGGAGTGAGTTCTGGTGCAACAAGGAAGAAAATAGTGCATCAACGTCCAGAACGACTTCAGGACCGGCACCGCTCTCTGATTCCACACCGTTACCTGCATCGGAGCTGTGTTCTCCTCTGAGTGTAATGACCGCAACCTCCACTGCAGGCCTGGCACTGCTGCAGCACCTCTGAAGTCCCACCACAGCGTGAGTCCAGAGCGCTGTGCCACCAATGTCTATGGCACGTGACTCCACCACAGCACCTATGGCCAGTGGTGTGATTGCAACACCACAAAGTTCACGCCTCATGTCTTGACCAGCTGGCTCCATCAACCCCGTCTTGTCATAAAGACCCGCCACCTCGCCGCCAATGCTACATCACCTTCCCTGCAACCATAAGGAACTGACGCCTCACATCCCCTGCCTAGCAGTAAGAAACAAATGCCTCACCTCCCAGGTGGCAGTAAGGAACTGATGCTGCACCAGCAATGCCTCACTTCCTCGACTCCGTCCAACCTCTTTGTTTTGTCATCGATTTCCAAAGTATTATAACCGAGGACCGTGCGACTCGATGACCGGCCCGCACTCCCTCGCGAGTGGTGTTTGAGAGGACTCAGTCAAGACGTCATGATAGCCCCAGTTGGAGCAATTGAGTTTCTAAGTACTATACTACATTTAGGCCCTCATTATGACATTGGCGGTCAGGTGACCGCCACACTGGTGATTGCAGTAGTACCGTCACCAGTCTAACAGTAATGACCGCCAAATTATGACCATAGGGGTGATCCTTCCTATAGAAAGCCAATGTTCCACCCCAACCGCCAGTGCAGTTCGGGCTGGACTGTTTCCATGGGGAACAGGGTTAAGACTGATTTGCATATGGCTTGGTCCAAACTGGAATGGAATGGCAAGCCAAAAAAAACTGATGGATTAAACCCAGATCTGTGGCTGGAGGTAAATGTTTGATTTGCTCTGCATTCGTCCATCATTTTTTGTTTTTGCATTTGTGCAGTACGACCACAGCAGTAGCCACCTACAGGCTGGCAGCAGACAAGTATCCACCCACCATATGATGACATAGCCAGGATTTCCGGGGCGTTAGCACTGCCACCAAAAGGCTGGCGGAAACACGTCATTTAAAAGGAGGCACTCACCTCCAGGGACACAGAGGAGTCCACGGCTGCCAGGGAACCAGAACTGGAAGTCTTCTAAATACTGTGCCACACAATGGTGGTCCAGGAGCTGCAACCTCGATGAAGAGAACATCCTCTTAGCACAGAAGGGAGTGGGGGGAGAGTGACACACACACACACAACACACACCATACACACACCACACACTCAGAACTAACTGCACAGTAAATCAACAGCAACAGAACCCAGGGGCAAAGAAAGCTCGGACACATACCCCTGTTCCAACCACTGTATTCATGTTAGAGGACGAGCGTCAACTGAAATAAATAAGTAAGAACATATATACAGACAGGGCCATAAGCCAGTCCAAAGTACCCAAGTGGCAACAGGGCAACATCCAGGGCCCAACTTGACTCCTGACTACCTTGGCATTCCACTGGGCAGGGGCATCACTGATATGGTGGGCAGGCACGTAAGGGGGGAAGGGGAGATGAAGGTGGGGGGGCTTCTTCTTGGGAGGGGGCTCCTTGGGCTTGGGTTTGGGAGGGGAGGGTTCTTGCCCTTCTGTTTTGGGGCAGAGGAGTGGCCTTGGGAGGGGGGCCGGAGTTCCACTCTTTTGCACCTGATTGGAAGGAGCACTCTTAGTGGGAGGAACAGGAGTCGATTTGGAGCCAGAGGTACTGGACTGGGAAGGTGGGGCTCTTCTCTTATGGGCAGGATGGGGGTGGGGGAGGGAAGAGGTCAAAGCAGGAAAGGAAAAGCTTCTTAGGACCAATGGGGTGGGTGTGTGAGGAAGAATGGAAGCGGAGGTAGAGGGAGTGGTTGTTGGAAGAAGAGGTGTGCTGGATTTGGGTGCAGGTGCATGGACAGGGTGTGTGTTTGATGTGAACGGCTGTTGGGTGTCTGAGTGGGAGTGTTTATGTGTCTTTGGTGGGGCAGACAGGGTGGGGGAGGACAAACAGGATGTGTGGCTGTATGTTAATGTGGTGTCTGCAGGTAAGGTGTGTGTGCTACATAAGGTGGTGTTGGTGGTGATTGTGCACATGGTGTGTGGGGTGTATTTCTGAGGGTCTGCTTTTGTGGTTACTTTGGGCAACGCTGTACAGGTGGCAGGATCTTGGACTGTTGATGCAGTGCATGCAGGTGTGAGTGCTGATGTGGCTGAGAGAGAGAGGAGGATGGGGAGACAGTGGAGGCAGTGGCTGTCGTGTGTGCATCTGTGTGTTGGCTGGGTATGGCTTGTGGACTGAAGTGTGCTGCTGTGTTTGTCAGTGCGAGTCCTGTCTTGTTTTGGGTGTATGCTTGTCAAAATGTGTGCATGGGATGGGTTGGTGAGAGGAGACACGAACTGGGAAGGGGTAGTTGGAGGGGGGACAGAAGAAACAGGCACACTGGCTGCAATCAGAGATGAGGCCAGAGCCTGAAATGATCTCTGTAGGGCCGCCAAGCCACAGTGAATGCCCTCCAGGTAGGTATTGCATTGCTGCATCTGGGATGCCAGTCCTTGGATGGCATTCACTATGGTTGACTGCCCTACAGAGATGGACCTCAGGAGGTAAATTGCCTCCTCACTGAGGGTAGCAGGGCTGACTGGGACAGGGCCTGAGGTGCCTGGGGTGAAGGAGACACCCACCCTCCTTGGTGAGTGGGCATGGGCAACAGGGTGTGGGGCTACTGGGAGGGCAGTGTTGGTACGGGGGTGGTGGAAGAAGATGTAGCTGGGCTGGTCCCACAGGGGTCTGCAACAACCAGGGAGCTTGCATTGGAGGAGGAATCAGAGACAGTTGTATCAGATCCAGTCTCCCCCATGGTGCTCACCTTGGCATCCATCCCACTGGTCCCCTCAGCAACAGTGGACTCTGCCTCCTGGGTCCCGTGGGCTGCAGCTCCTTCACTCGCCGGTGCTCCTGCTCCTTTGCCAGATGATGCTAATGCACACATGAACAGGATGACAAAAGGAGGGGAGGAGAAAGGGAGCACACGGTCAATCACAGCACCAACAGCACAGATGGCATACACATCACAAACATTCCCTGGGACTAACAGTATGCAAAATGGACCACAGTGTCAAACTATTGCCTAGATACTACAGCAGGAAGGAACTCAAACACTACCATCTGCACACCTACTGGGACCAGCTAAGTCATGTCTGACATGGCATGCTAACTACCTAGAAATACCAAAAATGGATACCATCCTACAGAGCTAACCAGGACCACGCAGGAATGGCCAAACCCGCAGATTGGAGCATCCACTGACTAGAACCTTGCAGCCAAATCTCATGGCAGGCAACACAATATTGACTACCACACACACTTTACTCACCCCATTGTGGCTGCTGTGCTGCCCTCAAATGCCCATCCAACTCAGGATTGGCCACTGCCAGTATGCAGGCCATTAAGAGGGTCAGGCTCCAATGGGCACCACTCCCTTTTAGGGAGGCCGTCCCACCTGGGCCTCCACAGTCTTACGGGCCCAGTCTCTCAGGTCCTCCCACCGTTTCCTGCAGTGGGTGCTCTGCCGGCTATGGACCACCAGGGCCCACACGTCCTTGGCGATGGCACGCCACAACCCCCTCTTCTGATGGGCGCTGAGCTGCAGAGGAAACACAGACAGAGGGACACCATGAACCACACAATCCAGCCTGTCAAACATATGGCTCACATATTACATTTGCCCCTCATCAAGCACACACATGACCCATACTTCTGCATTCAGATTGCCTGCAGCCAATACCCACCCAAATGACACACTACTAGCACACACATGCATCTGCAGGCAGCCATGTTGCATGCGACATACCCATGATGTACTCACCTGTTGGTCTGGAGACCCATACAACTGCCCATACAGGGGTAGGACCCCGTGTACGAGGCTCTCCAACCCCTCTGAGGTAAATGCTCAGGCACTTTCCCCTGGAACACAGGCCATGGCAGGTTCCAGAAACAGGTCACAGCAGCACACGCAGTGGAGATGTCGTCCAGTGGAGAGTCAGAAATCAAGTGAAGTGGTAGTAAGAAAATGGAGGTCACGTCTGCAGCGGTGAACACCGCCACCACCGGCGTTGATCATCATTGGTTCCTGTACTCCATAGAGCCCCATGTTAGCCATTGAGGAATTGCACGGCGGTGCAGACCGCCATCTGCCATGACGCCTAAAGCCGGCGGAGTGACGTCACTTCCACCTGTCCCTACATGCAGGGCAGGTGGTTGCCATTTCCTCCTGCTACTACTCATGTTTGGAACTTACATAGGCTGTCACCCATGCCTTCCCTTATTGCAGATGTTGGTGTGGTTACACAGTGTACTGATGTCATGATGTCATGACTACAGACTGCAGAAACATATTTGTTGGATGGATTGACACATGTAAGGACATTTGCACCGAATAATGCAGTTCAATACAATTCAATCCATTGTATATTTCAATCTTATAAAGCACTATCACTCAAGTTGTGTTAAAGGGTGATTTTTTTAATAAGCTATACAATGGAAAGTGCTATTGAGTGGGGTGATGCTTGAGAACAGTCCAGTGTATGGGCCAGTCTGTTTGTAGCACAGGTTCAGTATCCAAAGGGCCATAGGAAGAGGAGCAATGGCAGTCCAAAGTGAACAAGGTGACTCAGTGGGACACAAGGAGGACATTCTTGAGGGGCTCATTTTCTGGTGGTGGCCTTGGGTTTGTCAACTGTCTCTGGTGTCTGTCTGGGTCACAGGGAACGTTTGCAGGGTGGTTCACCTTCAGCAAGGAGAAGGGTGCTGGTGGCCTGTGAGTCTTGTGGCAGGGACTCCTGTCCATTAGCTGCAGTAGATGTGGAGGGCTGGTCAGTACACTGGCTAGTGGTAGGGGCCTGCTGGTGCGCGGTGTACTCCCGCATGATGTTTGCCATGTCACTCAGCACCCCTGCAATGGAGGCCATAGTGGTATTCAGGGCCTGCAATTGTTGCATCACCTCCTGGTGGTGTTCCCCCTGCAGCTACTGGTTCTCCTGCATGATGTTTAACACCTGACCCATCGTGTCCTGGGATTGTTAGTATACCCCCAGGACATTTGTGAGTGCCTCCTGGGCATTTGGTTCCCTGGTCCTGTCTCTGGCCCCCTGTACCTGTGTCCCCTCAACGCTGTGCCTACTCCCACTGACACCAGGCCCTTCATCGTCTTGCCTGTGTGGTGTCGACTCAGGTCCCTGTACAGGTGGGAACACTACTAATTGATGTGTCCCTCTGGACAGAGGTTTGGGGGTGTTGGCTGGCTGCTGTGGTGTTTGAGTCTAAGGGGGGGCCCTGTGGTGGACTGGCTGTGGGATGTGGTAGCCGACTGACCAGTGTTCCCAGACGGGCCAGGGAGTTCATCCAGATCAAGACCTCTGGAGTTCCTGTAATCACTGAGGGGATCATCTAGTGGGGGGCTGGGTTGCCGTGGCACCCCCTTGCTGCTGACAGTGGCTGGGCCACCTGTGGGGACGTAAGTGATTTTTTAGGGTAATTGTCTGTCACATATTCTGCATTTCAAGCATTCCCAATAATATTGTTGTTGTCCTCCCACCTTTGGTATGAGGTGCCTCCGCCCGCCTCGTCCTCGACATACCCCGCAACAGCCACATCTCCGCCCACCTGAGACACCTGCACTGGCTTCCCGTCAACAAAAGGATCACCTTCCGGCTCCTCACCCACGCACACAAAGCCCTCCACAACAAGGGAGCCGAATACCTCAATCGTCGCCGCAGTTTCTACACGCCCACCCGTCAACTTTGCTCTGCCAACCTCGCACTTGCCGCCGTCCCTCGCATCCACCGCACCACGGCAGGTGGGAAATCCTTCTCCTACCTGGCGGCCAAGACATGGAACTCCCTCCCGGCCATCCTCAGGACCACCCAGGACCACCCTGCATTCCGGAGGCAGCTCAAAACCTGGCTCTTCGAGCAGCAGTAACCCCCCTCCCCTAGCGCCTTGAGACCCTCACGGGTGAGTAGCGCGCTTTATAAATGTTTTTGATTTGATTTGATTTGATTTGGTAGTGTATGGTGATGGATTGTAAGATTGATAGTTCTCCACGCTGTCCATGCATTGGTGGTGGGTGTGCATGCAGAGCTGGGAGGGATGTACTTGCAATGGGTATGGCATGTAGGGGTAGATATTTAGGTGTGGTAATTGGGGGGGTGCATTGTGTGGGGTGAAGAGGGGTGAAGGGAGCCTGGGTGAAGGGGTGACATGGCATGCAGATATGGGTGGTAGTAGGTTAGTAATGGTGACTCAACAGAGTCCATTCCTCTAGCTACTCCAGTGAGACCCTCATAATGTAGTATTGCCAAGACTTGCTCCTCCCATGCTGTCAGCTGTGGGGGAGGAAGTGGGGATCCACCGCCAGTCCTCCTGATCGCGAGCTGGTGCCTTGATGCAATGGAATAACCTTCCCCTGTAAGTCATTCCACCTCTTCCAAATGTCATCCCTTGTGCATGGGATGTTGTGGCACGGCATTCACCCTGTCCACGATCCTCCACCATAGCTCCATCTTCCTGGCAATGGAGAGCTGCTGTACCTGTGCTTCAAACAGCTGTGGCTCTACCCTGACTATTTCCTCCATCATCACCCGCAACTCCTCATCAGTGAAACAGGGGTGCCTTTGTGGGGACTTGGGTGTTATGTGGTATGTGTGTTGTGCAGAGGTTGTTGTGTGATGTAGTGGGTGTGTGGTGTGTGACGGATGAATGGGTAGTTGTGGAGTGTGTGTGTGCAGTTCTGTAAATGTTTGGCCTGGCAACGTGTAGCAGTATTTTCGTGTTTGCAAAGGATCGTGGATTGTGTGGGGTGTGTTTTATAGTGCTGTTGGTGCGTGTGTGTATATGTGGCAGGTGTGGGTTTTTTGTTCTGGCCAATTTTGTCTTGTTTTGTTTTTGGGAGGCCATTTCATCCACGCCAGTGTGCACAGCCAATGGTTTACTGCCGTTGAATGTCCACTGTGGTGATTCGTGGGTCATTATTTGGAGGGCGTTGTTTTGGTGGTGTAACAGTGTGTCATAATGGTATGGATGCTAGTTCCGACAGTTTATCGCATTTGTTGGGTCTGGCGGATTTGTAGTTGTGGCTATTTTCCATCGGTTTTATGTGTGTATGTCATAATCTGGCGGATGTTCGCCTCCACAGCGATATGCTGGCAGCTGTCACCGCTGCGGTAATTGGAATTTACTGCCAATGTCATAAAAATCTGTATATTCACTTGTGAATGTTGAATTTTTGGCATTTTGGTCTTGGGTTACTCAGATGGATATTGGCTATTCTTCTAAGTTGATATGGTGTACTTTTGTAGTGTTTTCACTGTGTTACTCTGTGTGTGTGTGTGTGTGTACCAATACTTTACACATTGCCTCTGAGATAAACCAAACTGCTTCAGCCAAGCTACCAAAGGAGTGAGCAGGGGTTATCTTATCTGTGTGACTCCCTAAATCTGACTAGAGTGAGGGTCTATACTTGGACAGGGTGCAAACTACTGTTGACTAGAGACCCCATTTCTAACACCTGGGATAAAGAAAGCAGGTCACGTATGCCTTCTCAAAGAGCAGGGCAGTTCTCTAAGGAACAAAACAGGCCCCAAGCAGCAGCGTAGCCCTTTGGGAACAAGACAGGCCTCAAGCAGCAGTGCAGTACTCTGGAAGCAGCAGTTCACTCCTTTAAATACCATTGCAGGTGTCAAGCAGCAGGTCAATCCTCTGAGGAACAAGGCAGGCCTCAAGCAGCAGGGCAGTCCTCTGAGGAAAAAGGCAGTACTGTTTCTGTAATGTCAACAGATCCAGGAGAGTACTGGTGAGTGTCTCAGGTAGTCCAGTATTTGTTCCTGGTGCCACTCTATGAATTGAAGGAAACATTTAGTTCACCTCTACATCTGGTTATAGAAATCTCCTTCCTTCCTCTTTCTTCCACTGCCTAGGCTCCAAGAAGTCTATGGTGAAAAAAGGTTGGTGTCAAGTTCTTTAGTGAATGTGTTGGAGGCAGCCATTTTAAATGTAAGTGGGGCAGGAAACAGCTCTTCCCCTTCCATCCTGGAAGAATGGCACTCTCCCAAATACACCAATGTTCTATTGTTTACTGTCTGTGCCTAACATGCATTCCTGATGGGGAAAGCAATTAACAGGCCCAAGCAGTTGGGCACTCCTAGAAGGCCTCAATATGTTTAAGACCGGAAAATACCAACTTTCAAAATAGTAATCTGAAACCCAACTTTATCATTAAAGAGAATTTTGGATTACAATTTATTTATGTCCAAACATGATCTTTCTACCTGTTTCCAATCAAAATTTGCACTTATTAAATGTAATAAGGCACCACAATGTGATTCAATGAAGTGGTAGGCCTTCCAGCAGTGAAAAATGAAGTTAGGAGATTTTCACTACCAGGACATGTAAAACTTAAAAACAGGTGTCCAACATTTTAAATACAATTCACCCTGCCCCATGGGCTGTTTAGGGACTACTTTGGAGGTGGCTTATATGTATTAAAAAGAAAGCCTTACATTTGGCAAAAGGGTTTTTTTGTCAAGTCAAATTGGCAGTATGAAAATACACTTTAGGTTACAGTGGTAGGCCTGAGACATGCTTTTAAAAGCTACTTTTATTGGATGGCAGAATCAGTGCTGCTGCCCACTAGTAGCATTTAATTTACAGGTACGGGGTACCTGTGGTACTATAGAAAAGGGATTTACATGTAAAATTAAAGTACCAATTAAGTGTAGGGCAGTTGTACTATGTTTTAGGGGAGAGCACCAACACTTTACCACTAGTTAGCAGTGGTAAAGGACACAGAGGGGGTCATTCTGACCTCGGCGGTAAAAGGCTCTTACCGCCGGTCAGAAGACCGCCATTCTACCACCGCGGCCGCGGTAACCCGCCACGGTCATTCTGACCCACAACTGCCAAGCCACCAAAAACCCGACATCCACGGAAGGCCGCCTCATCAGCGGGCAGCGATAAACTGGAGATGACCAAACCTCCACCGCCACGCCAACACAAACACGCCCATGCCATTACGACCCACGAATCCACACAGCGGTCATTCAACCGCAGTATTCCATTGGCGGTACACACCGCCGCGGTCAAAATACACACCCAGCTCCAAAACCCAGCCACATTGGACAATTTGAAATACACACACCTGATACACATACAAACACCACCCCCACACATCCAAGCAACTATAAAACACACACCCACATCACCCACAAACCCCCACTAGTTGGAAATCGGAGAGAAGGCGAGAGAGAGAGAGAGAGAGAGAGAGAGAGAGAGAGAGAGAGAGAGAGAGAACAGCAATCGAAAACCCCAACACACACAGGAACCCAACATCATCAACCACACCACATCTACGCACACATCACCACACACCACCACTCACATCACCACAAACACCACCCCACACCTCATCCACACCACCCCATGGCACCCCAAAGACACCCCAGGTTTTCAGACCATGAACTCCGGGTCATGGTGGAGGAAATCATAAGGGTAGAGCCCCAGCTCTTCGGCACACAGGTGCAAAACACCACAATAGCCAGGAAGGCGGAGCTATGGCAGAGGATCGTCGACAGGGTCAACGCTGTGGGACAGCATCCCAGAAACCGGGAAGACATCAGAAAGCGCTGGAACGACCTACGGGGGAAGGTACGGTCGATGGTCTCCAGACACAACATCGCTGTGCAGAGGACTTTCGGCGGACCACCACCCACCCCTCCCGAATTCACAGCATGGGAGCAAGAGGTCCTTAACATCCTGCATCCTGCGGGCCTCGCTGGAGTAGGCGGAGGAATGGACTCTGGTAAGTCTAGTCTCAACTACTCCCCCCCCCAACCACCAGCATGCCAACCCACACCCCCACCCTCACCCCCAACCCCCACCACACATCCTCCCTGCCAATGTCTCACCAGCACAACCCACCCAACCCAAAACCAAACCCTGAATGCCAACACAAACCATGGACACCCATCACCTATGCATGACCACTGCACATACCCATCCCCCCTCCAAACCACCCTCACAACTCCTGCCACAAGGGAATGCCAGCACTGGGGGACAAGGGCACCCACAAATCTCACGCCATGGAACACACAGAAGCAATAACCATACTCTTTCACCCCTGCAGGGCCCGAACGCCAACACACCGGCCAGGAGGGTCCAGATATGTCCTTCCCACCCCCAGAACAGGCCCACAGTGAGGACAGCAGCTCTGTCGACCTGGAACCTGACGACAAGCCCGGACCATCGGGGACCTCTGGACAGTCGGTTCCCCACACACAGACACAGGCCACAGCAGACCTAACCCCCTCTGGGAATATCAGCACAGCTCCCACCCAGCGGGCCCATGCCTCTGTCTCCAGGACAGGTCAATCAGCGGTGTGTCCGCCACTACAGGGCACCCAGGCTGACCCAACACCCCAACAACAACAGGGACCTGGGGGCTGTGGTAGTGGCACACCGTCCAGGGGACAGAGGCCCGGGGAAACAGGGCAACTGGGAGGGCTGCAGTGCGACAGGGGGGGGAGGACAGGCCCAGGGAACCGACTCTCCAAGAGGCCCTCATCACCATCATGGGAGCATACCACCGCTCCCAGGAGACGATGGCGACGGTACTGGCCAGGTTCCAGGAGATCCAGGCACAGCAGGAGGAACGGTACATGGGGTACAGAGAGGAGCTCAGGAACATCGTCCAGGCCCTGAACCTAATAGTCACCACATTGCGGGACCATGTGGCACCCCAAAGGGCCCCTGTCACCAGCCCGGACCAGGAACAGCCTACCACCTCCGCCGGCGCTAGTGGACAGGAGGCCCCCACACAACGACGGGCCACCAGAACCCCACCTCCTGCTGAAGATCAACCACCCCGCAAGAGGAGCCTGAGATCACAAAGGAAGACAGAGTAGGATGCCAAGACCCCCGCCAGCCTAAGATCCCCCCGGATGTTATTCCACTGTCCCACATCGTCACCCTGTCCAACCTTGAACTGCCCCTGCTCCATCCTTCCACAGGCATATGGACAATGCACCTGTGCGACCGAGAACTGGACTCTGCCATGGACATCACTCCACCCCCACCCATCACCGTTTTACTATCATGGACCTATATGTAGCACTTTAAATAAATCACTAATTGCACTTAAAACACTCAGGAGTCTGCTTGTGTTCTTAACAAATGTATTACACATAACGGTTCAAAATTGTTCAGTTACATTGTGATGACAACATACCAATGTCAATGTGCTTTACTCCATGGCCGAACAAACCAGAAGTCATGCAGTGGGTCATACAGCTCTGAAAAGCCAAGGGAAAGTCACAATTCAGTTGAAAGGAACTGGGGGGAAACACAGAAAGTAGAGATGCAGGAGGCCAGAAGTAAATGTAAAATGGCGTGGGGGATTCTTACCTGGGTGCTACTGAAAATACTGTTGAATGACTGTGTCCCTGTTGTCCGTGTTGTCCCCGTTGTCTTCCTCCTCTTCACTCTCCACAGGCTCCACAGCTGCTACAACACCACCATCTGGACCATCCTCCTGCAGAAAAGGCACCTGGCGTCGCAATGGAAGATTGTGAAGCATACAGCAGGCCACGATGATCTGGCACACCTTCTTGGGTGAGTACATTAGGGATCCCCCTGTCATATGCAGGCACCCAAACCTGGCCTTCAGGAGGCCGAAGGTCCTTTCTATGATCCTCCTAGATCGCCCATGGGCCTCATTGTACCGTTCCTCTGCCCTGGTCCGGGGATTCCTCACTGGGGTCAGTAGCCAAGGCAGGTTGGGGTAACCAGAGTCACCTATTAGCCACACACGGTGTCTCTGTAGCTGTTCCATAACATAAGGGATGCTGCTATTTCGCATAACATACGCGTCATGCACTGACCCAGGGAACTTGGCATTTACATGGGAGATGTACTGGTCAGCCAAACAGACCACCTGGACATTCATCGAATGGTAACTTTTCCTGTTTCTGTACACCTGCTCATCGTCTTTTGGGGGTACTAAGGCCACATGGGTCCCATCAATGGCACCAATGATGTTGGGGATATGTCCAAGGGCATAGAAGTCAGCCTTCACAGTGGCCAAATCACCCTCCTCAGGGAAAATAATGTAGCTCCGCATGTATTTCGTCAGGGCAGACAACACTCTGGACAAAATCTTAGAAAACATAGGCTGAGACATCCCTGATGACATGGCCACTGTTGTCTGAAAAGACCCACTTGCCAAAAAATGGAGGACTGGCAGAACCTGCACCAGAGGGGGAATTCCTGTGGGTTGGCGGATGGAGGACATCAGTGCTGGCTCCAGCTGGGCACACAGTTCATGTATAGTGGCTCGGTCAAGTCGGTAGCGAAGTATTATATGACGTTCCTCCATTGTCGACAGGTCCACCAGCGGTCGGTACACAGGAGGATTCATCCTTCTCCTCGCAAGTCCCAGCGGACGGTGCCTAGGAAGGACAACATGGAGCACAGAGTCAAGTAACCCACAGGTACGTAACTACAGCTTGCACAGTACACGATTCTCAATGCATTGAATGGCTTGTATGAGTGGCAATGCAAGGCCTAGGCCTGTGTGACGCAGTAGTAATTAAGCCCTGTGGGCCCTTGTAATGGCGGCTGCCTGACCTGAGAAGTGTGACAGTGGGATGTGAGGTCAATGCGCTGGCGTGACACACCGTGGCGGTAGGCGGTCGAAGACCGCGGCGCAAAGCCGCATTGGTTAACATCGAACCCTATGGGTTTCACGAGCCAATGACTAGCTGCGCCGGTGGTCGCGGAATGCACCGTGGCGGTACGCGCCGCCGCGGGCGTGACCGCCATTTTCTATCTGGTTAATCACTCGAGACCTGATCATCCACAGGAGAGGACCTATACTGCAAGTGCTGCTGTGACCTCGGTCTGGGAGATACAATGGATGCTGCGACTGGGGAAAGGGCCCCTGCCTTCACTACAGAAGAGTTGGAGAAACTTGTGGATGGGGTCCTGCCCCAGTATGCGTGACTCTACGGTCCTCCAGACCAACAGGTAAGTACACTGTGTGCACGTTGAATGGGCTATGCCTGGGTTGTGTATGGTGGATGTAAGATGGTGGGGTGGGGAGACAATGACGAGTGCAAGGCACGACAGATGAGAGCATGTGCCACATGGCAAGGTTGGGGAGGGGGGGCCAATCGCATCTACCATGCGGTAAATTGATGATATTTAAATTTCCAACCTGTACATGTCAAATAGGTCAGCGCCCATCAGAAAGTCGACATTTGGCGTGCCATCGCCAAGGAAGTCCGGAACCTGGGGGTCCACAACAGACGGGGCACCCACTGCCGCAAGAGGTGGGAGGACATCCGCCGCGGGACCAGGAAGACCGCCGAGGCACTGCTGGGGATGGCCTCCCAACCTAGGAGGGGTGCCAGTCGTACCCTGACCCCCCTGATGTCCCGGATCCTGGCGGTGGCCTACCCCGATTTGGATGGGCGCGTGAGGACATCACAGCAGACACAAGGGGGTGAGTACCAGCACATTCAGCTATCTTTACGCGCAGTGGAGGTGCCTGGGTGGGGGAAGAGGGCTGTGGGTGACATTAGGCCAGGGCGCTTTCTGTAGTGTAGTCCTCTGCTTTAGCCATGTCCCTGTGCCCACGCCCCCCACCTCTGTAGGGTGACAAGTACAGCTATCCATGGTCCTGCATCACCCATGTGCGCGTTTGTTGTCCCTAGACCTGTTGGCCTAGTTACAAGTACTGAGTAGTGTACCCCGATTGCGCGGCTTAGTGCATGAGGCTCCTGTGTCTGTCCTCTCCACCAACGGTGTTGACAATGCATGCACTCAACCTGTTTTTATGTCTCCCCCCACCCTTTTTCTTTATCTTCTTGTGCATGTGTGCATTAGCATCATCAGGCGGAGGAGAATTGGCACCGGAGCACGAGGGAGCTGCAACTCATCAGGCCCCGGTGGGCCATGGCACAGACACCGAGGCCACCAGTGATACGGAGGGCGAGGGGAGCTTCACAACGGGGAACCGTGGTGACACCAGCGACACCGACACGTCCTCGGATGGGAGCTCCCTAGCGGTGGCGGCAACATCCGTGCCCCCCGCCTCTACAGTTACAGCTGCCACCCCGCGCACCAGCTCCGCCCTCCCAGCAGCCCCTCAGCCTTCGCTCCGTGCCCGCTCGCCCAAGAAGGCGGGCGTCTCCTTCGCCCCAGGCACCTAAGGCCCTGCCCCTGTTACCCCTGCTGCCCTTAGTGAGGAGGTCATTGACCTCCTACAGACCATCATTGTTGGGCAGTCTACCCTTTTGAATGCCATCCAGGGGGTAGATAGGGAGGTGCATCGTAGCAATGCATACCTGGAGGGCATTCATTCGGGTCAGGCTGCCCATCAACGATCGTTCAATGCTCTGGCCTCAGCACTGACGGCAGCCATTGTCCCTGTTTCCAGCCTCCCTCTTCTAACTGCCTCCAGCCTGTCTCTGTCTCCTGTTCCTCTGCCTATCCCATCCACACCATCAGACCAGCCTGCACACACCTCAACACCCAAGGGCAGCTCATCCAGACATAAGCACCACAGATCACACAAACATTCACCCAAGCAACACCCAGATGCAGACATGCCAACAGCCACTACCACCTCTGTGTCCCCCACCTCCTCGTCTCCCTCCTCCCTCCCTGTGACGTCTCTACTCACACCTGCATGCACACCACCAACAGCCAGTACTTCCATCACCAGCACACCCTCCAGTCCAGTCCGCACACGTGCAGTCACCACCCCCACTGCCATTTACACGTCCCCTGTGTCCTCTCCCACTGTGTCTGTCACCCCCTCTTCCAAGACACACAAATGCAGGCAGCCACCCACCCAACAGCCAAGCACCTCACGACAGCCTCCAGCCCATGCACCTTCACCCAAGGACAGCTCACCTGACTCTCCTACAACCACCTCCTCTTCCTCCACTCCCATAACCACTACACCTACCCTTTACCCTGGTCCTAAAAAAGTTTACCTCTCCACTCTTGACCTCTTTCCCTCCCCTGACCCCCCCCTCCATCTGCTAAGAGTCCGAGGAGCGCCTCAGCCACCACCAGCCCGGCTTCAAGGGTCACCGTAGTGCATGGCTTTTGGAGTCCCCCCTTTGCCAGCAGGGATACATCGGTCAGCAGCAAGGTGACAGCCAGCCCCCCCCTGGAAAGAGGACCCGTAAACTAAGGGGCCGCCGCGGGACGACTGACATGGCTGCCCCCAAGGACCAAAGTTCTGCCACTTCACCTGCCACAACATCCAGGGGAGGCAAGGGCCAGAGAGCCAGATCGAAGGAGGGCAAGGGCAGCAGGGCGGAGAAGTCAGCCAGCAGGAGCGCGGACCAGGAGGGCCCCACAAGCCTCATCCCGGGTGTGAGGGAGGACACCCAAGGGCCCAGCACACCGTCACCGAAGGGTCCAGCAAATGCACGGTCGGAGGGCGACTGAGCAGGGAGTCGTGGCCAGGTCTGACTCCCTTGACTTACAGAACAAGCACCGCTGAACAGGGCCCCGCCGTCCAGAAAGGCACCGCTGAACAGGGCCCCGCCATACAGAAAGGCACCGCTGAACAGGGCCCCGCCGTACAGAAAGGCACCGCTGAACAGGGCCCCGCCGTGCAGAAAGGCACCGCTGAACAGGGCCCCGCCGTGCAGAAAGGCACCGCTGAACAGGGCCCCGCCGTGCAGAAAGGCACCGCTGAACAGGGCCCCGCCGTCCAGAAAGGCACCGCTGAACAGGGCCCCGCCATCCAGAAAGGCACCGCTGAACAGGGCCCCGCCGGGAGGAGCACCGCTGAACAGGGGCCCTTCATCTCAAGCACCGCTCCGCTGGGCCCCGCCGTCTCAAGCCCCGCTCCGCTGGGCCCTTCATCTCAAGCACCGCTCCGCTGGGCCCCGCCGTCTCAAGCACCGCTCCGCTGGGCCCTTCCTGTCAAGCACTGCTCCGCTGGGCCCCGCCGTCTCAAGCACCGCTCCTCTGGGCCCCGCCGTCTCAAGCCCCGCTCCGCTGGGCCCTTCATCTCAAGCACCGCTCCGCTGGGCCCTTCCTGTCAAGCACCGCTCCGCTGGGCCCTACCTGTCAAGCACCGCTCTGCTGGGCCCTTCCTGTCAAGCACCGCTCCGCTGGGCCCTTCATCTCAAGCACCGCTCCGCTGGGCCCTTCATCTCAAGCACCGCTCCGCTGGGCCCCGCCGTCTCAAGCACCGCTCCGCTGGGCCCTTCCTGTCAAGCACCGCTCCGCTGGGCCCTTCCTGTCAAGCACCGCTCCGCTGGGCCCTTCATCTCAAGCACCGCTCCGCTGGGCCCCGCCGTCTCAAGCACCGCTCCGCTGGGCCCTTCCTGTCAAGCACCGCTCCGCTGGGCCCTTCATCTCAAGCACCGCTCCACTGGGCCCCGCCGTCTCAAGCACCGCTCCGCTGGGCCCTTCCTGTCAAGCACCGCTCCGCTGGGCCCTTCATCTCAAGCACCGCTCCGCTGGGCCCTTCATCTCAAGCACCGCTCCGCTGGGCCCCGCCGTCTCAAGCACCGCTCTGCTGGGCCCTTCCTGTCAAGCACCGCTCCGCTGGGCCCTTCATCTCAAGCACCGCTCCGCTGGGCCCTTCATCTCAAGCACCGCTCCGCTGGGCCCCGCCGTCTCAAGCACCGCTCCGCTGGGCCCTTCCTGTCAAGCACCGCTCCGCTGGGCCCTTCATCTCAAGCACCGCTCCGCAGGGCCCCGCCGTCTCAAGCACCGCTGGCCCAATGACAGTGCAGGTTCTGTGTCGTGCTAATGTTCACGCTGCACTCGGGCCACCCTGCCTCCTCCATTGCCTGTGGAGACTGTTATCCACTTGATGGACTGTGGCTTTGCACTCCCCAGGATATGACAGTGGGCAAGCCACCCACTTGTGAGACTTGAGAGACTGTGGCTTTGCACTCCCCAGGATATGACAGTGGGCAAGCCACCCACTGTAGAGACTTGAGAGACTGTGGCTTTGCACTCCCCAGGATTGAACAGTGGGCATGGTGGCCCCTTCTTGGATCTGGCGTCGTGGACTCATGTGGCTGTGGTGCCCCCCCTTCCCTTCCCCCTGAGGTGCCTGCAGTTTTATCATCTGATGCCCCTGCAGTGTTCTCTCCAACGGACTCAGGTCTCCTGTGTGGGCTTTGCCCATGTGTTGATACACTTTGGCACACGGACATTTGCAATTTCAGTGACTGTGCGGGACTTTTTGCCTCTATTTATCGGTTACGCAATGTTTACACTTGGATTTTTTTGTTTCATTTTCCTATTTTACCATGACTTCAATGAACCTATTTTTTACATAAATGTTGTTTCTCACTTTAATCATATCTTTTCGTTATTCCGGGGGGTTTGGGTGGGGTCACTTTGACTTGGTGCTCTGCATTGGTGTGTAGATAGTTGGGGGGTGGGTGTAATGCGTATGTGTGTGCCCGTAACCCTTCCTCATCCCCCCCTCCCCTGTGTCGTAGGTGCGGTACTCACCGTTGTCGTCTGCGCCGGAGTTCGTACTCGTGGTAGATGAGCAGGTAGACGAGAGCAGGTAGGATGTTCAATTCGGGCTCCATGCTGTCCTCCGTCCTCGTGGAGTGTATAGAGGTGAGCGTTTTCCCGTTCGTAGTCTGTTTCCGCTGTGTTTTTATCGGCGGGGCTCCCGCCCCGGAAAAGGTGGCGGGTTGGTGAGTTGTGATAGGGTGGGCGGTACATTGTCTGCCGCCTGCCTGTTGGCGGTGACCGCCGCGCTGTTTGTCTGTCCCGCTGTGGCAGTCGGAGTGTTAAAGTGGCGGGCTCTGTTGGCGGTTCCCGCCAGGGTCAGAATTCAATTTTTTGGACCGCCAGCCTGTTGGCGGGTTGGCCGCTGCTTTATCACCGACCGCCAGGGTCAGAATGACCCCCAGAGTCCTAAAAGGCGACAAAAATGGATTCTGAAAACAGGAGTGATGACGGCATAAAATTGAGTGTGGTAGTGCAGAGTGGACCAAGTTCAAGTTGTTGACATTTTGCAACTTTGAAGAAAAATATAAGCTCATATCAATTTAATACTGTTCGGGCACCTTCACCAAAAGAGTGAATATAGTTTGCTGCTCAGTAGTAAGACCTCCAGTCATGATCAATTGAAGAAACATGGCAACACTGAATATTAACTAAATTTGCCTATGCATCATCTGCCCATGAATTTTAATCTTTGAAATCAATAGTGATTATACTCTAATTATACTATTACCACAGTCATCTTCAGAAAGTGTTATCTGAGAACAGCAATACATGTACTAGATGCAAGCAAAGTATTGGTACATGTATTAAATCTGGACAGAGGTTCACCACTACAGTGGCTTTACGTTACGTAAACAGCTCCATACTGATCTGGGCTTAGCCATGCTGGGGAGGGTTATGAACCATTTGTGCCGAATCACATGAGTTACTTAAATTACTACTTTTTTTTTTTTAATAGGCAGGTAACTTAGGGCCATATGTACGAACACTTTTTCCCATAGACACAGAATGGGTAAAACCTTTGCTACATCTGGCCCTTATTGCTTAACACTAGTGTGATGAACATTCATCCTCTTAAGGAGTCTGGGCCCTCAAAATGTATACAGCCATGAACATGGAGGAAATCTTTTATAATACAATGGGCCACCACAATAAATGTCTTAGGGCCTCTTAAAAACCTTATACAGGTACAATGAAATCATCATGAAAGATAAAAACATTTTCTGCATATCCAATGTAACTGTTGCTTTTGTTTTTAAAAACTGACCTGTTGAATTTAATTACAACGTTTGTGTGAAACTAACTCTGCTATTCCTCAAGCAGTCAATCGCTGTATATTTTTTTTTCCTGTGACTTTATTTCTTGCTTACTTTAAAGAAAACCTGAGCAAACCCATTGGGATGGCAATTTAGTAGTAAGGTTTAGTTTATTAGTTAATTAAAAAACATAAACATAAACATAAAAACATACAAGCAGACATATTAGAAGAACCATTTAGTAAGGAGTAGAAAAACAGGATACAAACACAGGTTAAGACACATCCTTCTGTCCATAGCAGCAGATAAGAAACAGAATGCTTGAGCACTGACACTGTGAGCCGCACCTGAAACCTAGTAGGCTGCTTCCGTGGTGCGTGGTGCTCAACCTACTGCTGTGGAGCCAGAGTGATATGATTCCACTAAAATGGTAAGACTGCGTATTAGGGTGACAGAACTTCAGGACAATAGGACAGAGTTTGACTTCTCCATCAGGAACTGTCAAAAAGGCATATCCGCTGCCACTTCGCCAGGACTTTCAAGATCTGGCACATACATTTTGATGCCAAAAAGGACCTCGTAGGAAGTCAGGCCACGCTAGGATTGTCTAGGAATAGTCACTGTTGTTCCTTTCCACAATCAAATTTCCTTCGGGGTGATATGGAGAGGAAAAATGCACAGCTACACCCACCCTTCCCGTAGCATCCCTATAAGCCTCAGAGGCACAAACAGGGCCCTTATCTGAATAGAATGCAGCTACTGCATATATCCCGATAAACACTTGTAAATCTTTAATAACAGTGCAAGTGTCATCCAATCCCTGTGGCCACACCTCTAGGAATCTAGAGCAAGAATCTACAGCAAGTAGAATTAATCTATATGCACCATCTGAATGTGAGATACTGCAATGATCTAGGTACATGCTTTGACACAGTTTGTCTGAAACAAAGAAGGGTGCCCACAGTGGGCGTGCTATAGTGGAGCTTTTAATGTGTTGGCAAATGTCACAACTAAGGACATATTATTTTGTTTGCTTGTAAAGACCCTGTCATCAATAGCACTTCTGTAGTAAGGAAACTGTGGCTGTCACCCTAGCATTGGCAGATACCCTCACGGGCAGCTATTATTAGTTCTAGCCTGCGGTCTTTGTTAGGTATCATATGATCACCCACCCCAGGGGTGGTAACAATGGGGATATTTTGGGCAATTAATTGGTAGGATTATTTTTCTAGATATTTTTTAGGTGGGGTGCTTCATCAGCCAATCAATTCCCAACAACGTGTGTTCCAATATGATGGTGACTCAATGCATGAATGAAATGAGCCCATTGCAAACTGTCATTCATTTGTGGCACTTATCCCAGAGCAGTTTATGCTTTATAGTATTCCCTTTGGAGTCTCTGGATACATTCAGGTGCCAGTAATGTAAATGTTCATTAAATGACTGAACACAATTATACAAATCATACACTATGAGTGTTGGGAATTCTGGACCCATATTTTCTAGTGCCAGAATTAATGCTTTCAGTTCCACCAGTTGTGCAGTACAATGCCCTAAGGATTATGTATATGTTTTTTGCCTATGGAATTGTCACAGCACAAGCCTCTGAGTATTAGGGGGTCATTACAACATTCGCGGTAAAAGCCGCTTACCGCCGTGCAGAAGACCGCCAAAACACCGCCGCGCCTGCGGGATTCCGCCACAGCTATTATGACCCACATCTCGGAATCCGCCGAAATCCAGACACCCACACAAGTCCGCCACACCAAAGGTCAGTGTTAAACTGGTGAAAACAAAACCTCCACCTCCACGCCAACAGAAACACGCACATGCTATTATGACCCACGAATCCACGTGGCGGTCTTTTAACCGCGGTATTCCATTGGCGGTACACACCGCCGCGCTCAAAATACACACACATCTCCAAAACACCGCCACATTGGACAATTCCAAATACACACACCTGATACACATACAAGCACCACTCCCACACACCCAACACAATATAAAACACACACCCACATCACCCACAAACCCCTACGACCGAACATTAGTCACGAAGGCGACAGAGAGATAGCACAGAATAGACAATCCCACCACACAGAGGCACACAACACCATCACCCACACAACATCCACGCACAAAACACCACACACCACTACACATCACCACACACATCAACACTCACACCGCCCCACACATCACACACACCACCCCATGTCATGCCAAAGACACCCCCGCTTTTCTGAGGAGGAGCTCTGGGTCATGGTGGAGGAAATCCTACGGGTAGAGCTACAGCTATTTGGCTCACAGGTGCAGCACATATCCCTAGCCAGGAAGATGGAGCTATGGCGCAGAATAGTCGACAGGGTCAACGCTGTGGGACAGCATCCAAGAAATCGGGAGGACATCAGGAAGAGGTGGAACGACCTACGGGGGAAGGTGCGTTCAGCGGTCTCCAGGCACAACATCGCGGTTCAGTGGACTGGCGGCAGACCCCCACCTCCTCCCCCACAACTAACAACATGGGAGGAGCAAGTCTTGACCATCATGCATCCTGAGGGCCTCGGAGGAGTCGGTGGAGGAATGGACACTGGTAAGTCAAATCTTAACTATCAGATCCCCCACCCTACCTGCATGCTATCATACACCCCCACCCTCACCCCCTCCCCTATCACCCAAACTCCTCACTAATGTACTAAGAACACAAACCACATATCCCAACAACAAGCCCTGCATGACACAACTAAGCATGGACACCCATCACAAAAGCATGCTCACTGCACATACCCATAACAACCCCTAACCATCATCACACAAGCCCCCATACAAAAATGCTTGCACTGGGGTACATTGCACACCACGACACACACACATGCAATAATCATGCTCTTATGCCCCTGCAGGATCACGAAGGACCGTCACCACACCGGAGGGTCCAGACAACTCCACTCCACCCACAGAAGAGGCCCACAGTGACAATAGGAGCTCTGCCCTACTGGATCCTGATGACCAGCCCGGACCATCGTGGGCCTCGGGACAGTCGGTTCCCCTTGCACAGGCACAGCCCAACACTGACCTTCCACCCTTTGGTAACACCAGCACAGCACCCACCCAGCGGGCCCAAACCTCCGTACCCAGGACAGGTCAATCAGCTGTGTGTCCACCACTACAGGGAACCAAGGATAACCCACCACCCCAACAACAACAGGGACCTGGGGGCAGTGGTAGTGGGCACACGGTCCAGGGGACAGAGGCACAGGAACAGAGGGGAACTGGGAGGGCTGCTGCGCGACAGGGGGCGGACAGGCCAAGGGAACCCACTCTCAACGAGGCCCTCTCCTCCATCATGGGAGCATACCACCACTCCCAGGAGACGATGGCGACGGTCCTGGTCAAGTTTCAGGAGACCCAGTGCCTGCAAGAGGACCAGTATTTGGGGTTCAGGGAAGAGCTCAGGATCATCAGCTCCGCCTTGGGCACCATCATAGGGGTGCTGAAGGACATACAGCAGACCATGAGGGACACCGTGGCACTCCAAGGGGCCCCTGACACTAGCATGGACGATGAACTGCCCACCACCTCTGCCGGCGCTAGTGAACAGGACGCCCCGCCACAGGACCACCACACCAGCACCCCACACCCTGCAGATGGACAACCACCCCCAAGCGGTCCCTGATATCCAGGAACAGGACAGAGCAAGATGGCAAGACCGCCGCCAGGAAATGAGACCACCCTGATTGTCCTCCCACTGTCTCACTTTGTTACCCTGTCCATACTTTAACTGCCCCAGCTCCACTTCCTATGCCCATATGGGCAGTGCACCTGTGAGACTAATAGACTGGACTCTGCCATGGACATTCCTCCACCATCACCCCTCACCATTTTACAACCCCCCTCCATTTTCGAGCACTTAAATAAACACCCTTGAACCACAAAACAATGTTGAGTTAGTCTATGATTTGGTAAAATGTATTATCAATGACAGTGTAAAAATGCGTTTCTAGTTGTAAAGGCAACATACCTATGTCACACATCACAAGTCCTTGAAGGATGCATGCAGATGACACACGTTGATAAGCACACCTGTGAAACCGTATGTAAAGGAACAACTCAGTTACCAAATAATCCTATGAAATTACACACAGGATAGAGGAAGACGTGTGATAGTGAATGTAATAGTAAAAATGATAATGTTCTCACCTGTGTGTCACTGGAAATATTGCTGTATGACTGACTCCCTGTTGTCGTTGTCTTCTTCCTCAGCTTCCTCCTCATCACTGTCCACAGGCTCCACAGGCTCCACAGCTGCCATAACACCATCATCTGGACCATCCTCCTGCAGGAAAGGCACCTGGCGTCGCAAAGCAATATTGTGAAGCATCGAGCAGGCGATGATGATCTGGCACACCTTCTTCGGTGAGTAGAATAGGGAACCACCTGTCATATGGAGGCACCTGAACCTGGCCTTCAGGAGGCCGAAGGTGCGTTCGATCACCCTCCTAGTCCGCCCATGGGCCTCATTGTAGCATTCCTCTGCCCTGGTCCTGGGATTCCTCACTGGGGTCAATAGCCAGGACAGGTTGTGGTAACCAGAGTCTCCTAATAGCCACACACAGTGCCTCTGGAGTTGACCCATCATATCAGGGATGCTGCTATTCCGCAGGATGTAGGCGTTGTGCACTGAGCCAGGGAACATAGAATTAACCTGGGAGATGTACTGGTCTGCCAAACATACCATCTGTACATTCATGGAATGATAACTCTTCCGGTTCCTGTACACCTGTGGAGGGGGGACCAGAGCTACATGGGTGCCATCAGTAGCACCTATGATGTTGGGGATATGTCCAAGGGCATAGAAGTCACCTTTCACTGTAGCCAAATCTTCCACCTCAGGGAAAATTATGTATCTCCTTACGTGTTTCAGCAGGGCAGACAACACTCTGGACAGCACGTTGGAAAACATGGGCTGGGACATCCCTGATGCCATGGCTACTGTTGTCTGAAAAGAGCCACTTGCAAGGAAATGGAGCACTGACAGCACCTGCACATCAGGGGGGATTCCAGTGGGATGGCGGATTGGTGACATCAGGTCTGGCTCCAAATGGGTACATAGTTCCTGGATAGTGGCACGGTCAAACCTGTGGGTGATGATTAAATGTCGCTCCTCCATTATCAACAGGTCCACCAGTGGTCGGTACACCGGAGGATTCCGGCATCTTCTCAATTGTCCCAAATGACGGTGCCTAGGAAGGACAACAGCGACCACAGAGTCAACTTTTTTCCAGGTATGTACCCACAGTTACACAGAACACGACACCAAACACAAAACCCTTCCTGTATGTGTGTTGAGTGTAGGCCTAGCTATGTGTGATGCAGAAGTAAATGAAGCCATGTGTGCCCCTGAAATGGCGGCTGCCTGACCTCTAAACTGGGACAATGGGATTGTGGGGTAACTGCGTTGCCGTTGCACACCGTCGCAGTAGGCGGTCGTAGACCGCGGTGCAATGCTGCATTGGTTAACATTGGACCCTATGGGTCCCAGGAGCCAATGAACAAGTGCGCCGCCGCGGACATCACCGCCATTTTCTATCTGTTCAATCACTAGATACCTGATCTTCGACAGGAGAGGACCTACACTGCAAGTGCTGCTGTGACCTCGGTCTGGAAGCGACGATGGCTGCTGCGTCTGGGGAAAGGGCCCCTGCCTTCACTGCTCAGGAGTTGGAGAAACTAGTAGACGGGGTCCTCCCCCAGTACACGCTACTCTACGGTCCTCCAGACCAACAGGTTAGTACACAGGTAGCACGCTGTATGAGCTAGGCCTGGGTGGAGAGGGCTGGTTGTAAGAGGGAAGGGGGCAGAGTTCAGGGAACATTAATGCATGTGAATGAATGTGCCACATGGCTAGGGTAGGGAGGGGGGACACTCACATCGACGGTGCAGTTGGTAATGACTTCGCTTCTTCCCTTGTGCATGTCATGTAGGTCAGCGCCCACCAGAAGAAGGACATTTGGCATGCCATTGCCAAGGACGTCCGGACCCTGGGGGTCTACCAGAGACGGGGCACCCACTGCCGGAAAAGATGGGAGGACATTCGCCGCTGGAGCAAGAAGACGGCGGAGGCTCAGCTGAGGATGGCCTCCCAACGTGGGAGGGGTGCCCGTCGCACTATGACCCCCCAATGTTCTGGATCCTGGCGGTGGCCTACCCTGAGTTGGATGGGCGTTTGAGGGCATCACAGCAGACACAAGGGGGTGAGTACACTCTCATTCTGCGGACTTTGCGCGCAGTCGAGGGGTCTGGGTGGGGGAGGATGCCTGTGGGTGTACCTAGGCCAGGCAGAAATATGTAGGCTAGGCCCCTCCGTAATGCAGGCCATGTGGCACTCTACCCCACCGCAGTAGAGTGCCGAGTACAGGTATACATGCCCCTGTGGCATCCATGTGTGCAGAAGTCCACCATAGACATGTAGGCCAGATCCCAGAAATTGCATCTGTAGAGGCCAGGAGCACGGCATAGTGCAGGGGGATGCTGTGTCTATATTGTCCGCCAACGGTAGCGGTATGCCATGCACTCAACCTGTCTTTCTTCTGTCTCCCTCCCCCCTTTTTGTGCTCTCCCTGTTCTTTTGTGCATCAGCATCATCAGGCCGAGGTACAGTGGCACCGGAGCATGAGGGAGATGCATCCCACATGGCAATGGAGGGCCACACCACGGACTCAGAATGCACCAGTGGGGCGGAGGGCGAGGGGAGCTTCACGTCGGCCACCGGATCACCAACCAGCGACATGGACTCGTCCGCCGATGGGAGCTCCCTTATAGTGGCGGCACCATCTGTGCCCCCCACTTCTACAGGTACAGCCGCCACCTTCCCTACCAGCACCGCCATCCCAGCAGCCCCTCAGCGTTCGCCCCGTGCCCGCTCACCCAGGAGGATGGGCATCACCTTCGCCCCAGGAACCTCAGGCCCTGCCCCAGTCGCCCCTGCTGCCCTCAGTGAGGAGGCCATTGACCTCCTAAGGTCACTCACTGTTGGGCTGTCTACCATTGTGAATGCCATCCAGGGTGTAGAAAGGGAGTTGAAACACGGTAATGCATTCCTGGAGGGCATTCATTCTGGTCAGGCTGTCCTTCAGCGAACCCTGCAATCTCTGGCCTCAGCACTGATGGCAGCCATTGTCCCTGTGTCTATCCTCCCCCCTCCAACCTCCTCCACCCAGACTCAATCCCCTGTACCCCAGCCCATCCCAAGCACACCATCAGACCAGCATGCACACACCTCAACACACAAAAATAGCTCAGGCAAACAGAGGCACCACACAACCCACAGGCACACACACAAGCATCACCCACATGCAGACACAGCAACATCCACTGCCTCCACTGTGTCACCCTCGTCGTCGTCTCCCTCCTCCCTCCCAGTCTCGTCTACACTCTCACCTGCATGCACTACATCTACAGGCACCAGGACTCGCACCAGAACACCCAGCACCACACCCCGCTCACCTGCACTCACCACCTCCACTCCCATTTACACGTCCCCTGTGTCCTCTCCCCGTGTGTCTGTGACGCCCCCTCCCAAAGTACACAAACGCAGGCACCCACACACCCAACATCCATCCACCTCACGACAGCCTCCAGTACCTGCACCCAAAACACCCAAAGTGACACCTCCTACAACCACCTCCTCTTCCTCCACTCCCAGACCCCCTCCAACTACCCATCCCATTGTTCGTCAGAAACTGTCCCTCTGCAAAGTTGACCTTTTTGCCCCCACCCCCCCTCCAATTCATCAGTCCCGTCGTAGCGCCTCAGCCAAAAAGCCTCCAGAACCAGTGGTGAGTGTTCAAGGTGTGTGGAGTGCACCGGCCACCAGGGCAGGCAGTGTGACACGGAGCCAAGGCGCTGACAGTCCACCCCCTGTAAAGGCTCTGAAGTTGGAAAGTGGCCGACGGGACCGTGTGAAGACTCCTGGAGGCAAAACAACTCACAGGGGTCCCAGGGGGATTGCAGAGTCAGCTGTGACTCCTCCAAATGTGGGGGAGGGCCAGAAGAAGTCTGCACAGCCTGGTGTGAGCATCACGGCGGAGAAGGGCAGCATCCTTCCCGGCGGCCGGGACGCCACCGCCAGGACCGTCGTCACTGGTCCGGAGACCACCGCCAGAGTCATTGCCCAGGAGGGCCCAAGTATCGTCACTGGTCAGGAGACCAACGCAGGAGTCAGTGCCCAGGAGGGCCCAAGTATCATCACTGGTCAGGAGGCCACCGCCACCGCCGGAGTCAGTGCCCAGGAGGACCCAAGTATCATCACTGGTCAGGAGACCACCGCCGGAGTCGGTGCCCAGGAGGGCCCAAGTATCGTCACTGGTCAGGAGACCACCTCCACTGCCGGAGTCAGTGCCCAGGAGGGCCCAAGTATCGTCACTGGTCAGGAGACCACCAACAGAGTCAGTGCCCAGGAGGGCCCAAGTATCGTCACTGGTCAGAAGACCACCGCCACCGCCGGAGTCAGTGCCCAGCAGGGCCCAAGTATCATCACTGGTCAGGAGACCACCGCCAGAGTCAGTGCCCAGGAGGGCCCAAGTATCGTCACTGGTCAGCAGACCACCGCCAGAGTCATTGCCCAGTAGGGCCCCGGTAGCTACAGCCCCGCTGGACAATGAGGGACCGTCATGCCACACCCCAATGCCCAGTCCAGAGAACGTCATGCCGCACACCAATGCCCAGTCCAGAGACCGCCATGGCAAAGCACCGCTGAACAGTCCGGAAATCGCATTGGCAAAGCACCGCTGAACAGTCCAGAGACCAGCATGGCAAAGCACCGCTGAACAGTCCAGAAATCGCATTGGCAAAGCACCGCTGAACAGTCCAGAGACCGCCATGGCTAAGCACCGCTGAACAGTCCAGAGAACGCCATGGCAAAGCACCGCTGAACAGTCCAGAACCGCCATGGCTAAGCACCGCTGAACAGTCCAGACACCGCCATGGCTAAGCACCGCTGAACAGTCCAGAACCGCCATGGCTAAGCACCGCTGAACAGTCCAGAGACCTTCATGGCAAAGCACCGCTGAACAGTCCAGAACCGCCATGGCTAAGCACCGCTGAACAGTCCAGACACCGCCATGGCTAAGCACCGCTGAACAGTCCAGAACCGCCATGGCTAAGCACCGCTGAACAGTCCAGAGACCGCCATGGCAAAGCACCGCTGAACAGTCCAGAGACCGCCATGGCAAAGCACCGCTGAACAGTCCAGAGACTGCCATGGCAAAGCACCGCTGAACAGTCCAGAGACCGCCATGGCAAAGCACCGCTGAAAAGGGCATGCACCGCTGAAGAAGGAAAAGACCGCCACATCAAGCATCGTTATCCCATGTGCAGCTGGGACAGTGACGAGACAGGAACTGTCACAGGGAGACTAATCCAGTCTGGGCACCAGTCCCCCTCCAGAACCAGTGGTGGCTGTTATTTACTTGAGAGACTGTGGCTTTGCACTCCCCAGGATGCAGCAGTGGGAAAACCACCCACTGTTGAGACTTGAGAGACTGTGGCTTTGCACTCCCAAGGATGTTACAGTGGGCAAACCACCTACTGTAGAGACTTGTGAGACTGTGGCTTTGCACTCCCCAGGATGGTACAGTGGGCAAACCACCAACTGTAGAGACTTGAGAGACTGTGGCTTTGCACTCCCCAGGATGGTACAGTGGGCAAACCACCCACTGTAGAGACTTGAGAGACTGTGGCTTTGCACTCCCCAGGATTGAACAGTGGGCAAACCACCCACTGTAGAGACTTGAGAGACTGTGGCTTTGCACTCTCCAGGATACATCAATGGGCATGGAGCCCCGCTGTGGATCTGGCTTTGCACTCATCCGGCTGAGGTGCCCCCCCTCCCCTTCCCCCTGAGGTGCCAGTTGTATTTCTCTCTGATGCCCCGGCAGTGTTCTCTCCATTTGTGGACAGGTATCTTGTGTGGGCCTCGCCGATGCATTTTTGGACTAGTGGTGCACGGACATTGATATGTGCATATCTGCACTACATCGTAATGTATATACTTTTGAATGATTTTATAATATATCTGTATATATTTGAGACATGTATAATGAAACATTACAATGTTTGAACTGATTTTGTTTTGTCTTTGCATTCTTCCGGGGGGGTTGTTGGTTGTTACTGTGATATGTGTGAATGCATTGGTGTGTGTGTTGTAATATGCAAGGGTGGGGGTGGGGGTGTTGCGTGTGTGTCCCCCTGACTTTTGCCTCCCCTCCCCTATGTCGTAAGTGCAGTACTCACTGTTGTCTTCGCCGGCGCCGGCGTTGCTCTTCGTAGATGAGTAGGAATACAAGGGCCGGTAGGATTTGTAATTCCGGATACATGGAGTCCTCTTTCCTCGTGGGATGTGTTCAGGTGAGCATTTTCCCATTGCAGAAACTGTTTCCGCTGTGTTTTTATCCATGGTGAATCCGCCCCGGAAAAGGTGGCGGATTGGCGTGTTGTGATACTATGGGCGGTACATTGTCTTCCACCTGTCTGTTGGCGGTGACCGCCGAGCTGCTTGTCTGTACCACCGTGGGGGGCGGTGTGTTAAAGTGGCTGTCTTTGTTGGCGGTTTCCGCCAGGGTCATGATTCCCTTTTTTTGTCTGACGGCCTGTTTGTGGTATTACCGCACCTATAACACCGTCCGTCAGGGTTGTAATGACCCCCTTAGTGTCTAGTGCTATTACAGGCAGAGCTGAACCATCAATATATATGATATGTTTATACTGATCAAGAGTCAGTATGTTATTGGCCATGGGGTATTATTGTTCATATTGGAGAAATTCTTGAGTTTTTAGAGTTTGGTCAAAGACATAGGGCTTCATTACGAGTCAAGCGGTCACTAGACTGCCAGACTCATGGATGGCGGTCGGACCGCTGCCAATGTGGTGGTCTGAGTACCTCATCACAACCCTGGTGTTTGGGCTGCCAGGGAACTGCCAGTATCGGAGATCTCAGCGGTCTGGAGGTGGTGGAGGTCCTATTCTGCCAGGGCAGCACTACAAGCAGCGCTGCCCTGGGGATTACGCCCCCATCTCCGCCAGCAGTTTCATGGCGGTATCACAGCCATGAAAATGCTGGTGGGGAACGGGTGCAGGCCCCTGTACTGTCCATGCACTTGGAATGGGCAGTGCAGAGGCCCCCTTTTCCAGCACCATCGCAACATTGCGAGGGTGCTAGTGCACCCTGCACTCTACAGCATTGACGCCGGCTTGATTCCGATTACTAATGCTGTAGGCTGTTTCCCGCTAGGTCAGCAGGCTGACCTAGTGGAAAACTCTGAATGGGGCCGGCAGGGAGGTAGCCTGTATGGCAGCAACCTCCTCATCGGAAGTTCGGCGGACAGTGTAAACCATCCGCCAAACTCATCATGAGTCCCATAGTCTACATCAGTAGCCATCAGGGAAGTGGCCTGTTGCATCCAACTTGGATATAAGGCTTTTGCATTAGGAACACTAGTCTTTGTGACAGCCTCTAAGGCTGGAATGGGAGTAACCACAATTATGTGTTTCCATTGAGCCAGTGGTCTTTCCTTTATGACAGCCATCTGAATGGTAGTCAGTATTTTTGGAGTGAAAGCAAAACACATTTCAGCATTAAATTATAAATGTGACTTATATGTAATGTGCACTAAATGTGACATGTGTGGAGCCAATGGCACCCAGAATTATATACGGATTATGAAAGTTGTTTTATTGATATATGTGTGCAAATGTTTAGTTGCAAACATGTCATTCTGTAGTGATCTGAGAATCTGTGTATGTTCTGATGTCCAATGTGTACTGGAAAAGTCTGGGCAATTTTACATTGTATAACGGTTTCATGTGTTGTGCATAATCTGGTTTGCATGTTTTGACAAAACTGAAGAATCCTAACAAGGATTGTATTTTTTTATGGTAGTTGCCAATTGTAAATGTGCACATTTCTCTATGAAATATGGTGCCAGGCTTTTCCCCTCATTTGATACATTTGCATCCTAAAAATAGGACACTGAGAATCACTATTTTTGTTTTCTTGAAATTGAATTTGTAGCCATGTTCAGCAAATCCCAAAACAATGTGATCTACTCTTGCTAGATGTTTGTTTAGGTCCTCATCCATGAGATATATATCATCAACATAGAAAAAGGCATCTATGTCAATATGTAAAGTGACGCTACTCTGGCAGCAATCAGTTCAGGACTGTTCTTCTAACTCTGAGGGAGATGACAAAAAAGGCGTTATGAGCCAAGCACAGACAATGCAGTTAAAACTGTGCTTTCAGGTGCTATATCTTGAGAAAAAAATCCATTGGAAATAACCAGGGTTGTTTTGTAATTTTTACAGACAATGTTATTCATTAAAGCAGTACTGTGTGAGTTTTGAATTACTAATGTGCATATGTTACTGTTTAAATTTCTATAATCTAAAACTATGCAGTCGTAATGATCTGTTTTTTTAAAACTGGGAATAAAGTACTATTCATAGGAGAATCACAGGGCTCAATTAGCCCCTGGCACTCTGGTTGTGAAAGGATTTCCCTAACAGGGGCTTTCGCTTCATGTGTTATTGGGTATTGTGGTTGCCCTTGTGGGCTGGACCTTATAGGTATAATATAATAAGGTGAATCCTTATCCCAGCCTACATAATTGTGGTATAGGCTGGGGGTTCTTTGACATACACTTATTTAAACTCTTCAGGAACAAGGATGTTGAAAGATGATAGAATTACATATTACCCTTGTGGGACTGTTCTAACAAACTCTGGGGACCAATTGACCTCCACTACGAGAATGTCATAGCTGAGTGTTACATTTTCCCAGAACATCACTTTAATAGTGTGTGTTATGTCACCCTCAATCTGTATATTTAATTTATGTAGTCTGTCAGGAGGGGCGACCCGGTGATCTGGCATTTGTACTTCAATGGAGTCATTAGTTGCTTTTTCATCTAGAAACTCTTGAAGAATCTGGTGAACTATCGTGACCTCTGTCTAAATGTCTAGCAGAGTCACTGCCCACATCCTGTTATGAAGAGGCCGCATATTTAGCCAAAAAACCTGAAATCCTTTTCTTTTTGAATAGTGTTGTGGAAGTTTCTCTTCCTTTTTCAAGACGTTAGACGGGTGTTGTGAGTCCTTTTTCCATTTCACATATTCTTCTTGTCTACATTCTGAATGCCCCTCTCTCTCAGATCGTTTGGCCAATGAGTTCTGAAAGGAACAAGAAGGACGTGTATCATTCTAAGTATCATGCTTTTTTAATGTATCATGGCTACATGAATTATAACATTTGTCAGAGGTGTTGTTAGATCCATCCCGTGATTTAACATTTTCTTTATTTTTCTGTTGATTCCCTTGTTATTTTAGAAAACTCAGGTGCTTGTTTGGTACTATCAATTTCAGAACTACCTTTGAGCTATGGCTTATTTGGTCTGGCCCCTAAATTATAGATGTATAGATGCCAACAGTAATTCACATTCCTGGTCTGCAGCTATGGCCTGCATGAGGCATTGGCAGTTTGGCAGTGCAGCAGCTTCCTCTTTAATATTACTTAAAATAATTGAGGCTTATGTGGCACAGTTGCCAATTAATTTCATCCCCAAATCTAGGGCAGGGGCAGCCCCATATTCATTTTGAATCTGTTTTAGCACTTCAGGCAAAACACCAAGTGATAGTGTACCATGTGTTATGGTATATATTGCAGAGATAACTGTTCCCCAAGGTACATAGTCATCAATGGGAAGAACCATCTCAAGTGGCAAGCACATAGTGAGAATGTTACGTTTATCTTGGGGTCACGTATGGTGAAACACTGCTTCAAGCTTATTTGTTTTTCGTGCAATCCAGAATGGAATCTCTTCCTGTCTAGTGGGAATCTTTCCCATAATAGCATTAATAGATAAAGGACTAATCACATGAACAGCTAACTATGTTTGGACTGCTTGAACAGCCCTCCCTGGGGCAGTTGTTATTGTTCAATAACAAACTGCATTAAACATTTGTATAGTCTAATTAGACCATTGTATAGTTGGTGTATATCAGCCGCATTAGTTGTTGTGCATTAGGATATGATATGTATCCAGCTATTACTGGCCATGTAGCCCCGTCATTACTGAGGGGACCCAGTCTACTGTTTTGTTGTTGGACCTGGCCCTTTTTGCAGGGTCATCCCCAAACTTTTTGCCTCCTTCCTCCTATTTTTCCTGACCAGTGCTAAAGTGCATATGCTCTCTGTATAAATTGTCTTTGTGATTGGGGCATCTATGATTGGCATGTTTGATTTACTGGTGATTCCCTAGTAAACTGCACTAGAGGTGCCCAGGGCCTATAAATCAAATGCTACCAGTGGGCCTGCAGCACTAATTGTGTCACCCACATGAGTAGCACTGTAAATATGGCTCGGAAACCTGCCAGTGCAGTTTCTGTGTGTGCAGGTTTGAAACTGCCAATTCAACCAAGTGTACCCACTTGCCAGGTCCAAACCTTCCCTTTTTGTACATGTAAGGCACCCCTAAGATAGTCCTTAGGTAGCCCGATGGGCAGGGTGCAGTGTATGTTAAAGGTAGCACATGTGCCGATGTGTTTTTACATGTTCTAACAGTGAAATACTGCCAAATTAAGTTTTCACTGTTACAAGGCCTATCTCTCTCATAGGTTAACACTGGGGCTGCCTTTAAATATCTTTCAAGTGCAGTTTGTCTTTGGGAGCAGATAGAGATATGAAGTTTGGGGTCTCTCAACTCATAATTTAAAAATACATTTTTTGGTAAAGTAGTTTTTTTGATTGTCACTTTGAAAAGGACACTTTTAGAAAGTGGGCACTTTCTTGCTTAACCATTCTGTGCCTCTGCCTGCTTGTGTATTTCCTGTCTGGGTCAGACTGACAGTTGGGCAGTTTTTGAATCTCCACTAGACAGTGACACAAAGGGAACTGGGATGTAGCCTGCATATTCTGATCAGTCATCTGGGCGAGAGTGGAGGGAGGAGCTGACACTTACACCTGAATGGGCTGTGTCTGCCCTCATACAAGGCAGTCTCTAATACCCTGGAGCATTTCTGGAGCCAGGCCTGGCAAGGCAGGATTTTGGGAATAACAGAGACTTTCCTTTGAATTTTGCTTACTTCAAAGGCAGAAAGGAGTATAAGTAATTGGCCCAAAACCCCAGATTTGTAGATTACTTCTGGACTCAATATGAACCTTTGCCAAGGGGAAGAGCTGGAGAAGGAGTACTACCCCTTTGCCTTTGACTGTTCTTTGCCGGGTTGGCCTGCAGTTTCTGCTTCTACCTGCAAGAGGACAAAGACTGGACTTTGTGATATATTCCTGCTTGTGAAATGTCTCCAAGGGCTTGGAATGAGCTTGCCTCCTGTTTTGAAGTCTCAGGGCCATCGAAGACTTCCTCTGCCAGCACCTGGACTCTCTGCTGAGACACCTACCCTACCAAGTGGTGCTCATTCCAGTCCCTGGGCTCTTGAAAGGTGGAGCTGGAGGAACCAAGACAGAAATCCACGCACAGGAGCCATGCTGGGAAAATTTCACCTGCAACATGGCTGTAAAATCAACACACCACCTGCATCGTGGCTAACAAATTGACGTACAACCGGCATCGTGGCTGGGAAATCGATGCTTCAACTGCATCATGGCTGGAAAAACAACGCAACACCCACTTGCAGCTTCTGACCAGAGACCCCATTTCTAACATTTGTAATACATGTGGTAGGGAGCCTTGAAACCAATTTTAATGCTCTTGATATTTTATTGCTATTTCTAAAACATTGTAAGCTCTGTATTGGCCTGGTAAGGCAGCTTCAATGCATGTGTGAAATGTTTGTCTATTAGTGTTGACTGCAGGAAAGGTGACCCATGAGTAAAATACGTCAGTTTTATATGCTTTGTGAGCCTCAACTACGAAGGTAAGATCTCCACCCCATTAGATAGCCCATGTGATGTTAAGCATGCAGGTCTGCAATTAGCAGGACTATTCATAACATTGACCATTTTAAAGAATAGAATTCAGGGATGGAACGTACTATGTTAGGAATCCTTTTAAATTTCCGAGCTTGAACAAACTACATACAAATATAGGTGCTTCCCATAATCCTGAGGAGAATTAATCCCTGACACCAGGGACGTCTCAGTTTCAAGGTGAATAGGAGACCTTGGGCATACACAAGAACTGCTTAGAAGACCCATTAAATAAGCACCTGTCCTATAAACATTAGTGGTGTCATGTTATACAGTTACCACTAAAATGGTAGGACTTCATTTTAGGGTGACAGAACGAGAGGACTGAGCCCATCTACAATGTCAGGAATTGTTGACCCAATTCCTAGTTAGCTCACAGCACCTCACTTGAACCCCCAACCTTCCCAGGGTAACTGATGATTTCAGAAACCTCAAACATGACTTTCTGACTCCCAAGGAAGTCGTGTTAATGGATCTTACCCCTTTTATTGTTTTACTCATTCATGCCCAGGGTAAAAGCAAGAAAGATATGAATAAAGGTTTTCAAACATTTATTAAAGCAATTGTACTCTTGCAGAGAGAAAATGAGCTGTGATTCTTTGGCAGATCAATCAAAGCATTCAAATAGTGTTACAAACATTGTGAAAAGGATAAACAGTTCAACCATTGTAATCTTAGATCTGTATCTTCCTACCTAATATTTTCTACATTCTAAGAGTATAGTGATATACCGTCTGCCTCTGCTCAATCTGGGAGGATAGCATGAGACTCTTATACCTGGAGAGATGAGCCAAGGAGCCAGTCTAGAATGGAGTTGGCAATCCTCCTCTGTAAGATGAAAGATCAGCGTCAACAGAGCTGCATCCCGAACACTGAAATTTTCCCAGGGCAGTAGTGGTCAGAGTGCTCCTCTCACCCCTGCAGGCCAGTGTACTGTTTATATAATAAAACCCATAGTGTGTTGGAGGCACAATTCTGATGCAATGATATGTCTAGATGTTAGAAGCTGTCTCCAAATGGGCAATGCAAACACTAGGATATCAAGGATATCATGTTCTATGTTCCTAGCCTTGAACAGAGTGCACAGATTATATAGCGAGAAAGGCTTTCTAAAAACAAGCAACCTGTACAGTGTCTTTTCATAATAATACGTGCAAGCATAAAGGTGGTTATTCTAACTTTGGAGGAGGTGTTAATCCGTCCCAAAAGTGACGGAAAAGTGACGGATTTACCACCAGCCGTATTACGAGTCCATTATATCCTATGGAACTCGTAATACGGCTGGTGGTATATCCGTCACTTTACCGTCACTTTTGGGACGGATTAACACTCCTCCAAAGTTAGAATAACCCCCAAAGTGTGTAAAATATTATTGCTAAAAAGGATGTCAGCCTAAAACCTGTAAAATGTAAAATGAAGTTAAGATAGGAAACCAGAGTGGGCCCTTGCCATGCACTCCCCCAGTGCTTACCCCAGCGCTTACCAGGCAGTCCAGTCCAACCCGGTGCCACTCATCCTCTGCCACCTCTCTTGAGCCACAGGAAGTCTGGACTGACTCAGACCTGCTTCGTGCCAACTTCCTGTTTTGCTACACTGGGGGCCAGTAGACCGGTGGCCCTGGTGTGGTCTGGTGTGCCTGGCTCTTCAGTGTGGCTGTGTGGGCTCTGCCAGGTCCAGAGCTGATTGCATGTACGAGCATTGCACGAGCCTCACTCACTCTTCGCAGAAACACATCACCAGAAACACCAGTCACATCAGTGCTGACAATTGTTTTTTAAATTCATCCTGCCATTTTGCACTGCTCTAGTTTCTGTCACACACTCAATGACCATTATGCATAAGAAAATTTCCTTTTGTAACCCCCCTATATTAAATTCAAGAATTGGGTATTCTAGCAAATGGCTTCCACCTAGTTAGTCCCCTAGATTTTTTAGCTTTCAGTACCCATGTTTTAGACTTTTACTGTGAGCGAATGCCACCACCTGAGTTTCACTCACGATAAATCCACGTTAAATGGACTGAACATGCTAGCCACCAGTGTCTGCCCTTTTAACATAATGCCACTGCTGCGCAGCTAGAGTAAGAGGCTCTGGGCTGGATACACATGAAAACATAAGCTCATGTGGGTGCATGTGCACATGCTGCACATGTGAGACTACTACCTTGCAGAGATTGGTATCTGTGCACACGTAGCCTGTCATAGATGGGACCCTTCAGGGATTGGTACTGATCTGTGGCAGACCTCTTAATGTGAATCGGTATTCATAGTGTCATCTGTAATGCTTATTGAAGGTTTGTGGTGCTTAAACTGTACTACACATTATAGTACAGTTTTGCTCCACTTAGGAAGACAAGGTCTAGACAACATCTCATTTTTGTTTAAATAATAACATAGATACCAGTATATTAAATTGGCTCTCTGCCATTTCTCATATTATTCTTGCACAAATCACTAATGAACTGAAGGCTATTCTAGCCTTGCTACATCTCGCTCTCGCAGGTTATGTTATCTCTATAAATTGAAAGATACATCACCCATGATGTACCTATCTCAATTCAACAAGGTGCGTGCATTAAGACCCCCCCATTTTGTACTATCCTATTGCCTAGAATATATATTTTTTCTCGTCTTATGAATACAGAAAAGTGAGGCTTTCAACTAGTTGTTATAATTGATTTGTCATAGTAGGTTCTTTATTGAGTCCATGCTAAAGGATTGGATATATTTAAATATTATACCAATGTTCTCCTATCTTGATGACATGGAATAGTCCCACAACATCAGAAATGTTTAATGATATGGATACAGATACTATACCTAATATTCATATGTGTAAGCATTAGACTATGTGGAGAATATGTACCTATAATGTACTTTCTCTATTCAGATTATTCCAAATGATTTAAAACCTGATTATTTTTTATGTACAACTTTAGGTATGATTTCTCTTTGCTAAATTTACTATCAGATAGTTTTTACTAATCTTTAATAATAAACAAGTATCAATGGGATAAAAACCATAATTTCTTTCTGCCAGCACTAGTCTCGCCCTTTAAGGCGGCACAATTCCATGTGCATGAACCTTTAACACCTACTGCCATGAACACTTACTTATTGTTTTTTCACAGAACTGGGCTAGATCACGGGTTTATCAGTTGAATAAGATCTTTGCTTAAAGACCAAGTCACTTTTCCCTTTTCCTTCTTCTTTCACTACACTGAACTAATGAGCTATATTTCGTTATTCCCTTTACTTATACTATATTTTAATATTCCTACTGCTTCATTACTTGATTCAATCACTATCTATTATTTTCAGCCTTGAAAAAGCACCAGGTGAATCCACCACAAAGGGGCGAAACACATGTCGGCTGTTACTCCACATGTTAAAGAGACCTTTATCTAATAAGATATCAAGAAGTGTCCTTGATCTCCAGGCCAAATGATCATCAAGAAATGCACTTGAACTGAACGTGCGGACTCGATTCTTGACTATAAACTGTGGCATTATTGCAATTTTGATATTTCATAAATAAGCGGGTTCTCTACCTTCTTGTAGTTCAAATTCTGACTTGGGGTAAACCGGTCCACACCCCTATTGACAACCCACTATTTGGCAGACAACTGGGCGATCTCTAGGAAAGGAGAAATGGACCACTCTAACTTTGCTTCCCCACCCTCCTAGCACGTCAATGGGCCTCATTATAATTCCTCTCTGCATCTGTCCTGGGATTCCTCACAGGTGTCAGGAGCCATTGCAAGTTGGGGTAGCCAGACCCACCTGCAAAAGTGGGCAAAAGAGGACTTGAAAAAACTGCCTTTACTTGTGTACAGCCTGGCTGTCAGCTATGTACTGATCCAGTGTCATACACACTGTTGTTCCTTCATGTGTGGCACACTGCTTTTTCTCAGGACAAATAAATCATGGACTGAGCGTGGGAACCTGGCACGTACATGTGATATGTACTGATCAGCAGTACAAATCAATTGTACATTCATGGAGTGATAGTTCTTACGATTCCTATAAACCTGTTCATTCACTCTTGGAGGTATGAGAACTATGTGGGTTCCATTAATGGCACCTATCACATGGGGGATATTAGCGAAGGCATAAAATCCAGATTTGATGGCGGGAAGTTCAGTACTTTGGGGAAACTGGACGTATGTTTGCAACTGTTGAACGTAGGCATCCAGGAATTTGGACAGGATTTGGCTAAATATTAGCTGTGAGGCCCCTGCACCCGTGCCCACTGTCACCTGAAATTAACCAGTAGCCAAAAACTGGAGCATAGACAGCACTTGCACAGTTGTAGGGATGGCATGCTGATTGTGATTTGCAGTTTTCAGAACAGGATCCATCAATGCACAGAGGTCATGGATTGTAGCTCTGTTGAGTCTGTAGGTGATAATGATGTGACGTTCCTCCATAGTTTTCAGATCTACCAGGGCTCTGTATACAGATGGGGCCCTCCCTCACCACATGGGTCTGTAGCTAGGGTGGAGGAAAGAACACATTCTGAGTGCCAACTTACACTTGCATCCCATGATGTCACTGTATTTTTCAAAATGCATCACATAAGTAACACGCACGAATGGAAAGTATGAGGTACACCGTCAGGCAAATGTATGCTGCGTTAACTCTGTCATAATAGCATCACAGTGTGGACACACTTCCAAAGATGGGTACATGTGAGGATTATAGAATCATGTCAGCCAGCAACGAAGGGGAGAGAGATTTGGGCCCTGAATGAGGCCCCTGGCCAGGCTATGGGGATGTGGTGGTAGCAAAATGGCAGCCTCCTGCCATCCAGGTATGATAGAGTGGCAATGACTTCATTCAGCTGGTGTTAGTCATCATGACGGAAGGCAGTGTTCACCACTGTGCACCTGATCATTGGATTACATGGTTGTCAATGTGGAACCTGGGCCAATCATGATTGCTGCCAGCGGTGATGGAGCACACCGCCAAAGTACCTATGCCATTTTGTCAGACCCTTGACTCCTGATTTACGTGAAGGTTAGTACTCCACTGCGTGTGCTGCTGTGTCCTGACTCTGGTCCCTGAGATGGTGAGTGTAACAGGGGAACGGGCCCCGGCCTTCACCCCGGAGGAGCTGGAGAAGCTGGTGGACGGGGTCCTACCCCTGTTTGCAAAGTTGTATAGGCGACCAGAGGAGCAGGTGAATTGGCATCTGTCATCCTTAGATGTGTGTGATTGTGACGGATGTGGCAGTTGCTTGTATGCATGTGACTGCCCAGCTGTAGATTTTCTGGCACGTTCTGCCTGTGAGTTGAAAATATGCATGTCAACAATGGCTGTTCCATATGGAATGACATGGCATTTGTATCCGGTGCACACATACTGACGTCTGTTTATTTGCTCTGTGTGTCCCATGCAGGTCAGCGCCCATCAAAAGAAAGGCCTGTGGCAAGCCATAGCCAAGGAGGTGCGGACCCTGGGGGTCTACAACTGGCAGAGCACCCACTGCAGGAAGCAGTGGAAGGACCAGAGGCGCTGGGCCAGGAAGACTGGAAGGCCTCCAAACAAGGAAGTGGTGCCTGTCGGACCCTGACCCTCCTAATGGCCCGCATTCTGGCAGTGGCCTATCCGGATCTGGATGGGCACTTAAAGGCAGCACAGCAGCCACAAGAGGGTGAGTAGCAACACTGTTGTGATACGACTTTGATAGATGTATTTGGGTGCTGTGGTATGTATGCACTGTAGTGCCAGGCACTTGGGCAGGTGTGTTCCTGCAGTCCTGCCCCCTCCAAGTCCTTGGGATGGTGTAAGGGCTAGTTTGGGCAGGCTCTATAGGCCTATGAGGGATCCCCTTTCTGTCATCTAGTAGTTATTGTGGCATTATGGACTTGTAAGTGTATTGGCTGTGCATGGTCTCTCATGGGTGTACTCCACACAGTGTATCAGGTTCGTGTTTCATGAGGGTTAAGTGGTGTATTCTGGGGTCATGCCCACTAGTCAGGGGCACATTTATTACGTGTGTTGTCTGTGCTGAGGGTACGTGCATGACCTGGATGGGAGTGTGTGTGAGCCAAAATGTACATTTATCCAGGATTTGACATAGTTCTCCCTTGTTTTGTTTCCCACCCCATGCTCTTGTGTCCTTTCTGTACATTAGGGTCATCTGGCGAGGGAGCTGAGGCACCGGTGTGTGGGGATGCAGCAGCCCATGCTTCCAAGGAGGCAGAGTCGAGCGACAACAAGGGGATCAGTGGGTTAGAGGGCTAGGGGAGTACCACGGGGGAGGCAACTACCACTGGAGGTAGTGACTCTGATTCCTCCTCCAATGGCATCTCCCTGGTGGTGGTGGACCCTACTGGGCCCACCCATTCTTTGCCATCTTACTCCAGCCCCCATACCATCACCGCCCACCCAATTGCTCCCCACCGAGTTGCTGATGCCTTCTCACCCAGGAGGGTGGGCATCTCCTTTGCACCAGGCACCTCATCCCCTGCCCCAGTCAGCCCTGCTGCTCTCACGGAGTAGGCTATTGACCTCCTGAGAACCATCTCTGTAGGGCAGACAACCATCGTGAATACCGTCCAGGAGCTAGCATCCCAGATGCAGCAATGCAATGCATACCTGGAAGGCATTCACAGTTTCATGTCTGGCCTACAGAAACTTTTCAGGCTCTGGCCTCCTCTGACAGCAGCCAGTATCCCTGGTCTTTATGTCCCCACTCCCACCACCTCTACCCTTTCCAGCACCCCACTCCCTTTACCCATTCCAAGCACACATACAGACAGCCATGCACAGAGATCAACACACAGGAAGCACTCTGAACAACACAAGCACCACACTTCCCACCACAAGGATGCACACACCCAACATACCAAAGCACACACAACAACATCCACTTCCCCCAGTGTGTCGACCTCCCCCACCACCCTGTCTGTCACGTCACCATGTACACCCACACACACTGCACCCTCAGTCACTGCTGCTGCCCCATTCATGCAGTCACCACAACATCTGACATCCAGACATGCACCCCAGACACCACACCTGCACTCACCATGACTACGTTGACAGACACTTGCAGGACACTCACCAGACCTGCAGGCACATAGACAACAACAATGTAGACTGGCAGCCAGTCCTATCCCACTGTGTCCACACCCCCTCCTTCCAAAACACTCAAACATTCACACACATCCACAGCACACACATCCACCACACATACGCACCTGCATCCATGTACGGCACACCTACACCTGACACGAGCACTCCCTCAACCTCCACTCCCAGATCTGCCTCCAAAACCCCTCCAACTACACCTAAGAAGCTTTTCCTATCCCGTTTTGACCTGTTTTAACCCACTGGCCCACACCGTCTTGTCCCTAAAGTGCTCATGTCCTTGCCCAGGCGACTCCTTCCTTGTCCAAGTCCTCCCCACTCCACCCTTCCCATTCCCGTGCTCCTTCCCCAGGGAGGAATAGGCCCCATGTTGCCCCAGGTCCCTCTGCCATCCCCGGGTCCAAGCCCACTCCCCCTCCTTCCAAGGGCAAGCCCAAACCCCCTCCACCTCCCACTTCCCTGTTCCCTGAGGTGCCTGGCTGCCCCATTAATGCCCCTTTTGAATGGAGTACCCTTTGTTGCACATGTGGTAGTCAAGTTCGGTCTATATTCGCCCTTCAGGGATTTTCAAATGGACTGGCCAATGGCCTTATTCGGACATTACTTTTTTCCTGAAAATAAAATTGCAGTGCCCAGTAGTGCTGTTGGCACAATATAGTGACGTTGTTCAGCATTTCACTGTAGGGTTGTGGTGTGCACATGTGTGTACTTTGGTGCAGGTCTTTTTTGGCCTGTGTCTGGTAATTACATCTTGTTTTGGTATGTATGGCTTGGGATGTGGGAGAGGTTGAGAGTGCATTGCAGGGTGGGTGGGGTGGGTGTGTAACTGGGCCCTTTCTTCCCATGTGTACTAGGCTGCGGTACTTACCATCGTCGTCTTCATGCCTGCCTGTCTCCAAGCGATTGCGGCTTGGATGACAGAAAGCAGGCTGCTACTCAACGAAGAAAAAACAGAAATTCTGTTTTTGGGAAAACTGGCCAACCCTGCTAAAAACATACCCCCTCCTAAAGCTCAGATTAAAGCCTTGGGAGTTTGGTTGGATCCCAAACTCACCATGGAACATCAGGCCAGGAGAATGTCAGCCACCTGTTTTGGGATACTTAAGCTACTTAGGAAGATTAGTGGCCTGCTTCCGCCATTGGCCAAAAGATTGGCCGTACAAGCCCTGATTCTATCCAGATTAGATTATGGAAATAGTCTCTTTTTGGGATCTCCAGGTTATGTGGTTAACAAACTACAGGTGGTACAAAATGCTGCAGCACGTCTGCTTTTTAATCTGCCTAGGACCACATCAGCTAAGAAAGCTCTGATTGACCTGCACTGGCTCCCAGTGGCAAAAAGGATAAAGTTTAAGGCTCTTTGCTTCTTCCACAGAGCTTTATATAAAAAGGATCCTCATTATCTAAAATCATTAATTTCACTATACACACCCACAAGAGTTTTGAGATCGGCCTCTAAAGCCCTTGTAGTGGTTCCCAAAGTAAAGAGAACATCATGGGGAGGAAGATCCCTGAAGTACCAGGGAGCCAGACTTTGGAACTCTCTACCCATGAACATTCGTATGATGACTCAGGAGACTGAATTTAGGAAAGCCATTAAAACATGGCTATTCTAACTCTCTCAATGTTCCCCCCTCTCCAGTGAAGTTTAGGATTCCTCCATTATGTCAATTTTTTCAAGTTGATCAGCGCTACGAGGCCTCCGGGTAGCTGGCGCTATATAAGTCTCAATAACATAACATAACATCGTCGGTCACGGTCCTAGAGGAATATGGCAAGGAGCAGCACTGGCATTATTTCCAACTCTCACTCCATGTCTGCGTAGGCGTTTTCTGTTGGCCTCCGGTGAGTGATTCCTTTTATATTGTTCGCTTCCACCATGCTTTGCCTGGTGGTAGTTTCCACCTCGGAACTGCTGGTGGTCTGGTGTTTCATTAATTGGTGGGCGGTAAGGTCCTTTCCTCCGGCCTGTGGGTGGCCTCCTCCGTCCCCGTCGGGACCACAAAGATGGCGGTGTGTGGATGGATTGCTACTTCTTTTTCATATGCTTAATTATTTGGCGGTCCGGACCGCCAGTCTGTTGCCGGTAGTTACCGCCAGCAGGGCGGTGTTTACCGCCATGTTCATAATGACCACCTAGGAGATGTAAACCCATATAGAAAAAACATGGTTATGTGAGAACAACATCTCGATCACTTGTTAGAAAAATATCAACCCTAGTGGCAAATCTGTAAATGCATGCAGGCGAGCAGTGAATCTTCCCTTTACTGGGATGGTCAGAATAAAATCACACTAGTTCCCCTAATTTCACTAATGCCAGCAAGTAGGCTTCAAGTTATCTCCTCAAACTCCCATGTTCAATTACAAATTCCCTGCTAGGAGATCTCACCACTTACCTTCTCCCAGTTTGGAGATAGAGGGCTTATCTCATGTGTCTGATGTATCAAAAAGTGTTGTTCATATTGGAATGGAGCGTCTGTGGGGTAGGGAGGGAGGAAAGAAAAGGCGAGTGACACACACACGCACAACACACACCATACACACAACCAGCTGCAGAGGAAAACCAGTCTCACAGGACACATGTCATAATAATTCAAGGACAACATTTAGCCTGATCTGATAGTGTAATTTGATGCCAACAGCTACCATATTGTCATGTGACAAGAGATATATGAGCCACTGTTCAAAAAAGGCCAATGGCAAGTCCAAAGTACAAAAGGCCCATATGGCCACAGGGCACATTCCAAGGCCCAACTTGTTCCATGACGAAATCCGCACTACACTGTGCAGGGGCATCATGTTGAGAATGGCCAGGCACCTCAGGGGGAAGGGGGATGGGGGTACCTCAGCTGAAGTGAGAAACTTGCCCACTGGTTTTGGAGGGTGCTCCATGCTCATTTCTCTGTGTTGGGGAATGCAAGATTACAGTCTCTGAGGTGCAGAACTTGCCCACTGGTTCTGGAGGGGGCTCCATGCCCACTTCTCTGTACTGGGGAGTTCAAGGTCATAGTCTCTGAGGTGAGGAACTTGCCAATGGTTCCTGGAGGGGGCTTCTCATACAACAGTCCCTGGAGGGTGGCCTAAATGCCCTCTGCTGGACATGAGGGCTGCTGTGTCCCAGCTGGAGGAGAGAGCTGCTGTGTCCCAGCTGGAGGTGAGTGCTGCTGTGTCCCAGCTGGAGGTGAGGGCTCCTTGCCCAATGCTGTTGGAGGGGAAGCCTTGGCAGCCTCTGCTGGAGGTGAGGGCTCCTTGCCCACTGCTGTAGGAGGGGAAACCCTGCCAGCCTCTGCTGGGGATGAGGGCTCCTTGTACACTGCTGTTGGAGGGGGCCTCTTGCCTCTCTTAGTTGGTGAAGTGGGAACCTTCCCTTTCTTGGGTGGTGGAGTGGGATCCTTCCTTCTCTTGGGTGGTGAATTGGGAACCTTCCCTTTCTTCAGTGGTGGATTGGGATCCTTCCTTCTCTTGGGTGGTGAAGTGGGATACTTCCTTCTCTTGGGTGGTGGAGTGGGATCCTTCCCTCTCTTGGGTGGTGGAGTGCGATACTTCCCTCTCTTGGGTGGTGGAGTGGGATCGTTCCCTTTCTTGCTTCCATGACTAGGAGGTACCTCCACTGTCCCCATGGACTCTTTGGCTGAGGTGCTGGGCTGGGTCATTGTGTATTTGCACTTACCAGCAGGGAGAGGGGTGTAGGGGGAGGGAAGAGGTCAAGTCGGGCAAGGAAAAGCTTCTTAGGGACAGTGGGTCAGGATGAGGGAGGAGGAATGGGTGTAGAGGTTGAGGGAGTGATTGTTGGAGGTGTATGTCTGCTGGACTTGGGTGCAGGTGCATGGGCAGTGTGCTGATGTGAGGTGGATGGCTTTTGGGTGTCTGAGTGCGTGCATTTGTGTCTCTTAGGAGGGGGCAGACAGGGTGGGAGAGGACACAGGGGACGCGTAGATGGATGGAGTGGAGATGTCTGCAAGTGAGATGTGTGTGCTGCTTTGTGTGGTGATGGTGGTGATGGCTGTTGATGCAGTGCCTGCAGGTGTGAATGCAGATTTGACAGTGAGGGAGGATGAGGTAGAGGAGGGGTGACAGTGGAGGCAATGGATGTTGTGTGTGCAAATGTCTGTTGTTTGTCTGAGTGTTTGTTGCCTGAAGTGTGCTGCCTGTGTTTGCCTGTGCCACTCTTGTGTGATGTTTTGTGTGCATGCCTGTCTGTATGTGTGCCTGGGATGGGTTGGGGTTGAGGAGATTAGACCTGGGAAGTGGTAGTTGGAGGGGTGAGCGGGCACAGACAAATTGGTGAGAGGCTACTGGGAGGACGGTGCTGGTACAGGAGGTGGCAGCTGTACATGTGGCTGGGGTGGTCCAAGAGGTGTCTGCCACCAGCAGGGAGCTTCCATTGGAGGAGGAATTAAAGTCAGTGTTGTCACCTCCTGTCTCCACTGTGGTGCTCACTTCACCCTCCGTACCACTGGTCCCTTCGGCGTTGGTGGACTTTGCCTCCTGGGTTCTGTGGGATGCAGCTTCCTCTGTTGCCGGTGCCCCTGCTCCTCCGCCAGATGATGCTAATGCACACATGGACAGGATGACAGAAGACAAAAGGGGGAGAGAGAAAGGGAGCACTTGGTCAATTACAGCACCAACACCACAGATGGCATACACATTACCGTCACGCACAGGGATCAGGATTGAGCACCATGCTTCGCACTGGCATTCCATTGGCTGGCTACCACAGCAAGATGGGAGCCAACCCCCACCAACTGCACCCCTCCTGGTAGTCACTAAGCCCTGTCTGACATGGAATGCAACCTAGCTAGGTTATCAGATTTTGCAATACAACCATTACTCTTGAGCTGGATCACGCTGCAATGTCTGACATGGCATTAAGGGGCATCCACTAACTGAAACCTGCCACCAGGATCCCATGCCACTTACCAATTATAGTTGTAACGCCCACTGTGCTCCCCTTGTGGCTGCTGTGATGCCCTCAAGCGCTCATCCAGCTCTGGGTAGGCCACCACCCATATGCAGGCCATCAGGGGGGTCAGGTTCCGACAGGCACCCCGGCCTCGTTGGGAGGCCATCCTCAGCTGGACCTCCGTGGTCTACCAGGCCCAGAGTCTCAGGTCCTCCCACCTTTTCCTACAGTCGGTGCTCTGCCTGCTGTAGACCCCCAGGGTCCGCACATCCTTGGCGATGGCACGCTACAATCCCTTCTTCTGATGGACGCCGCCCTGCAGAGGAAACACAGACAGGAGAGCACCATTACACATACCATCCAGCCTGTCACACATATGGCCCACAAATCCCATTTCCATCTCCATTGGCACACACATCACCCACGCCCACCATGTGCAAGAACGCCTTCTGCTATGACGCCCAATGTCGGTGGAGTTACCTCACTTCCACCTTCCCTAGATACAGGACAGGGGGTCACCATTTCATGGTGATGGATTACATTCAGATAATCCATAACTGCACCAGTGCTACAATATGTACCTACATTGACATTCCCATTGTCCATTACATCAATGCTCAATGTGCACTGAAGAGGTGTTTCCATTGTTCAAATTGTTCAATTGTGACACCCTACTCACTCTTGTGTCCCTTAGATACCTACCACTGCGGATGAATAGGAGGAGGAGGAGGCAAGACCCCGTGTACAGCCCCCGTGTGGACTTGGCTACAGTGGAGGACAGGCACATAATAATGACCTATAGACTGGACAGGGCCACAATCACAGAGCTGTTTGCTCAATTGGAGACTGATCTGATATCAGCTATCCGTCATCCCACTGGGAGCCCTCTCTTGTGCAGGTTCTATCAGTGCTCCATTTCCTGGCAACTGTTTCTTTCCAAATGACAGTGAGCTTGGCAGCAGGAATGTCATGGCCAATGTTCTCAATCGTGCTGGCAGGGGTTTTGTCTGCCTTGGTCAAACACATGTGCAGCTACATTGCTTTCCCCCAAGTGGAAGAATTGGCCACTGTGAAGGCAGGATTCTATGCAAGGGGACATATACCCAATATTATTGGGCAGTTTGACAGAACACATGTTGCATTTGCCTACCCCCACCCCACCAGCATGAACATGTGTTCAAGAATCAGAAGAGTTTCCACTCACTCAATGTGCAAAGGGTGTGCCTGGCAAACCAGTATATCTCCCACATCACTGCCAAGTATCCTGGGTCATGCATGATGCATTCGTCCTGAGGAATAGCAGCATCCCAAATGTGATGGCACAACTACAGAGGTACAGGGTGTGGCTAATTGGTAAGCCTGACTCCCCACCCAATGTATGTCAGTGTATGTCTTCTGGTGTTAACCACATACTATTGTGTAAGGCTAATGTTTGTCCCTTAGTACTTGCAGGTGTGTCTTGCTACCCAAGCCTATTGTGGCTCCTGACCCCTGTGAGGAATGCCAGGACAGGGGCTGAGAATCGTTATGATGATGCACATGGGTGAACCAGGAGAATTATCGAACGGGCCTTCAGCCTCCTGAAGGGCAGGTTCAGATGCCTCCATCTAACAGGTGAATCCCTGTGCTACTCACCTGAGAAGGTCTGCCAGAGAGTGGTGGCACGCTTCATGTTGCACAACCTGGCCCTCAGACGACATGTGCCTTATCTGCAGGAGGAGGAGACTGGAAATGGCCCTGTGGCTGCAGTGGACTCTGAGGACAGTGAGGAGGCAGAGGAGTATTATGTGGACAACAGAACATCAGTTATATGCCAATACTTCCAATGACACACAGGTGAGACTGACCATTCCTCTAATTATTGATGTTTTCTGTGTGGCTGCAGCAGGATGGCATTCACTTCCTTTGCATCTCTACTCACTGTCACCTGTGGCTTCTCATTTTTCAGATGTTGGTGATATAACAACTGTGTACTGATGTGATGACTACAGAAATCTACAGATCATTAAATGTATGCTATCACAGTGTTTAGATCATTTGCACATGATGTGACTGTTTCCATAAATGCACATTTTCATCACATAAAACACTTTCACTCAAGTTATGTTCAAGGGTGTTTATTGTAGTGCAAATAATTGACGGAAAACTGCAATGGAATGGGGTGATGGTAAAGGAATGTCCGGGGTATTGTTCCAGTCTGTGTGTAGCACAGGTCCAGTGTCCAAGGGGCCATAGGAAGGGGAGCAAAGGTAGTTCAAAGTGGCTAAGGTGACAGGGTGGGACACAAGGAGGACATTCCGGAGGGTCTCATTTCCTGGTGGTGGTCTTGGCAAGTGTCTCTGGCTTTTGTCTGGGTCGCAGGGACGTTTGATGGGTGGTTCACCTTCTGGGGGAGGGATGCTGGTGGACTGCGAGTCCTGTGTTAGGGCCTCCTGCCCACTACCTGCAGTGGAAGTGGTGGGTTGATCAGTAGAATGGCTAGTGGTAGGGGCCTGCTGGTGTGCTGTCCATTCCGTCATGATGTTGGCCATATCTGCCAGCACCCCTGATATGGAGACCATGGTGGTGTTCAGGGCCTGCAAATCCTCCCTGATCTCCTAATGGTTTTCCTCCTGCAGCTGCTTGTTCTCCTGCATGTTGCTAAGGATCTGGCCCATCTTATCCTGGGATTGTTGGTAAGCCCCCAGGACATTAGTGAGTGCCTCCTGGAGAGTCTGTTCCCTGGGTCTGTCCTCCCTCTGACTCACAGCTGTCCTCCCAGTGTCCCTGTTCCCCTGTGCCTGTGTCCCCTGAACAGGGTCCCCACTGCCACTGAACCCAGGTCCCTGATTGTCTTGGGAGTGAGGTATAGACTGGGGTCCCTGTACAGGTGGGCACACTGCTGATTGACGTATCCTGGGGACAGAGGTGTGGGGATGTTGGGTGGATGCTGTGGTGTTGGATACTGATGGGGGGGGCTCTGTGGTGGGCTGTGAGTGGGCTGTGAGTGGCCGACTGACCAGTGGTCCCTAACGGGCCATGTAGTTCATCCAGATCCTGAAGTCCAGAGTATTATATTGATTACTATATATAATCGATATAGCTGAAGGCATTCATGACCGGCTGTATGATACTTTGAATGACACCTTGAACAATCTCTGCAGCTGATGACACACCAGAACTGAGGGCCTCATTATGATCTCAGTGGCAACAATACAGCCGTGGTGAGGCTGCCATCAAGGTGGCAGCCCCACTCCTGTCGTATTACGATGTTTCTACAAGTCTGACCCGTGGAAACGTTTCAGTCACCCCGGTAGAAACAGTGCAGTGGCATTGGCCTCGGCTCCAGCAACACAAGCACCCTCGGAATACACACTGTCTGAAATAGCAGACAGTGCACATTTTGAGGGTGCTGGCGAGGGGGGCCCTGCACTGCCCATGAACACACAGGAAGAATCAGCTTTTCAGCTGAACAACTACGGTCACTCAACCACATGGAGAATGAGGCATTTAAGAACTCCATTAATGTTTGATTGGGGAACATCACCTGTGGGAGATGCAACTTGAATATAGCCAACTACAGTGGTGGCAACCCTAGTCTAGAGAAAGAAGGTGGGAAAAGTCAACAGGGCCAGTTCTACATGGTCAACTGCTGGTCATTGCCCAAACACTATCTGGAATTATTTCCTTTTTTTAGAAGATAACAAACCGTTAGCTATGTTCCTTAAGGAAACGTGGCTCCAAGAGGACCTGTCACCAGATACTGCAATGACTCTACTTCAAGGCTATGCAATTGTCAGAGGCAACAGGGAAATAAACAGAAGGGGCGAGGGAGTAGCAATTATTTACAAAGAGGAACTATTCATTAAAGCTGACCCTATACTTCTACCTGGTATGTAACCTAGTGTCTGCCCTAGAACTATCTGCGCCCTTTACCTTTTTGGGACAACTTATATATTGTACCCTTGGCCCCACTAGTCAGCTTGTAAAGGTCCTCCCTGATATTGTGGCGGATCACAGTCTAAAATCAGCCAATTTTACAGTCCTAGACGATTTAAACATGCACCTATAAAATGTAAACTCTGAAGTTTCAAAAAAACTTCATAATGGACCTTGGGGCAGTTCAACTAACACTTCAAACCTCTGCTCTTACCCATAAGCATGCTCACTTACTTCATCCAATATTCTCTAACACAACTGAGCTAACAGCAAGTGATTCTATAGAGATCCTATGGTCCGATCACAAATTAATCCCCTTCAAGGCAGGTTTTAAAAACACTACAAGATTGGTACCCTATCCACACATATTCAGACAGAACAGGTCAAAAACAGATATTGGAGAATGGAAAAATAAGCTTATGATTTCCACCCCAGTGATGGAGGGAGATCTAGTCAGCAGATACAGAAAATCTGAAAGACTGATAGGAAAATGCTGCAAATACCCTGGCTCCGTTGGGGAAACAGAAACCCAAAGGCTTTAGGGAAAGGGTGCAATGGTTTTCATCAGAGCTGGTAAGAATTAAAAAGGAATCGAAACAACTTGAAAGGTTTTAGAGAAAAAACTATGATGAAATTAATAAAGATCTCTATAAGATGGCAGTAAAATAATATAATTATGCCATTAGGGTGGCAAGATTTAACTATTTTGCTGCAAAGATTAACAATGCTGCAAACTCATCTAAAGGGGTTGTTTAATCTGGTGGGTAGTCTATAGGTCTGGCAGAATGCGCAAACTTGCACCACGTGGAACTCTGCACAGTGAAAAAAACTCTGCTGTGCTACACGGAGTTCCGTGGGCCGGCGGTGTTCCTTGTCATGCCCGTTTGTGTTTTTGTTTTATGTCCAATGCAATGGGAAATACGTATTTGTGTTCAAAATTGCGCACAAATGGCACCATGCGGTTTGCATGTTTGCAGCCATCTTGTTTTCCACTTTGTTTATGGTGCTGGTCCTGTTTTTTCATCCCTTAATGATTGTTTCATACATTCACCGTCCTAATTAATCTACCTCCTCATTTTTATTTATTGTATTAGTGTGTCTTTCTGTGTCTGTGTATTTTTATGCTGTTTTCATTTTTTATGCTTTTTGTGACTTTTTTATATTTTTGCTTATTTTTGCCTTCACTTCCTTAGTTATTTCTTCCTCCCTTCCTTCTCCTCCTGTTTCTTTTTTTCACACACCTAGCACCATGGCAGAGCAGGGCGGTGTTGACAAACCAGGGAGTGGCAGTGCCAGGCACCCTGGACAGCGAGCAACAGTTGTTTACCTTATGGGCAGCAGCACCGACAAGGGTTGCAGCCCCGGACCATCTTTTGTGAGAAGGAGGCGGCAACACTGTTTTTCTATGTGCAGCGAAACCTCCCCTCCATGCTGGCAGCAAGCGGCAGGCCTGGCAGCGGTTACCCCCTATGGGAGCAGGGATAGGGTCCACAGGTGGCCCCGGGGCACCACCCAGCAGCTGACACACCTCTGTGCGGATATCATCAATCGTGAGCAGGACCTGCTTGACCTGTTAGGCACGGAGATTCCAGGGCTTGTGATTATTAACAATATGATTGTGTTTGTTTTCTACAATGATATCTTGTTTTCTGAATAGCATGCAGCTCAAACTCAGAGGTAAGTTATATTTAGTTTACGTGAAGAATATTATGTATTATGTGATCCAGTTACAGCTAAGCAGGTGCTTGGCGCTACATCATTGTACTCGTAGGCACTTGCTTTGACTGAATATTTAAGAAATCACTGCAATGCAGACTCCTGTGTCCTCCTATCACCATAATGAATTAGTGATATCAGTGAGTTAGCATTCTCAATGACTTTCTTTATGTAGCTTGCACAGTCCCAAGCAATTTCACAGTGATGTGTAGTTCTAGTATGTATCAATGCATTGCAAAAAAGGGAGACTGAGTTGGTCCATCAAGGGGGTTAAGAAATGGGAATAGAATCAAAGATCATTAATTGCGATGCATTAGTTTCAAATATAGTTTTTGTTAAGGACATTTAGAATAGGGATTTTAGGAGTATAACCAACTCAACGACATTCAATCATACTAGTACCTTAGGCGATCTGATTTAAGTACAATGTTTCTGAATTTGCCTTTTATATAATGATTTTGTGGAGATTGACTTACCACTAATCTATTTTTTGTATCTTCTTTATTTCTTACATCAGTACCCAAGGGCAAGAAGAGGGGCACCACAGAGGTGGGTCCACCAGCGCCAACGCATAGGGCTCTGCTCATCCCAGTAAGTCCTATTATTTAATGTTATTTATTATTTCTCCAAACCTTTACCTCTGCCACTATTATACTTCTTTTAATTTTGCCTTGATTGCATTTTTATACTTATTCTTTTTTCCACTCCAATCTTTTTTCCAATTCCAATTTTGTTATCCCTGGATTATCTTTTTCTCTGTCTTTTATTGACCATTTTTATTCCACCCCTTCATTGCACTTCAGTGATTCCAAGTCATCATTATGATAGGCAATAGCTCTGCCCCTCCATTACCCAAAGTTTTTGGTTGGCTTGATTACCTGGCTTTTCTAACATTGTGATCCAACAAAATGCCCTGAGTGATATTTTTGATAGACGATACTGCAGTGCTAACTGAAATGTTACAATGTATTGTGGTTGCATTTTTTGATATAAAAATTAAGGGGTGATGAACCTGGCATCTAAAAACCTGATAATTTTTTTTCTAGCCACACCGACTACCAGTGGAGATGGATCAAGTTCTGCTGCAGGAGCAGATGAAGCAGGAGACAAAGCGGCAGCAGGGACGGGCAGTGGTAAGTCACATTGCTTGCTTATTGACAATTACTATTACTCACTAGCTACAAGGGCATTGTTGTGATCATGAACCCCCTGCATTACAGGTATAGCAGTGATTGAGTTACTTATGGCCTCTTCTATTTGCAACTCAGCAAAAGCACACATAATATACACAGAAATCGACTGATTGATGGAAACGGGAAAGCACAGAAGGTTAAACGAAAGGATGAGTGAAAGGAAAATGTGTGGGTGGTTGAAAGGATGCCTGGGTGAGTATGGGGTAAATGGACAGATGGGTGAAAGGATTATTGAAAGTAAGAGTGGATAATGGATTGTGAATTTTGGTGAAAGACTGAATGAGAGAAAGTAAAGCTTAAATCATGCTGGCTATGGGTGAATATAGTAGGAAGAATGAAAGGATGATTGAATAATTGCTTGGATGAATAAACAAGGGAGATCTTTTGTAGAGGGGCATGCTCGTAACATTCTTCATTTACTTTGTGTTTTATGGTTATCAAAGCTATGGTTCAAAGTGGGAGTATTTTAATTTGTGTTCTAATCCCTTGATTCACTGTATTTGTTAAACGGGGCAGATATACATGCCACCAATCATCATCATTCATCAACCCTGTCCCTGCCCATGGCATTAAACCCCACCCCTTCCCATTGCATTTCGCCACTGATAACTGAAAAAGTGCAGCATGGTTCAATTCGTTGCTGCAGTGTTGGCTGTGAAATGTGTGTCTGCTTCAGTTACTGCTGCATTTACAAAGTTTTCATCGCATTGCAAACCGAACACACAAGATGTGCTGTTTTCCCTTCACCCACTCAGTCACCTCGGGTATTTCACTCCTTTATTCTTTCCTAAGTTTTTCCATCCCAGCCTACTAAACAAATTGAAAAATCCATTGTTGGCATACGCCACATTTTTATGGCTATGTGAAAAGTTTCCAAAATATATTTCATGGTGCTTGATCTGATCTCAAATTTGGCTTTGGGGATGCTCTGTGACAAACATGACAAATACAATATATTTAGCCCATTCCTTTCCCTGCAGTGCAGACCATCCTTTTCCCCACCATCTACTTATGGCAGATGGGATAAATATATCCACATTCCACACATGACATGTGTGACGTATCTTATTTATTCATCTGCCTCTTTGGAGTCAGGGTAAAAACAAAGTTAAAGGCATTTGGGGAAAAACAGGGCCATTGGACTTAAAGGTAGATATTTGTCAACTACAGTTGCCCCAGCTGAAGACAGTAGCAAAGTACTTGAAGCACTGGATAGCATGCCTCCATTAATTTGGCACAACAAAATCTCCACAGTGCATAATGCCTTACTCATAAATGAAAGGTAATTCATTTTTATTTTTCCACTTAAAGTGTTTATTTAATTACTAGAAGAAAAAAAACCATTTTAAAAGAAAATAATTAAATAACTGTTTTTTTTAATCTGGCATTATTCTGCTTTAATTATTTTCTACAAGACAGTCAGTTCTTTTGATGTGACGCATGTGTGGGTAAACAAAATAAATGTCCCTGTGACTCTTCTTATCATAATCGCATCACATTCCAATGTCCCTAGGGGACCAACAATGTAGTGCAACTGTGCCACCCACTATCTACTTTGTGTGAAGTGTTTGTTCAGAGCATTGTTTACAATTTGTCTTTTTTTTTGTTTGTCTCAATATCGCTGCTCCTGCTGGATGACCACCAATCAGGCAGGAGATAGCAGCCCATCTACGGCAGCTGGGCCTGGAGAACATCCAGGCCGAATACCAGTGGCTGGTGGTCCTGGACACAGAAGAGGGAGAAATAGCTGCTACGGACCTATCTACTTAAGAAATACTGAGACCAGCCTAACACAATGACAGTATTTGACACACAACAAAAAAGACCTGATATGATAATAAAAACTAGCAATATCAACTTATTCTGAGAAATGGTGGGGAGCTAGTATTTAAAAAATAAACTAAGGAAATTAAATCATGGAGTCAGGAAAAGTAGGCTCAGAATCAAGAGTGGTTAGACAAGGTTAAGTATTTACGCAACACACAACACAAGGCATGCATGATGATGTTGATGGGGCTGGTGTGGACTATTGCTCTGGTAATATAAGGTCATGCAGTGAGTTGGTGTTGCTTTCACCACGTCCGACCCAGCAAGTATGTGACCCATTTATAGTGTAAAATTAAGTGACACGTCAATAAATCACACAGCCCGGGGGAAGAGGGTTAGGGGCTCGATGAATGGATCGGAAAGGGGATTTGGATTTGGAGAATGGTATGACAAAGACAAGCACTATACAAAAAAAACCACAACAATATTCATCGGGTGCTAAGCAGCACTCCATCATCAATCTGTTGTGGAAGGAAACGATGAAGGGATAGGTATGACACAGTTCAGATAAAAAACAGTCCTTCTGCCCCAGAGGGACCCAAGATAGTATATCTCTAAATGTTATGCCTTCAAGGTTTTGAAAAATATAAATGACAGAGGATTGAAGTTAACCCATCCAGTTCTATAAATTATGATTGTTAAAAAGAAAATTGATACTTTGTCGCCAAATTTACCGGTGTATCTCAATTCTTCTTGGAATGTAAGTCACTCTTGAGTACCTGGTTGAACCTGTCCAGTAGGTAAGCTTTAGTCTTGAGTTTCCACCAAGTTTTGTGCATGCACGAGAGGACTAGGAGAAGGCCTGTGTATTGAAAGAAACAGCAGCCTGTATTATAGAGTAAAGCAGAAAGACAAAAGGAAGCAAGGTAAACTTCATGAGGAGTCAGGAGAGTACCAGTAAGACTCAGAGGCAGAACAAGTGGAGTTTGACATATGAGCCAGCAATGCAGCAAACACACCTACTAAGCAGTATTTTCCAACATTACACTTCTCTCCAGTCCACAGCGGTGGGTGAGTACTAGGCCTTAGACTCTTCGCCATCATCATGGTTTCTCCTTGAAGTCGATAACTTTCTCCTTCTAGCTGTTGAGGTAGTCCCACCCTGAGTCCTTTCATCTTCCGCCTCCTGATTCTGAGGAACTTTATCCCTGTCCCAAACTGAGCTAGGTAGTCTTGTGTAGTCAAATGCACTGCTGTTGAAGAACAAATAGAGAAACAGAACTGGACTATTTTGTATAGGTTTGTGTTTGGTAACTAAAGTGACTGGTCTTGTCTGAGGAACCAGAAACAAGGTGTGGACCCTTCAGGTAAATTTCTCTAAGTTTGAAGGACCAAATCACTTTCAGGAAATCCATCAGCCCCAGAACATTGCAAATCATCAGAATCAAGATGGCAAATTTGTTGAACTCCCTTCCTCACTGTCAGCCACCACATGCCTCATCATTCATCACTCACAGTCACTCAATACATCACCACTCATTGGTGCAATAGTTAGTAGTTACATCTTCCAATCCAAGCATGGTGGTTGAACAAAATATTATCTCCCCCATTGGTAGCAAGTAGCAACACATTGGAATTTGGCATTGACATTGGCAGTCTTTTAATAACTGATCTTCTGGGGCAGCCCTGTTAGGTGATGTAAAAAAATGATAGGCAATGGCATGTGAGGGAGGCAGGCACTGTAACCAATGTCCTGAAGGTAATGTGGGGGCTTCTTCACTGCGCACGGATCTAACTCCAATCCTCTCGTATAATATGTGACTAAAAATAGTGGGACAGCATAAATTCAACACAAATATAATGTTCCACTAGCAATTTTTTTGGGCAAAGAAAGAAGTTCAATGAGATATAATTAAAAAGTTTTATGGTGGCACTGGCATACTCAGTCCAGGAAGTAGAGTTCATCCTCAAACTCAGGTGGTTTACCCAGAAGTTGGTCAGCAAACACGCTTGATTCTAATTAATCATTCTCTTCCAACTCCTCTGGTGTTCTGGTAACAGTGAAATCAGGTCGTATAAAATCTGGTTCATTTTGATCAGGGTTAATCTCTCAACATTTTGAGGTGAGATACTGGTCCTTCTCACTATAACAAGTGCACCAGCTGCACTGAACACACGTTCAGCAGACACACTCATTGGCTACAGGACAAGCCAGATACTTTATTCCCAGGCTGCTGATCTGTGGCCATTGGTGCATTGTTCCATACCAATATAGCAATGGGTTTTGATCCACATCTTTTGGGTCATTCAGATACTCCTGGAACATCCTCTGAAGTGCCATTGATGCTGCCACTTGCTCGACCTCTTTTGCCTTAGCCTCTGTACTGGTCTTAAGACCTACCACTTGAAACTGCGCCAATGCAGAGGTTGGGTCCAATTCTTCTGATGCTGTTGTTGCCCGTGTTCTTGTTGCTGGTGCTGGCTGCTGTGAAACAAGACTGCCCTCTCTGAAAGTTGAAGGCGGCACCCCAGAACTGTGAAGTGGGACTCTAAGTTCCAGTCATTCTTCTTCCAGTCCTCTGGCTTACTCAACAACCCACTGCTTATGTTTTGAAACATCCCCTTCAGAAAAAGGAATGAAAGAGGAAAGAATTTTATTGTAGCGTGGATCAAGTTGGGTGGCACAGATGTACTGTTTGGACACGATAATATCATTTTGCAGCCGTACATTACAAGTCAAGCAATAGTTTAGACTCTCAACCAAGGTATGCTGTTAGAAATGGGGTCTCTAGTTAGCAGTCAGTTTATACCCTTTTTTAGTAGGGACCCTCACTCTAGTCAGGTTAAGGGAGCCACACACCTAAGATAGCCCCTACTCATCCCTCTTGGTAGCTTGGCACAAGCAGTCAGGCTTATCTGAGAGGCAATGTATAAAGTATATGTACAGACACATACAATAACACAGTCAAAACAACACAAAAGGACTCCACTCCAGTTTAGAAAAATAACTAATATTTATCTAAATCGAACAAGAACAAAACAACAAAAATCCAACATACACAAAAAAGATACCAATTTGTAAAGCAAAAATAAAGCCGCAGGGGCGGGGGTACATCAGAAAGCAGTGCGTCGGTTCCTTACTCGCAAATTAGGCCGAGTGCAGATTCTTTCATAGCTGGGTACGTGATGCGTCAATTGTTTCCTCGCAGGGAAAGGATGCAGCGATTTCTTGGCAGACAGCCTCAGGTCTGTGTGGTCATGTTGATGTTTTGCTGCACAGGGACAATGTGTGGAAAATCTGTATGCACGGTAACAATGAGATAGTAATGAGCTGGCGATGCGTTGATTTCCGCAAACTCTGTGTCAATTTTGCAGCTGCCAGATGGGTGCTGCATCCATTTTTCTGCCACTCGGCTCCAGTGCATGGATTTTCACTCAGGTTTTAACAGCTTCTCCTTCCAAGGCCCAGGGACTGGAGTGGCACCACTTGGAACGTAAGGTGCTGGCAGTTGAAAGCCCTTTATGTCCAGGAGACTTCTTAACAGGAGGCAAGCTCAGTCCAAGCCCTTGGAGAAACTTTACAAGCAGGATAAACAGTAAAGTCCAATCTTTGTCCTCTCTAAGGTAGAAGCAGCAACTGCAGGCCAACCCAGCAAAGCCCGCATCGCAAAGGGGCCGGACACCTCCACACAGCTCTTCAGTTCTTCTCCTTGGCAGAGTTCCTCTTAATCCAGAAGTGGTCTAAAGCAGTACAATCATTATAGGGGTTTGGAGATTGTATTATGTGAGGTCAGGCACAGCCCTTTCACATGCAGGTGTAAGCTCCTCCCTCCCACTTTAACCCAGGAAGACCCATCAGGATATGCAGGACAGACCTCAGCTCACTTTGTGTTACTGTCTAGAGTGAATTTACAACCAGCCCAACTGTCAGTCTGACCCAGTCAGCAGCCAAGCAGAGGCACAGAATAGTCAAGCAAGAAAATGCCCACTTTCTAAAATTGCCATTTTCAAACTCACAGTCTAAAAAACAACTTCACCAAAAGATGAATTCTTAAATTGTGAGTTCAGAGATCTCAAACTCTATATCTCTATCTGCTCCCCATGGGAAATTATACTTAAAAGGTACTTAAAGGCAACCCCCATGTAAACCTAGAGGAGAGATAGGCCTTGCAATAGTGAAAAACAAATTTGGCAGTATTTCACTACCAGGACATGTAAAACACAGCAGTACATGTCCTGCCTTTTACATGCACTGTACCCTGCCTATGGGGCTTCCTAGGGCCTACCTTAGGGTCGATGTATATGTAGTAAAAGGGGACATTTAGGCCTGGCAAGTGGATGCACTTGCCAGGTTGAACTGGCAGTTCCAAACTGTTCACACAGACACTGCAGTGGCAGGTCTGAGACATGCTTATAGGGCGACTCGTGGGTGGCACAATCAATGTTGCATGGCCACTAGTAGCATTTGATTACAGGTCCTGGGTGCCTCTAGTGCACTTTACTAGGGACTTACCAGTAAATCAAATATGCCAGTCTTGGACAACCCAGTCACCAATCCAATTTAGGCAGAGAGCATGTGCGCTTTAGCACTGGTCAGCCCAGAGTCCTAAAACCAGCAAAAACAGATCAGAAAAAATAGGAGGACTAAGGCAAAAAGTTTGGGGATAACACTGCAAAAAGGGCTATTTCAAACACATGTGCTTCTAGGTTTTCATTCACGCCGAAGCAGATGCAACAAGTGGACAGCTTGGCCAATAGTACTGCCCTCCTTGCTGTGTGAAAACCTCAAAAGGGAGCAGCATCTGTGTCACACATTTGAGTAGGCCCTAGTTGTCCGCATCTATGGTCATAACTTTACCAATTGCATCCCTTCCTCTTGGAATGAGATAGTCTTTGATATTCCTCTTGGAATGAGATAGTCTGTACTGCTCAAGCAAACATTGCAACATATAATAGGTTGAGTTCCAACGTGTTGGCACCTCTTGTATCAGGACTTTAACTGGTACTTTGTTACCATGCTGAATAACACGCAACTGTTTCTGGGCTTTAAAAGACTGGCTGAAATCAGTGCAGATTCGTCTGCTGGTGGTCAGTATGTTGCTGGCTGCGGGGCTTATTACGAATTTGGTGGTCAGACTTCCAGACTGCAGCGGTGGCGGCCTCTAAAAGACCGCCAGGTTGTCGGTCATACAGACTGCCGTATTACAAGTTGCACAGCCAGGCCTGCCAAAAAACAGCCAAAATCTGGACACTGTGAAGACTTTGGAGGGCAGAAAAGAGGTGGTCCAAACACCAGCACCACCACCCCGTCAACCAACCTCCAAACCTATTATGACTCACAAATCAGAATGGAGGTTCTTCCATGGTGGTTGTCCAATGGTGGTACAAATATACGGTCACCACAGTAATACACAGCACCACATTGGATGGATTAAAATTCCACACAGCTTACACACATCCACATTTCCGAGACACCCACAACTGCATTATAAAACACACCCCTTTATACACCACAATCCTTTGCATCAACAACGCCACACATAGAAGCCAGAGCCCAACATCAGAGTCACAGCACAACACACCCACCACACCAAATAACTCCTCTACAAATCATCTACTTACGTCACACCCTCACCACACACCTCCTACACCCCACCATCCTTTTTTTGTATTGACTAACACTACCATAATACCACAAAAACATCCCCATTTCACAGACGGCGAGTTAAGAGTCATGGTGGATAAAATGAGCAAAGTAGAGCCACACTAATTTGGAGCCCAAGGCCAACAGTCTAGCAAATTGCTAGGGAAATGGAAATGAGGCAAAAAATAGTCAAGAGAGTGAATTCTGTAGGCAGCTATCAGAAAGAGATGGAATGATCTCGGGAGAAGGTGCGTTCCATGGCATCCATGCATCAGCTGGGGGTCCTCAAAACTGGTGGAGGTCCCCCATCTCCTCCCCCACAGTTCACATCATGGGAGAAGAAGGTCTTGGCCATTCTGCATCCAGAGGGCTTGACAGGAATACCTGGGGGAGTCAAGTTGGGTAAGTCACTACATCAATAATGCCACCAAAATGTATTGTCATGCATGCTCACTGATCGCCTTTTGCCACCTTAACAGTCTACTCACTCACCACCTCTGTGTCCAACTGTCTGAATCCTCCTGTCTATCAACACACATGTGAAGTTAACTCACCTGGGGACACGGTATCTTTGTATGGTGTGGGTAGTACAGGGATAGACAGCACTACAACCCCCAGCAGGCACTGTTCTTCCATTAAGAAAACCAGACCAATGTGTCAAAATAAAAATAGCCTTGCATGTTAACTAAATAATGAAGTATACTCACCTGAATAGTCCACACTGTATAGTTTGTGGGAATTGCAGCAAGGCTATGGAAATCTGCAAGTAAAATACCAATAACACACAGCTACAACTGTGTCTTCTGCTACTCGTAGTCAAAAATAACTTTATTTTGGTTACAAGAGCCATAAAAGCGCATAACAGCAATAAATAAATAAACAAGGTTATATAAAATATGTACAGTACATGTAACTAGATAAAAATAATAAAATTAAATGCACTCTAGGAGTGAAATTATACATTCTTGCTAAAAACAACTATACAGATAAAGAATTTCCTCCGACAATCCAACTTGCCCCAAGGAACCTGACAACAGCAATTACTAACGTCAGGCAAGTGTCTGATCTGAAAATTCGGAGGGCTATGTCGGACCTGCGAACTCCCAGCAATCTACAAGCCGGGGCCAGCCATTTCCTATGAGAGGCAGCATATGCAGGGCAGACAAATAAGACATGATGGAGGTTTTCAATTGGTGCTTTGCAAGATGGGCAGATGGTTGTTTCTTCATGTGACCAGCGAATGGTAAGTAATCTTAGTGACAAGGTACCAATGCAGAACTGGAAGTACAACTTCCTTTCTCTTGGCACCGTGATTATGTCCCAGAACGTCTCATATTTGCACGCCTCTTTTAGGTTGGCAAAATCACATGATAGTGTAGAGTGGAGTGCAACCCCCAGATCTTCAGAGTCTAGCATGTGCCAAAACAATATTTTGAGGTTGCTTTTTGAAGGGAAGGAGGTAGTGGTTGGAGAACCCCAGAGTTCTCTAAACCCAAGTGAATAAAGTAGCACCTTGATGTGTCTGAGCCAGGGGATACTATAAGAATGGTCAGCTTCTAAAATGACCTGCAGGGCTACAGTAAAGGAGGCAAGCTCTGGGGTAGTCCAGAGACACCACCAGTACAAAAGGGGATGTAGGCGTGTTTTGTGGCCAATATGTTTGAAGCATAGGTCCTTAAAAAGGGGGAACAACGGAGTACTTGGTGGGAGGGAAATGAGATTTCTTAGGAATAAACTTCCCTCTGAAGGATCGATGGGGATTGAGTGTCATCGATTTAGTTTTAGAAGCATTGATTTCAAGTCCCCGCGTGGAACAAAGAGCCAGATGTAGTAAGCCGTTTGCATGGTGCAAACTGCGAAAATCGCAGTTTGCGCCATGCAAACAGCCTTCTGCGATGCACATTCACAATTTGCGAGTCGGTACCGACTCGCAAATTGGGAATGCGACTCGCAAATAGGAAGGGGTGCCCCCTTCCTATTTGCAACTCGCATCGTAATGCAGAATTGCTTTGTGACCGCGAATGCGGTCGCAAAGCATTTCGCAGTTACCACCAGTGTCACACTGGTGGTAACTCATTCACACCAAATGGTTTCAAATAATGGAACCAAATGGTTTTGTTATTTTTTTAATTTTGCAACTTGTTTTCCTTTAAGGAAAACGGGCTGCAAAATAAAATAAAAAACTGCATTATTGAAAAAGCAGCCACAGACACGGAGGGCTGCTGACTTCAGCAGGCCACCATCCCTGTGAGTGCAGGGACTCGCTATGGGGTTGCAAAATGCAACCCACCTCATTAATATTTATGAGGTGGGTCTTTGCGACCCCATAGCGAGTCGCAGACGGTGTCTGAGACACCGTTCTGCATCAGGATTTGCGATTCTGACCTTGCGAGTCGCACCGACTCGCAATTTCAGAATCGCAAATTCTGACCTTGCTACATCTGGCCCAAAATTCCTCAAAGCATGTGAGGAGTTTCCGTAATCCTCTTGGGGTCTTGGATATCAGGAGTGTATCATCTGCAAAGAGCAAGACCAGAATTTTTTGTTTGCCTAACAATGGTTCGTCAGCCTCCACTCTGAGTAGAGAGCGGACGATATCATTAATGTACAAGGAGAACAGGGTGGGGGCAAGGACATGCCCTTGCCGTACACCCCTTGACACCTGGATTCTGTCAGTTAGCTGCCCTTGTCATCCCACCCGACACGTGCAAAATTACCCTTATGGAGCCAAATTAATAGTATAAGAATGTTCCCCTTTAGGGAAAGGACTTCCCACAGCTTGATACGGGGTACTAGGTTGAATGCGGATTTCAAATCCACAAAAGCAGCATATAGATTCCCTTTCCAATAAAAACAGTTTTTTAGTATAAAAGCAAAAACCTAAGGACTTGCTCAATGGTAGATTTTTTTACGAAAACCTGCCTTCAGGGGACTAAGGATGTTGTGTTCAGTCATCCAGTCTTGAATCTTGCCCAAAAGGCAGTGACAGAACACTTTCTGCGTGCAATTTATTATTCTAATTGGTGCATAATTACAGGGGAGAGCTCTGTCACCCTTTTTGAAATTGGGACAAAAATGGCCCCCTTCCAGGACTCAGGGATTGGCGCCCAAGATGCTATTGTGTTCACTCTGATGGTGATATATCTTGACGAGATTGCAATGTTGGTTAACAATAGAACTAATGGAACAACATCCGAGCCAGGTGCCATACCACGCTTTAGAGTACCTAAGGAATATGCTATGTCTGCTTGGGAGAACAGTTGCAGCATTGGAGGGGTGGGTGCTGGAGTACTATTTGAGCAGGGGTCCTTATGTTCAGAAGTTGGACTATCATGGTCATAAGACCCACTAAAATGGTCTACCCAGTCCTTTGGAGCAATATTAGTTGTAATGTTCAATTTGCTGTTTACTGGACCGCGCTCTACCAGGGACCAGAACTCACTACAGTTCCTCTCTCGTGCAGCGTCACTAAGTGCTGTCTACCACTTGTCATCTTGTTCACGCTTGGCTTTGCAGACAGCTGACTTGTAAGATTTTCTAGCTGAGCGAATGGCGTTTACATCTTTAGATTTAATAGCTTGGATTCGATGCTTGTTTGAGGACCAGCAGTTTTTGTTAAACCAGCGATGCCTACCCTTAAGCCTCTTGCCATCAGGAGCTATATCTACTGAGAAGGGGGCCGCAATACCCTTGAAGCATGAGGTGTGAGTTAAGCTTATTTCCTCGTTGGGGATTGCAGGACCCGCCTCGAAACCCATCAATGTGGTCCTCAAGGTGCTGTTAGCAGCATTGATGAGCGTGGGTTGAGCCAGAACCTTATTCCACTTTAGGCGACATTTGTCATTAACCAGACTAATTCCCTCTGGTGCTATTACTGAGGTGTTAATCATGGACAAGTGGTTACACAAAGCTGACATATGGACTTAAAGAGGGTTATGGTCGCATTCCGATCTCTCAATAACCATCATGTCGATGACTAGGGGTCATAGTCTTAAGTCGACTAGAAAATAATCAATTCTACTGGTATGGTTGACTTTGTTACATGTGTGACAACCCTTTGCATCTGATTTGGTCCTGCCGTTAAGCCCCCTGAGTCCAAATTCCTTGGTCAATGATTTTACTTGGACAGCAACCTGCGTCCACTTTTTGATGGGCAGGATATCCAGGTCAGGGATAGACCATGCCCAATCCTCCTTGTGGGTAGACCGAGATCATCCCATTTAAGAGATTCAAATGTGACATTGAAGTCACCTGCCACAATGATATTATAATGCCGGGATAGTTTTGCAAAAATGCCTCCAGAACAAAGAGTTTTGAAGACCAGACCCCCCCAACCCATCTAGTATAGATGTTAAAAATGATCATAACTGTGTCTGTCCTGAATGGTAGGCGAAGACCTAACAGGTCTGGGGAATCAATAGATAACTGTGATATGCAACAGTTTAGTGATGTTCTAGTCCAAAGGGTTAAACCCCCGGAAGGCCTCCCCCTGATACTGGGCAAAGCAGGGATTTAAAAATTTGAGTAGCCAGTTCGAAAGAGTGGATCGGTCGACCATGTCTCCTGGAGAAGACATATGTTGTGTTCCTCAATATAGGAGGTAAAGGACGGGAGGGGGAGGATAGATCTCAATCCTGACACATTCCATGAGACAAGTTGTATCCCGGTGATTGGAGGGACCACCCTGTCCACCAACGTGATATTTGAAGGTTTAGCTACCAGAGGTTGGTTTGGCAGGTGGAGTTGGTTGAATGGGAATCGTTATCACTATTACCCAGCAGGTTCTGGGTTGAATGGTGGTATCCATCTAGGGGAGCTTGCCTAATCCTAGGTGAGGTGTTCTCATGCTTGGCTGTCTATTCTTGGATTGGTAAGTGATGTTCCTGGGGAAGGGAGAGTATGATGTTATCACGGTTGTGCAATGGGTCATGGGCGGTCTGGTGGAATCTGTTAGGAAGAGGAACGTGGGTGCTTGTGGTGACAATGTTGGGAACTACAGCCAGACTAGGGACAGTTGTTTTATGTAAATCAGAGGGTAGTTCAACATGTGTTTCAGATGGTACTTCAAGTCAATCATTCTCACTGAGAGCAGATAGATTACCTGCTGGACAATAAGTGGGGCGAACCTTATAGTTCACAGGCAGCCTAGGGTATTTGAACTGGATACAGAATTGCCCTGGAGTACTTGTCCTTGCGTCTACGGCCAGCAGGTTATTCACCATGCTCCTGTCCCTAAATGTCAACTTTAGCATGTCAAAGTGTGTGCGTGGATCAGGCTTTCTGACTGTATCAATTATATCCTCACGTATTACAGAGTAGCAGCCTCTTTTGTGGCGAATCCAATGAATTGCCTTATTTCTGATAGAATGTCCCCCTTCCCTTTGTGACAGTGGGTGTAGCTTGGGAACGCTGAACATTAGAAGAGTGTTTTTAGATTGAAACTGGTCAATGGCGGACTGTGCAGTGCATTTAGGGACAGTGTCACTCATGGATTTGGGGATTTGGTAGCAGGCATCAGATGTCTTTCCTGCAGCTAAGCCGTTGTGTGGGATAGGCTGATAGGAATTCTTGTTCTTAGCACCAGCTAAAGGTTGGCCAACGCAACTGGTTGCTGGCGATTTGGGCGACTTCATCGAGGTAGCTAATGGATTTGGCATTGGGCTACGGATATGATTCATGATGGCCGTGGCGTCTGAAGAAATTAGCTGCTTGACTATTGCAATTAAGGAATTAACCATAGACTTGAGTTCTGACACCTCCTATCTTAAAATCTTGTATGCATAAAATGTGCTGTGCATTTGTCTGGGCTGAATACACATTTTTGTCTACTGACCTACCCACCTTGATGCCTTGGTCGGGGTCGTGATGTGGGTCTGAGATATTTATTAAAGGGCTAAAGCTTTTAGAACACTGAATGGAATGACTAAGATCTATTGGTGGCTCATTCGCTGATAATGAGAGAGCGTGGATGATGACATTCCTACCCTCCCCCTGGCCTGTAGTGGCTGTGACTTGTTGGCCGCGTTTTACGAATATGTCTACAATTTTCATGTGACCTGTCCCCTTCCTGACTGGGGATCACTCACCCCTAGTTTCGTTGGGGCCATTATCTGGGGAAGAGGTTAAAAGTTCTTCGCATTCACCAAGAAGGTTGTCAGTTCTGTCCATAACACAGTTACTAGCTGCATGCTTGTGTCTTTTCTGCTTGGTTTTTAATACCGCCCCTGCCCCACCCTCTGTTGCTTTCCTTTTACCCATCAAAGGACTGTAATTGGTGGATAAGTCTTCTATAGAGAGTTAGTTCAATGATACAACCTGCAGGTGGTTACAATAATAAAAAACGAGAGTCTACTAGGCATAAATGTTAGGGGGTAGCCCGGCCCAGCCTATTCCAGGCTCAGAGGGGCATGGACGGGCCCACCCTTGGCCGTCGTGCATCCCGCACCGCGAAGTGCCCCCACGTGCTTTATAGCGCTCGTTGGTCTGGTTAAGTGGATGCAGGTGCTGGTGAAAATGGCTGCCTCCTGGGGCCTCAAAGCAATCTGGGGTATGTAGTCCCTTGCCAGAGTTTCTAGTGCGTCCTCTGCTACTCTGTCCATACCACATACCATTACCTATTGGACCCTACTCATCTGACAAATATGGATTCTACTGTACTTGGTGTAACCTGTCACATATGGCCAGGTAGAATGGTTACTCCAAATCTGATAGGCAGGTCAGTGTGCACCTGATATTGTGCAGTTGTCTGTCAACACAACAATGAAGCATTGCCAATTAGGATGTACAAGTAAACATTTTAGTCTACACTGCTACCACGGTAAGAGTCAATGAACAGACATCCAAGTGACAAGATATCCTGACATCCTGTAGCAAGGTGACTTAAAAAGGAAATATATGTACCCCACATTTCAGCTCTTCATAATTTACAGCAGGTTTCACTATCACAGAAGGGGATCAAGCAAAGTCAATCTGTATTTGGCTCAAAACATATTTACACATTACAACCTCTAACTGTCTGTTTCACATCTTCAACAGGTCTACCTGCCATTGTGACCATGGAAAATACCCCAGAGACAGCCACTTCTCCCCTGGACAAAGCCCTCATTGAGGAGATCACACATGGATGTGTGGACCTTGGGGACGGATCTGGCCCATCTGAGCTCCCTGATCAGATGACAACTGTCAGCCTCACCCTGCCCACATCGACTCCTCCAAGCCCTGTTGCTTCTACATCTCTGGCAACCAATCACCCCCAAACCTGTGTTCCAAGGACAATAACAACCATTATGTGTCCCCCAGTCCAGGTACCGGAGTCACAACTCACAAACACACACAATGATGTTTCTGGCACCAGTGTAGGTGGGCTAACTTTGCCAAGGGTATAGGCATGTGAGGGTAGGGTGTGTGGGAGGGATGGTGTAGGCCAGCAGCATGAGGCTGCTAGGGACAGTTCTAGCCAGGACATCATCTCCCAAGTCTTGGGAGCCAGCCAACAATCCTATGCAAATAAGCCAATGCTGGGGGAGATCAATCAGCTGCAGCCACCACCAGGAAGTCATGCAACAGTGGGAATCGCACAATGCCCACATGGTCTCCCTAACAGGAGTGCTGAGAGATATCAACACCCCCATGAGCAGGAAACTTCCACATCACTAGACCCCTTCCTTTGGCCAAGTTACACCAGCCCTTCAACATCTGTGGCAGCCAGTGAAATGGGGACCCTGTCAGAGAAAGGACATGCCTCAGGTCTTTATGTCCCCACTCCCACCACCTCTACCCTTTCCAGCACCCCACTCCCTTTACCCATTCCAAGCACACATACAGACAGCCATGCACAGAGATCAACACACAGGAAGCACTCTGAACAACACGAGCACCACACTTCCCACCACAAGGATGCACACACCCAACATACCAAAGCACACACAACAACATCCACTTCCCCCAGTGTGTCGACCTCCCCCACCACCCTGTCTGTCACGTCACCATGTACACCCACACACACTGCACCCTCAGTCACTGCTGCTGCCCCATTCATGCAGTCACCACAACATCTGACATCCAGACATGCACCCCAGACACCACACCTGCACTCACCATGACTACGTTGACAGACACTTGCAGCACACTCACCAGACCTGCAGGCACATAGACAACAACAATGTAGACTGGCAGCCAGTCCTATCCCACTGTGTCCACACCCCCTCCTTCCAAAACACTCAAACATTCACACACATCCACAGCACACACATCCACCACACATATGCACCTGCATCCATGTACGGCACACCTACACCTGACACGAGCACTCCCTCAACCTCCACTCCCAGATCTGCCTCCAAAACCCCTCCAACTGCACCTAAGAAGCTTTTCCTATCCTGTTTTGACCTGTTTTAACCCACTGGCCCACACCGTCTTGTCCCTAAAGTGCTCATGTCCTTGCCCAGTCGACTCCTTCCTTGTCCAAGTCCTCCCCAGTCCACCCTTCCCATTCCCGTGCTCCTTCCCCAGGGAGGAATAGGCCCCATGTTGCCCCAGGTCCCTCTGCCATCCCCGGGTCCAAGCCCACTCCCCCTCCTTCCAAGGGCAAGCCCAAACCCCCTCCACCTCCCACTTCCCTGTTCCCTGTTCCCTGAGGTGCCTGGCTGCCCCATTAATGCCCCTTTTGAATGGAGTACTCTTTGTTGCACATGTGGTAGACAAGTTCGGTCTATATTCGCCCTTCAGGGATTTTCAAATGGACTGGCCAATGGCCTTATTCGGACATTACTTTTTTCCTGAAAATAAAATTGCAGTGCCCAGTAGTGCTGTTGGCACAATATAGTGATGTTGTTCAGCATTTCACTGTAGGGTTGTGGTGTGCACATGTGTGTACTTTGGTGCAGGTCTTTTTTGGCCTGTGTCTGGTAATTACATCTTGTTTTGGTATGTAATGCTTGGGATGTGGGAGAGGTTGAGAGTGCATTGCAGGGTGGGTGGGGTGGGTGTGTAACTGGGCCCTTTCTTCCCATGTGTACTAGGCTGCGGTACTTACCATCGTCGTCTTCATGCCTGCCTGTCTCCAAGCGATTGCGGCTTGGATGACAAAAAGCAGGCTGCTACTCAACGAAGAAAAAACAGAAATTCTGTTTTTGGGAAAACTGGCCAACCCTGCTAAAAACATACCCCCTCCTAAAGCTCAGATTAAAGCCTTGGGAGTTTGGTTGGATCCCAAACTCACCATGGAACATCAGGCCAGGAGAATGTCAGCCACCTGTTTTGGGATACTTAAGCTACTTAGGAAGATTAGTGGCCTGCTTCCGCCATTGGCCAAAAGATTGGCCGTACAAGCCCTGATTCTATCCAGATTAGATTATGGAAATAGTCTCTTTTTGGGATCTCCAGGTTATATGGTTAACAAACTACAGGTGGTACAAAATGCTGCAGCACGTCTGCTTTTTAATCTGCCTAGGACCACATCAGCTAAGAAAGCTCTGATTGACCTGCACTGGCTCCCAGTGGCAAAAAGGATAAAGTTTAAGGCTCTTTGCTTCTTCCACAGAGCTTTATATAAAAAGGATCCTCATTATCTAAAATCATTAATTTCACTATACACACCCACAAGAGTTTTGAGATCGGCCTCTAAAGCCCTTGTAGTGGTTCCCAAAGTAAAGAGAACATCATGGGGAGGAAGATCCCTGAAGTACCAGGGAGCCAGACTTTGGAACTCTCTACCCATGAACATTCGTATGATGACTCAGGAGACTGAATTTAGGAAAGCCATTAAAACATGGCTATTCTAACTTTCTCAATGTTCCCCCCTCTCCAGTGAAGTTTAGGATTCCTCCATTATGTCTATTTTTTCAAGTTGATCAGCGCTACGAGGCCTCCGGGTAGCTGGCGCTATATAAGTCTCAATAACATAACATAACATCGTCGGTCACGGTCCTAGAGGAATATGGCAAGGAGCAGCACTGGCATTATTTCCAACTCTCACTCCATGTCTGCGTCAGCGTTTTCTGTTGGCCTCCGGTGAGTGATTCCTTTTATATTGTTCGCTTCCACCATGCTTTGCCTGGTGGTAGTTTCCACCTCGGAACTGCTGGTGGTCTGGTGTTTCATTAATTGGTGGGCGGTAAGGTCCTTTCCTCCGGCCTGTGGGTGGCCTCCTCCGTCCCCGTCGGGACCACAAAGATGGCGGTGTGTGGATGGATTGCTACTTCTTTTTCATATGCTTAATTATTTGGCGGTCCGGACCGCCAGTCTGTTGCCGGTAGTTACCGCCAGCAGGGCGGTGTTTACCGCCATGTTCATAATGACCACCTAGGAGATGTAAACCCATATAGAAAAAACATGGTTATGTGAGAACAACATCTCGATCACTTGTTAGAAAAATATCAACCCTAGTGGCAAATCTGTAAATGCATGCAGGCGAGCAGTGAATCTTCCCTTTACTGGGATGGTCAGAATAAAATCACACTAGTTCCCCTAATTTCACTAATGCCAGCAAGTAGGCTTCAAGTTATCTCCTCAAACTCCCATGTTCAATTATAAATTCCCTGCTAGGAGATCTCACCACTTACCTTCTCCCAGTTTGGAGATAGAGGGCTTATCTCATGTGTCTGATGTATCAAAAAGTGTTGTTCATATTGGAATGGAGCGTCTGTGGGGTAGGGAGGGAGGAAAGAAAAGGCGAGTGACACACACACGCACAACACACACCATACACACAACCAGCTGCAGAGGAAAACCAGTCTCACAGGACACATGTCATAATAATTCAAGGACAACATTTAGCCTGATCTGATAGTGTAATTTGATGCCAACAGCTACCATATTGTCATGTGACAAGAGATATATGAGCCACTGTTCAAAAAAGGCCAATGGCAAGTCCAAAGTACAAAAGGCCCATATGGCCACAGGGCACATTCCAAGGCCCAACTTGTTCCATGACGAAATCCGCACTACACTGTGCAGGGGCATCATGTTGAGAATGGCCAGGCACCTCAGGGGGAAGGGGGATGGGGGTACCTCAGCTGAAGTGAGAAACTTGCCCACTGGTTTTGGAGGGTGCTCCATGCTCATTTCTCTGTGTTGGGGAATGCAAGATTACAGTCTCTGAGGTGCAGAACTTGCCCACTGGTTCTGGAGGGGGCTCCATGCCCACTTCTCTGTACTGGGGAGTTCAAGGTCATAGTCTCTGAGGTGAGGAACTTGCCCACTGGTTCCTGGAGGGGGCTTCTCATACAACAGTCCCTGGAGGGTGGCCTAAATGCCCTCTGCTGGACATGAGGGCTGCTGTGTCCCAGCTGGAGGAGAGAGCTGCTGTGTCCCAGCTGGAGGTGAGTGCTGCTGTGTCCCAGCTGGAGGTGAGGGCTCCTTGCCCAATGCTGTTGGAGGGGAAGCCTTGGCAGCCTCTGCTGGAGGTGAGGGCTCCTTGCCCACTGCTGTAGGAGGGGAAACCCTGCCAGCCTCTGCTGGGGTTGAGGGCTCCTTGTACACTGCTGTTGGAGGGGGCCTCTTGCCTCTCTTAGTTGGTGAAGTGGGAACCTTCCCTTTCTTGGGTGGTGGAGTGGGATCCTTCCTTCTCTTGGGTGGTGAATTGGGAACCTTCCCTTTCTTCAGTGGTGGATTGGGATCCTTCCTTCTCTTGGGTGGTGAAGTGGGATACTTCCTTCTCTTGGGTGGTGGAGTGGGATCCTTCCCTCTCTTGGGTGGTGGAGTGCGATACTTCCCTCTCTTGGGTGGTGGAGTGGGATCGTTCCCTTTCTTGCTTCCATGACTAGGAGGTACCTCCACTGTCCCCATGGACTCTTTGGCTGAGGTGCTGGGCTGGGTCATTGTGTATTTGCACTTACCAGCAGGGAGAGGGGTGTAGGGGGAGGGAAGAGGTCAAGTCGGGCAAGGAAAAGCTTCTTAGGGACAGTGGGTCAGGATGAGGGAGGAGGAATGGGTGTAGAGGTTGAGGGAGTGATTGTTGGAGGTGTATGTCTGCTGGACTTGGGTGCAGGTGCATGGGCAGTGTGCTGATGTGAGGTGGATGGCTTTTGGGTGTCTGAGTGCGTGCATTTGTGTCTCTTAGGAGGGGGCAGACAGGGTGGGAGAGGACAGAGGGGACGCGTGGATGGATGGAGTGGAGATGTCTGCAAGTGAGATGTGTGTGCTGCTTTGTGTGGTGATGGTGGTGATGGCTGTTGATGCAGTGCCTGCAGGTGTGAGTGCAGATTTAACAGTGAGGGAGGATGAGGTAGAGGAGGGGTGACAGTGGAGGCAATGGATGTTGTGTGTGCAAATGTCTGTTGTTTGTCTGAGTGTTTGTTGCCTGAAGTGTGCTGCCTGTGTTTGCCTGTGCCACTCTTGTGTGATGTTTTGTGTGCATGCCTGTCTGTATGTGTGCCTGGGATGGGTTGGGGTTGAGGAGATTAGACCTGGGAAGTGGTAGTTGGAGGTGTGAGCGGGCACAGACAAATTGGTGAGAGGCTACTGGGAGGACGGTGCTGGTACAGGAGGTGGCAGCTGTACGTGTGGCTGGGGTGGTCCAAGAGGTGTCTGCCACCAGCAGGGAGCTTCCATTGGAGGAGGAATTAAAGTCAGTGTTGTCACCTCCTGTCTCCACTGTGGTGCTCACTTCACCCTCCGTACCACTGGTCCCTTCGGCGTTGGTGGACTTTGCCTCCTGGGTTCTGTGGGATGCAGCTTCCTCTGTTGCCGGTGCCCCTGCTCCTCCGCCAGATGATGCTAATGCACACATGGACAGGATGACAGAAGACAAAAGGGGGAGAGAGAAAGGGAGCACTTGGTCAATTACAGCACCAACACCACAGATGGCATACACATTACCGTCACGCACAGGGATCAGGATTGAGCACCATGCTTCGCACTGGCATTCCATTGGCTGGCTACCACAGCAAGATGGGAGCCAACCCCCACCAACTGCACCCCTCCTGGTAGTCACTAAGCCCTGTCTGACATGGAATGCAACCTAGCTAGGTTATCAGATTTTGCAATACAACCATTACTCTTGAGCTGGATCACGCTGCAATGTCTGACATGGCATTAAGGGGCATCCACTAACTGAAACCTGCCACCAGGATCCCATGCCACCTACCAATTATAGTTGTAACGCCCACTGTGCTCCCCTTGTGGCTGCTGTGATGCCCTCAAGCGCTCATCCAGCTCTGGGTAGGCCACCACCCATATGCAGGCCATCAGGGGGGTCATGTTCCGACAGGCACCCCGGCCTCGTTGGGAGGCCATCCCCAGCTGGACCTCCGTGGTCTACCAGGCCCAGAGTCTCAGGTCCTCCCACCTTTTCCTACAGTCGGTGCTCTGCCTGCTGTAGACCCCCAGGGTCCGCACATCCTTGGCGATGGCACGCTACAATCCCTTCTTCTGATGGACGCCAGCCTGCAGAGGAAACACAGACAGGAGAGCACCATTACACATACCATCCAGCCTGTCACACATATGGCCCACAAATCCCATTTCCATCTCCATTGGCACACACATCACCCACGCCCACCATGTGCAAGAACGCCTTCTGCTATGACGCCCAATGTCGGCGGAGTTACCTCACTTCCACCTTCCCTAGATACAGGACAGGGGGTCACCATTTCATGGTGATGGATTACATTCAGATAATCCATAACTGCACCAGTGCTACAATATGTACCTACATTGACATTCCCATTGTCCCATTACATCAATGCTCAATGTGCACTGAAGAGGTGTTTCCATTGTTCAAATTGTTCAATTGTGACACCCTACTCACTCTTGTGTCCCTTAGATACCTACCACTGCGGATGAATAGGAGGAGGAGGAGGCAAGACCCCGTGTACAGCCCCCGTGTGGACTTGGCTACAGTGGAGGACAGGCACATAATAATGACCTATAGACTGGACAGGGCCACAATCACAGAGCTGTTTGCTCAATTGGAGACTGATCTGATATCAGCTATCCGTCATCCCACTGGGAGCCCTCTCTTGTGCAGGTTCTATCAGTGCTCCATTTCCTGGCAACTGTTTCTTTCCAAATGACAGTGAGCTTGGCAGCAGGAATGTCATGGCCAATGTTCTCAATCGTGCTGGCAGGGGTTTTGTCTGCCTTGGTCAAACACATGTGCAGCTACATTGCTTTCCCCCAAGTGGAAGAATTGGCCACTGTGAAGGCAGGATTCTATGCAAGGGGACATATACCCAATATTATTGGGCAGTTTGACAGAACACATGTTGCATTTGCCTACCCCCACCCCACCAGCATGAACATGTGTTCAAGAATCAGAAGAGTTTCCACTCACTCAATGTGCAAAGGGTGTGCCTGGCAAACCAGTATATCTCCCACATCACTGCCAAGTATCCTGGGTCATGCATGATGCATTCGTCCTGAGGAATAGCAGCATCCCAAATGTGATGGCACAACTACAGAGGTACAGGGTGTGGCTAATTGGTGAGCCTGACTCCCCACCCAATGTATGTCAGTGTATGTCTTCTGGTGTTAACCACATACTATTGTGTAAGGCTAATGTTTGTCCCTTAGTACTTGCAGGTGTGTCTTGCTACCCAAGCCTATTGTGGCTCCTGACCCCTGTGAGGAATGCCAGGACAGGGGCTGAGAATCGTTATGATGATGCACATGGGTGAACCAGGAGAATTATCGAACGGGCCTTCAGCCTCCTGAAGGGCAGGTTCAGATGCCTCCATCTAACAGGTGAATCCCTGTGCTACTCACCTGAGAAGGTCTGCCAGAGAGTGGTGGCATGCTTCATGTTGCACAACCTGGCCCTCAGACGACATGTGCCTTATCTGCAGGAGGAGGAGACTGGAAATGGCCCTGTGGCTGCAGTGGACTCTGAGGACAGTGAGGAGGCAGAGGAGTATTATGTGGACAACAGAACATCAGTTATATGCCAATACTTCCAATGACACACAGGTGAGACTGACCATTCCTCTAATTATTGATGTTTTCTGTGTGGCTGCAGCAGGATGGCATTCACTTCCTTTGCATCTCTACTCACTGTCACCTGTGGCTTCTCATTTTTCAGATGTTGGTGATATAACAACTGTGTACTGATGTGATGACTACAGAAATCTACAGATCATTAAATGTATGCTATCACAGTGTTTAGATCATTTGCACATGATGTGACTGTTTCCATAAATGCACATTTTCATCACATAAAACACTTTCACTCAAGTTATGTTCAAGGGTGTTTATTGTAGTGCAAATAATTGACGGAAAACTGCAATGGAATGGGGTGATGGTAAAGGAATGTCCGGGGTATTGTTCCAGTCTGTGTGTAGCACAGGTCCAGTGTCCAAGGGGCCATAGGAAGGGGAGCAAAGGTAGTTCAAAGTGGCTAAGGTGACAGGGTGGGACACAAGGAGGACATTCCGGAGGGTCTCATTTCCTGGTGGTGGTCTTGGCAAGTGTCTCTGGCTTCTGTCTGGGTCGCAGGGACGTTTGATGGGTGGTTCACCTTCTGGGGGAGGGATGCTGGTGGACTGCGAGTCCTGTGTTAGGGCCTCCTGCCCACTACCTGCAGTGGAAGTGGTGGGTTGATCAGTAGAATGGCTAGTGGTAGGGGCCTGCTGGTGTGCTGTCCATTCCGTCATGATGTTGGCCATATCTGCCAGCACCCCTGATATGGAGACCATGGTGGTGTTCAGGGCCTGCAAATCCTCCCTGATCTCCTAATGGTTTTCCTCCTGCAGCTGCTTGTTCTCCTGCATGTTGCTAAGGATCTGGCCCATCTTATCCTGGGATTGTTGGTAAGCCCCCAGGACATTAGTGAGTGCCTCCTGGAGAGTCTGTTCCCTGGGTCTGTCCTCCCTCTGACTCACAGCTGTCCTCCCAGTGTCCCTGTTCCCCTGTGCCTGTGTCCCCTGAACAGGGTCCCCACTGCCACTGAACCCAGGTCCCTGATTGTCTTGGGAGTGAGGTATAGACTGGGGTCCCTGTACAGGTGGGCACACTGCTGGTTGACATGTCCTGGGGACAGAGGTGTGGGGATGTTGGGTGGATGCTGTGGTGTTGGATACTGATGGGGGAGGCTCTGTGGTGTGCTGTGAGTGGGCTGTGAGTGGCCGAGTGACCAGTGGTCCCTAACGGGCCATGTAGTTCATCCAGATCCTGAAGTCCAGAGTATTATATTGATTACTATATATAATCGATATAGCTGAAGGCATTCATGACCGGCTGTATGATACTTTGAATGAAACCTTGAACAATCTCTGCAGCTGATGACACACCAGAACTGAGGGCCTCATTATGATCTCAGTGGCAACAATACAGCCGGGGTGAGGCTGCCATCAAGGTGGCAGCCCCACTCCTGTCGTATTACGATGTTTCTACAAGTCTGACCCGTGGAAACGTTTCAGTCACCCCGGTAGAAACAGTGCAGTGGCATTGGCCTCGGCTCCAGCAACACAAGCACCCTCGGAATACACACTGTCTGAAATAGCAGACAGTGCACATTTTGAGGGTGCTGGCGAGGGGGGCCCTGCACTGCCCATGAACACACAGGAAGAATCAGCTTTTCAGCTGAACAACTACGGTCACTCAACCACATGGAGAATGAGGCATTTAAGAACTCCATTAATGTTTGATTGGGGAACATCACCTGTGGGAGATGCAACTTGAATATAGCCAACTACAGTGGTGGCAACCCTAGTCTAGAGAAAGAAGGTGGGAAAAGTCAACAGGGCCAGTTCTACATGGTCAACTGCTGGTCATTGCCCAAACACTATCTGGAATTATTTCCTTTTTTTAGAAGATAACAAACCGTTAGCTATGTTCCTTAAGGAAACGTGGCTCCAAGAGGACCTGTCACCAGATACTGCAATGACTCTACTTCAAGGCTATGCAATTGTCAGAGGCAACAGGGAAATAAACAGAAGGGGCGAGGGAGTAGCAATTATTTACAAAGAGGAACTATTCATTAAAGCTGACCCTATACTTCTACCTGGTATGTAACCTAGTGTCTGCCCTAGAACTATCTGCGCCCTTTACCTTTTTGGGACAACTTATATATTGTACCCTTGGCCCCACTAGTCAGCTTGTAAAGGTCCTCCCTGATATTGTGGCGGATCACAGTCTAAAATCAGCCAATTTTACAGTCCTAGACGATTTAAACATGCACCTATAAAATGTAAACTCTGAAGTTTCAAAAAAACTTCATAATGGACCTTGGGGCAGTTCAACTAACACTTCAAACCTCTGCTCTTACCCATAAGCATGCTCACTTACTTCATCCAATATTCTCTAACACAACTGAGCTAACAGCAAGTGATTCTATAGAGATCCTATGGTCCGATCACAAATTAATCCCCTTCAAGGCAGGTTTTAAAAACACTACAAGATTGGTACCCTATCCACACATATTCAGACAGAACAGGTCAAAAACTGATATTGGAGAATGGAAAAATAAGCTTATGATTTCCACCCCAGTGATGGAGGGAGATCTAGTCAGCAGATACAGAAAATCTGAAAGACTGATAGGAAAATGCTGCAAATACCCTGGCTCCGTTGGGGAAACAGAAACCCAAAGGCTTTAGGGAAAGGGTGCAATGGTTTTCATCAGAGCTGGTAAGAATTAAAAAGGAATCGAAACAACTTGAAAGGTTTTAGAGAAAAAACTATGATGAAATTAATAAAGATCTCTATAAGATGGCAGTAAAATAATATAATTATGCCATTAGGGTGGCAAGATTTAACTATTTTGCTGCAAAGATTAACAATGCTGCAAACTCATCTAAAGGGGTTGTTTAATCTGGTGGGTAGTCTATAGGTCTGGCAGAATGTGCAAACTTGCACCACGTGGAACTCTGCACAGTGAAAAAAACTCTGCTGTGCTACACGGAGTTCCGTGGGCCGGCGGTGTTCCTTGTCATGCCCGTTTGTGTTTTTGTTTTATGTCCAATGCAATGAGAAATACGTATTTGTGTTCAAAATTGCGCACAAATGGCACCATGCGGTTTGCATGTTTGCAGCCATTTAGTTTTCCACTTTGTTTATGGTGCTGGTCCTGTTTTTTCATCCCTTAATGATTGTTTCATACATTCACCGTCCTAATTAATCTACCCCCTCATTTTTATTTATTGTATTAGTGTGTCTTTCTGTGTCTGTGTATTTTTATGCTGTTTTCATTTTTTATGCTTTTTGTGACTTTTTTATATTTTTGCTTATTTTTGCCTTCACTTCCTTATTATTTCTTCCTCCCTTCCTTCTCCTCCTGTTTCTTTTTTTCACACACCTAGCACCATGGCAGAGCAGGGCGGTGTTGGCAAACCAGGGAGTGGCAGTGCCAGGCCCCCTGGACAGCGAGCAACAGTTGTTTACCTTATGGGCAGCAGCACCGACAAGGGTTGCAGCCCCGGCCCATCTTTTGTGAGAAGGAGGCGGCAACACTGTTTTTCTATGTGCAGCGAAACCTCCCCTCCATGCTGGCAGCAAGCGGCAGGCCTGGCAGCGGTTACCCCCTATGGGAGCAGGGATAGGGTCCACAGGTGGCCCCGGGGCACCACCCAGCAGCTGACACACCTCTGTGCGGATATCATCAATCGTGAGCAGGACCTGCTTGACCTGTTAGGCACGGAGATTCCAGGGCTTGTGATTATTAACAATATGATTGTGTTTGTTTTCTACAATGATATCTTGTTTTCTGAATAGCATGCAGCTCAAACTCAGAGGTAAGTTATATTTAGTTTACGTGAAGAATATTATGTATTATGTGATCCAGTTACAGCTAAGCAGGTGCTTGGCGCTACATCATTGTACTCGTAGGCACTTGCTTTGACTGAATATTTAAGAAATCACTGCAATGCAGACTCCTGTGTCCTCCTATCACCATAATGAATTAGTGATATCAGTGAGTTAGCATTCTCAATGACTTTCTTTATGTAGCTTGCACAGTCCCAAGCAATTTCACAGTGATGTGTAGTTCTAGTATGTATCAATGCATTGCAAAAAAGGGAGACTGAGTTGGTCCATCAAGGGGGTTAAGAAATGGGAATAGAATCAAAGATCATTAATTGCGATGCATTAGTTTCAAATATAGTTTTTGTTAAGGACATTTAGAATAGGGATTTTAGGAGTATAACCAACTCAACGACATTCAATCATACTAGTACCTTAGGCGATCTGATTTAAGTACAATGTTTCTGAATTTGCCTTTTATATAATGATTTTGTGGAGATTGACTTACCACTAATCTATTTTTTGTATCTTCTTTATTTCTTACATCAGTACCCAAGGGCAAGAAGAGGGGCACCACAGAGGTGGGTCCACCAGCGCCAACGCATAGGGCTCTGCTCATCCCAGTAAGTCCTATTATTTAATGTTATTTATTATTTCTCCAAACCTTCACCTCTGCCACTATTATACTTCTTTTAATTTTGCCTTGATTGCATTTTTATACTTATTCTTTTTTCCACTCCAATCTTTTTTCCAATTCCAATTTTGTTATCCCTGGATTATCTTTTTCTCTGTCTTTTATTGACCATTTTTATTCCACCCCTTCATTGCACTTCAGTGATTCCAAGTCATCATTATGATAGGCAATAGCTCTGCCCCTCCATTACCCAAAGTTTTTGGTTGGCTTGATTACCTGGCTTTTCTAACATTGTGATCCAACAAAATGCCCTGAGTGATATTTTTGATAGACGATACTGCAGTGCTAACTGAAATGTTACAATGTATTGTGGTTGCATTTTTTGATATAAAAATTAAGGGGTGATGAACCTGGCATCTAAAAACCTGATAATTTTTTTTCTAGCCACACCGACCACCAGTGGAGATGGCTCAAGTTCTGCTGCAGGAGCAGATGAAGCAGGAGACAAAGCGGCAGCAGGGACGGGCAGTGGTAAGTCACATTGCTTGCTTATTGACAATTACTATTACTCACTAGCTACAAGGGCATTGTCGTGATCATGAACCCCCTGCATTACAGGTATAGCAGTGATTGAGTTACTTATGGCCTCTTCTATTTGCAACTCAGCAAAAGCACACATAATATACACAGAAATCGACTGATTGATGGAAACGGGAAAGCACAGAAGGTTAAACGAAAGGATGAGTGAAAGGAAAATGTGTGGGTGGTTGAAAGGATGCCTGGGTGAGTATGGGGTAAATGGACAGATGGGTGAAAGGATTATTGAAAGTAAGAGTGGATAATGGATTGTGAATTTTGGTGAAAGACTGAATGAGAGAAAGTAAAGCTTAAATCATGTGGCTATGGGTGAATATAGTAGGAAGAATGAAAGGATGATTGAATAATTGCTTGGATGAATAAACAAGGGAGATCTTTTGTAGAGGGGCATGCTCGTAACATTCTTCATTTACTTTGTGTTTTATGGTTATCAAAGCTATGGTTCAAAGTGGGAGTATTTTAATTTGTGTTCTAATCCCTTGACTCACTTTATTTGTTAAACGGGGCAGATATACATGCCACCAATCATCATCATTCATCAACCCTGTCCCTGCCCATGGCATTAAACCCCACCCCTTCCCATTGCATTTCGCCACTGATAACTGAAAAAGTGCAGCATGGTTCAATTCGTTGCTGCAGTGTTGGCTGTGAAATGTGTGTCTGCTTCAGTTACTGCTGCATTTACAAAATTTTCAACGCATTGCAAACCGAACACACAAGATGTGCTGTTTTCCCTTCACCCACTCAGTCACCTCGGGTATTTCACTCCTTTATTCTTTCCTAAGTTTTTCCATCCCACCTACTAAACAAATTGAAAAATCCATTGTTGGCATACGCCACATTTTTATGGCTATGTGAAAAGTTTCCAAAATATATTTCATGGTGCTTGATCTGATCTCAAATTTGGCTTTGGGGATGCTCTGTGACAAACATGACAAATACAATATATTTAGCCCATTCCTTTCCCTGCAGTGCAGACCATCCTTTTCCCCACCATCTACTTATGGCAGATGGGATAAATATATCCACATTCCACACATGACATGTGTGACGTATCTTATTTATTCATCTGCCTCTTTGGAGTCAGGGTAAAAACAAAGTTAAAGGCATTTGGGGAAAAACAGGGCCATTGGAATTAAAGGTAGATAATTGTCAACTACAGTTGCCCCAGCTGAAGACAGTAGCAAAGTACTTGAAGCACTGGATAGCATGCCTCCATTAATTTGGCACAACAAAATCTCCACAGTGCATAATGCCTTACTCATAAATGAAAGGTAATTCATTTTTATTTTTCCACTTAAAGTGTTTATTTAATTACTAGAAGAAAAAAAACCATTTTAAAAGAAAATAATCAAATCACTGTTTTTTTTAATCTGGCATTATTCTGCTTTAATTATTTTCTACAAGACAGTCAGTTCTTTTGATGTGACGCATGTGTGGGTAAACAAAATAAATGTCCCTGTGACTCTTCTTATCATAATCGCATCACATTCCAATGTCCCTAGGGGACCAACAATGTAGTGCAACTGTGCCACCCACTATCTACTTTGTGTGAAGTGTTTGTTCAGAGCATTGTTTACAATTTGTCTTTTTTTTTGTTTGTCTCAATATCGCTGCTCCTGCTGGATGACCACCAATCAGGCAGGAGATAGCAGCCCATCTACGGCAGCTGGGCCTGGAGAACATCCAGGCCGAATACCAGTGGCTGGTGGTCCTGGACACAGAAGAGGGAGAAATAGCTGCTACGGACCTATCTACTTAAGAAATACTGAGACCAGCCTAACACAATGACAGTATTTGACACACAACAAAAAAGACCTGATATGATAATAAAAACTAGCAATATCAACTTATTCTGAGAAATGGTGGGGAGCTAGTATTTAAAAAATAAACTAAGGAAATTAAATCATGGAGTCAGGAAAAGTAGGCTCAGAATCAAGAGTGGTTAGACAAGGTTAAGTATTTACGCAACACACAACACAAGGCATGCATGATGATGTTGATGGGGCTGGTGTGGACTATTGCTCTGGTAATATAAGGTCATGCAGTGAATTGGTGTTGCTTTCACCACGTCCGACCCAGCAAGTATGTGACCCATTTATAGTGTAAAATTAAGTGACACGTCAATAAATCACACAGCCCGGGAAAGAGGGTTAGGGGCTCGATGAATGGATCGGAAAGGGGATTTGGATTTGGAGAATGGTATGACAAAGACAAGCACTATACAAAAAAAAACACAACAATATTCATCGGGTGCTAAGCAGCACTCCATCATCAATCTGTTGTGGAAGGAAACGATGAAGGGATAGGTATGACACAGTTCAGATAAAAAACAGTCCTTCTGCCCCAGAGGGACCCAAGATAGTATATCTCTAAATGTTATGCCTTCAAGGTTTTGAAAAATATAAATGACAGATGATTGAAGTTAACCCATCCAGTTCTAAAAATTATGATTGTTAAAAAGAAAATTGATACTTTGTCGCCAAATTTACCGGTGTATCTCAATTCTTCTTGGAATGTAAGTCACTCTTGAGTACCTGGTTGAACCTGTCCAGTAGGTAAGCTTTAGTCTTGAGTTTCCACCAAGTTTTGTGCATGCACGAGAGGACTAGGAGAAGGCCTGTGTATTGAAAGAAACAGCAGCCTGTATTATAGAGTAAAGCAGAAAGACAAAAGGAAGCAAGGTAAACTTCATGAGGAGTCAGGAGAGTACCAGTAAGACTCAGAGGCAGAACAAGTGGAGTTTGACATATGAGCCAGCAATGCAGCAAACACACCTACTAAGCAGTATTTTCCAACATTACACTTCTCTCCAGTCCACAGCGGTGGGTGAGTACTAGGCCTTAGACTCTTCGCCATCATCATGGTTTCTCCTTGAAGTCGATAACTTTCTCCTTCTAGCTGTTGAGGTAGTACCACCCTGAGTCCTTTCATCTTCCGCCTCCTGATTCTGAGGAACTTTATCCCTGTCCCAAACTGAGCTAGGTAGTCTTGTGTAGTCAAATGCACTGCTGTTGAAGAACAAATAGAGAAACAGAACTGGACTATTTTGTATAGGTTTGTGTTTGGTAACTAAAGTGACTGGTCTTGTCTGAGGAACCAGAAACAAGGTGTGGACCCTTCAGGTAAATTTCTCTAAGTTTGAAGGACCAAATCACTTTCAGGAAATCCATCAGCCCCAGAACATTGCAAATCATCAGAATCAAGATGGCAAATTTGTTGAACTCCCTTCCTCACTGTCAGCCACCACATGCCTCATCATTCATCACTCACAGTCACTCAATACATCACCACTCATTGGTGCAATAGTTAGTAGTTACATCTTCCAATCCAAGCATGGTGGTTGAACAAAATATTATCTCCCCCATTGGTAGCAAGTAGCAACACATTGGAATTTGGCATTGACACTGGCAGTCTTTTAATAACAGATCTTCTGGGGCAGCCCTGTTAGGTGATGTAAAAAAATGATAGGCAATGGCATGTGAGGGAGGCAGGCACTGTAACCAATGTCCTGAAGGTAATGTGGGGGCTTCTTCACTGCGCACGGATCTAACTCCAATCCTCTCGTATAATATGTGACTAAAAATAGTGGGACAGCATAAATTCAACACAAATATAATGTTCCACTAGCAATTTTTTTGGGCAAAGAAAGAAGTTCAATGAGATGTAATTAAAAAGTTTTATGGTGGCACTGGCATACTCAGTCCAGGAAGTAGAGTTCATCCTCAAACTCAGGTGGTTTACCCAGAAGTTGGTCAGCAAACACGCTTGATTCTAATTAATCATTCTCTTCCAACTCCTCTGGTGTGCTGGTAACAGTGAAATCAGGTGGTATAAAATCTGGTTCATTTTGATCAGGGTTAATCTCTCAACATTTTGAGGTGAGATACTGGTCCTTCTCACTATAACAAGTGCACCAGCTGCACTGAACACACGTTCAGCAGACACACTCATTGGCTACAGGACAAGCCAGATACTTTATTCCCAGGCTGCTGATCTGTGGCCATTGGTGCATTGTTCCATACCAATATAGCAATGGGTTTTGATCCACATACATCTCTTTTGGGTCATTCAGATACTCCTGGAACATCCTCTGAAGTGCCATTGATGCTGCCACTTGCTCGACCTCTTTTGCCTTAGCCTCTGTACTGGTCTTAAGACCTACCACTTGAAACTGCGCCAATGCAGAGGTTGGGTCCAATTCTTCTGATGCTGTTGTTGCCGGTGTTCTTATTGCTGGTGCTGGCTGCTGTGAAACAAGACTGCCCTCTCTGAAAGTTGAAGGCGGCACCCCAGAACTGTGAAGTGGGACTCTAAGTTCCAGTCATTCTTCTTCCAGTCCTCTGGCTTACTCAACAACCCACTGCTTATGTTTTGAAACATCCCCTTCAGAAAAAGGAATGAAAGAGGAAAGAATTTTATTGTAGCGTGGATCAAGTTGGGTGGCACAGATGTACTGTTTGGACACGATAATATCATTTTGCAGCCGTACATTACAAGTCAAGCAATAGTTTAGACTCTCAACCAAGGTATGCTGTTAGAAATGGGGTCTCTAGTGAGCAGTCAGTTTATACCCTTTTTTAGTAGGGACCCTCACTCTAGTCAGGTTAAGGGAGCCACACACCTAAGATAGCCCCTACTCATCCCTCTTGGTAGCTTGGCACAAGCAGTCAGGCTTATCTGAGAGGCAATGTATAAAGTATATGTACAGACACATACAATAACACAGTCAAAACAACACAAAAGGACTCCACTCCAGTTTAGAAAAATAACTAATATTTATCTAAATCGAACAAGAACAAAACAACAAAAATCCAACATACACAAAAAAGATACCAATTTGTAAAGCAAAAATAAAGCCGCAGGGGCGGGGGTACATCAGAAAGCAGTGCGTCGGTTCCTTACTCGCAAATTAGGCCGAGTGCAGATTCTTTCATAGCTGGGTACGTGATGCGTCAATTGTTTCCTCGCAGGGAAAGGATGCAGCGATTTCTTGGCAGACAGCCTCAGGTCTGTGTGGTCATGTTGATGTTTTGCTGCACAGGGACAATGTGTGGAAAATCTGTATGCACGGTAACAATGAGATAGTAATGAGCTGGCGATGCGTTGATTTCCGCAAACTCTGTGTCAATTTTGCAGCTGCCAGATGGGTGCTGCATCCATTTTTCTGCCACTCGGCTCCAGTGCATGGATTTTCACTCAGGTTTTAACAGCTTCTCCTTCCAAGGCCCAGGGACTGGAGTGGCACCACTTGGAACGTAAGGGATCTCAGCAAGAGAGCCCAGGTGCTGGCAGTTGAAAGCCCTTGATGTCCAGGAGACTTCTTAACAGGAGGCAAGCTCAGTCCAAGCCCTTGGAGAAACTTTACAAGCAGGATAAACAGTAAAGTCCAATCTTTGTCCTCTCTAAGGTAGAAGCAGCAACTGCAGGCCAACCCAGCAAAGCCCGCATCGCAAAGGGGCCGGACTCCTCCACACAGCTCTTCAGTTCTTCTCCTTGGCAGAGTTCCTCTTAATCCAGAAGTGCTCTAAAGCAGTACAATCATTATAGGGGTTTGGAGATTGTATTATGTGAGGTCAGGCACAGCCCTTTCACATGCAGGTGTAAGCTCCTCCCTCCCACTTTAACCCAGGAAGACCCATCAGGATATGCAGGACAGACCTCAGCTCACTTTGTGTTACTGTCTAGAGTGAATTTACAACCAGCCCAACTGTCAGTCTGACCCAGTCAGCAGCCAAGCAGAGGCACAGAATAGTCAAGCAAGAAAATGCCCACTTTCTAAAAGTGCCATTTTCAAACTCACAGTCTAAAAAACAACTTCACCAAAAGATGAATTCTTAAATAGTGAGTTCAGAGATCTCAAACTTTATATCTCTATCTGCTCCCCATGGGAAATTATACTTAAAAGGTACTTAAAGGCAACCCCCATGTAAACCTATAGGAGAGATAGGCCTTGCAATAGTGAAAAACAAATTTGGCAGTATTTCACTACCAGGACATGTAAAACACAGCAGTACATGTCCTGCCTTTTACATGCACTGTACCCTGCCTATGGGGCTTCCTAGGGCCTACCTTAGGGTCGATGTATATGTAGTAAAAGGGGACATTTAGGCCCGGCAAGTGGATGCACTTGCCAGGTTGAACTGGCAGTTCCAAACTGTTCACACAGACACTGCAGTGGCAGGTCTGAGACATGCTTATAGGGCGACTCGTGGGTGGCACAATCAATGTTGCATGGCCACTAGTAGCATTTGATTACAGGTCCTGGGTGCCTCTAGTGCACTTTACTAGGGACTTACCAGTAAATCAAATATGCCAGTCTTGGACAACCCAGTCACCAATCCAATTTAGGCAGAGAGCATGTGCGCTTTAGCACTGGTCAGCCCAGAGTCCTAAAACCAGCAAAAACAGATCAGAAAAAATAGGAGGACTAAGGCAAAAAGTTTGGGGATAACACTGCAAAAAGGGCTATTTCAAACACATGTGCTTCTAGGTTTTCATTCACGCCGAAGCAGATGCAACAAGTGGACAGCTTGGCCAATAGTACTGCCCTCCTTGCTGTGTGAAAACCTCAAAAGGGAGCAGCATCTGTGTCACACATTTGAGTAGGCCCTAGTTGTCCACATCTATGGTCATAACTTTACCAATTGCATCCCTTCCTCTTGGAATGAGATAGTCTTCGATATTCCTCTTGGAATGAGATAGTCTGTACTGCTCAAGCAAACATTGCAACATATAATAGGTTGAGTTCTAACGTGTTGGCACCTCTTGTATCAGGACTTTAACTGGTACTTTGTTACCATGCTGAATAACCCCCAACTGTTTCTGGGCTTTAAAAGACTGGCTGAAATCAGTGCTGATTCGTCTGCTGGTGGTCAGTATGTTGCTGGCTGCGGGGCTTATTACGAATTTGGTGGTCAGACTTCCAGACTGCAGCGGTGGCGGCCTCTAAAAGACCGCCAGGTTGTCGGTCATACAGACTGCCGTATTACAAGTTGCACAGCCAGGCCTGCCAAAAAACAGCCAAAATCTGGACACTGTGAAGACTTTGGAGGGCAGAAAAGAGGTGGTCCAAACACCAGCACCACCACCCCGTCAACCAACCTCCAAACCTATTATGACTCACAAATCAGAATGGAGGTTCTTCCATGGTGGTTGTCCAATGATGGTACAAATATACAGTCACCACAGTAATACACAGCACCACATTGGATGGATTAAAATTCCACACAGCTTACACACATCCACATTTCCGAGACACCCACAACTGCATTATAAAACACACCCCTTTATACACCACAATCCTTTGCATCGACAACGCCACACATAGAAGCCAGAGCCCAACATCAGAGTCACAGCACAACACACCCACCACACCAAATAACTCCTCTACAAATCATCTACTTACGTCACACCCTCACCACACACCTCCTACACCCCACCATCCTTTTTTTGTATTGACTAACACTACCATAATACCACAAAAACATCCCCATTTCACAGACGGCGAGTTAAGAGTCATGGTGGATAAAATTAGCAAAGTAGAGCCACACTAATTTGGAGCCCAAGGCCAACAGTCTAGCGAATTGCTAGGGAAATGGAAATGTGGCAAAAAATAGTCAAGAGAGTGAATTCTGTAGGCAGCTATCAGAAAGAGATGGAATGATCTCGGGAGAAGGTGCGTTCCATGGCATCCATGCATCAGCTGGGGGTCCTCAAAACTGGTGGAGGTCCCCCATCTCCTCCCCCACAGTTCACATCATGGGAGAAGAAGGTCTTGGCCATTCTGCATCCAGAGGGCTTGACAGGAATACCTGGGGGAGTCAAGTTGGGTAAGTCACTACATCAATAATGCCACCAAAATGTATTGTCATGCATGCTCACTGATCGCATTTTGCCACCTTAACAGTCTACTCACTCACCACCTCTGTGTCCAACTGTCTGAATCCTCCTGTCTATCAACACACATGTGAAGTTAACTCACCTGGGGACACGGTATCTTTGTATGGTGTGAGTAGTACAGGGATAGACAGCACTACAACCCCCAGCAGGCACTGTTCTTCCATTAAGAAAACCAGACCAATGTGTCAAAATAAAAATAGCCTTGCATGTTAACTAAATAATGAAGTATACTCACCTGAATAGTCCACACTGTATAGTTTGTGGGAATTGCAGCAAGGCTATGGAAATCTGCAAGTAAAATACCACTAACACACAGCTACAACTGGGTCTTCTGCTACTCGTAGTCAAAAATAACTTTATTTTGGTTACAAGAGCCATAAAAGCGCATAACAGCAATAAATAAATAAACAAGGTTATATAAAATATGTACAGTACATGTAACTAGATAAAAATAATAAAATTAAATGCACTCTAGGAGTGAAATTATACATTCTTGCTAAAAACAACTATACAGATAAAGAATTTCCTCCGACAATCCAACTTGCCCCAAGGAACCTGACAACAGCAATTACTAACGTCAGGCAAGTGTCTGATCTGAAAATTCGGAGGGCTATGTCGGACCTGCGAACTCCCAGCAATCTACAAGCCGGGGCCAGCCATTTCCTATGAGAGGCAGCATATGCAGGGCAGACAAATAAGACATGATGGAGGTTTTCAATTGGTGCTTTGCAAGATGGGCAGATGGTTGTTTCTTCATGTGACCAGCGAATGGTAAGTAATCTTAGTGACAAGGTACCAATGCAGAACTGGAAGTACAACTTCCTTTCTCTTGGCACCGTGATTATGTCCCAGAATGTCTCATATTTGCACGCCTCTTTTAGGTTGGCAAAATCACATGATAGTGTAGAGTGGAGTGCAACCCCCAGATCTTCAGAGTCTAGCATGTGCCAAAACAATATTTTGAGGTTGCTTTTTGAAGGGAAGGAGGTAGTGGTTGGAGAACCCCAGAGTTCTCTAAACCCAAGTGAATAAAGTAGCACCTTGATGTGTCTGAGCCAGGGGATACTATAAGAATGGTCAGCTTCTAAAATGACCTGCAGGGCTACAGTAAAGGAGGCAAGCTCTGGGGTAGTCCAGAGACACCACCAGTACAAAAGGGGATGTAGGCGTGTTTTGTGGCCAATATGTTTGAAGCATAGGTCCTTAAAAAGGGGGAACAACGGAGTACTTGGTGGGAGGGAAATGAGATTTCTTAGGAATAAACTTCCCTCTGAAGGATCGATGGGGATTGAGTGTCATCGATTTAGTTTTAGAAGCATTGATTTCAAGTCCCCGCGTGGAACAAAGAGCCAGATGTAGTAAGCCGTTTGCATGGTGCAAACTGCGAAAATCGCAGTTTGCGCCATGCAAACAGCCTTCTGCGATGCACATTCACAATTTGCGAGTCGGTACCGACTCGCAAATTGGGAATGCGACTCGCAAATAGGAAGGGGTGCCCCCTTCCTATTTGCAACTCGCATCGTAATGCAGAATTGCTTTGTGACCGCGAATGCGGTTGCAAAGCATTTCGCAGTTACCACCAGTGTCACACTGGTGGTAACTCATTCGCACCAAATGGTGTCAAATAATGGAACCAAATGGTTTTTTTATTTTGCAACTTGTTTTCCTTTAAGGAAAACGGGCTGCAAAATAAAATAAAAAACTGCATTATTGAACAGCAGCCACAGACACGGAGGTCTGCTGACTTCAGCAGGCCACCATCCCTGTGAGTGCAGGGACTCGCTATGGGGTTGCAAAATGCAACCCACCTCATTAATATTTATGAGGTGGGTCTTTGCGACCCCATAGCGAGTCGCAGACGGTGTCTGAGACACCGTTCTGCATCAGGATTTGCGATTCTGACCTTGCGAGTCGCACCGACTCGCAATTTCAGAATCGCAAATTCTGACCTTGCTACATCTGGCCCAAAATTCCTCAAAGCATGTGAGGAGTTTCCGTAATCCTCTTGGGGTCTTGGATATCAGGAGTGTATCATCTGCAAAGAGCAAGACCAGAATTTTTTGTGTGCCTAACAATGCTTCGTCAGCCTCCACTCTGAGTAGAGAGCGGACGATATCATTAATGTACAAGGAGAACAGGGTGGGGGCAAGGACATGCCCTTGCCGTACACCCCTTGACACCTGGATTCTGTCAGTTAGCTGCCCTTGTCATCCCACCCGACACGTGCAAAATTACCCTTATGGAGCCAAATTAATAGTATAAGAATGTTCCCCTTTAGGGAAAGGACTTCCCACAGCTTGATACGGGGTACTAGGTTGAATGCGGATTTCAAATCCACAAAAGCAGCATATAGATTCCCTTTCCAATAAAAACAGTTTTTTAGTATAAAAGCAAAAACCTAAGGACTTGCTCAATGGTAGATTTTTTTACGAAAACCTGCCTTCAGGGGACTAAGGATGTTGTGTTCAGTCATCCAGTCTTGAATCTTGCCCAAAAGGCAGTGACAGAACACTTTCTGCGTGCAATTTATTATTCTAATTGGTGCATAATTACAGGGGAGAGCTCTCTCACCCTTTTTGAAATTGGGACAAAAATGGCCCCCTTCCAGGACTCAGGGATTGGCGCCCAAGATGCTATTGTGTTCACTCTGATGGTGATATATCTTGACGAGATTGCAATGTTGGTTAACAATAGAAATGCTGGAACAACATCCGAGCCAGGTGCCATACCACGCTTTAGAGTACCTAAGGAATATGCTATGTCTGCTTGGGAGAACAGTTGCAGCATTGGAGGGGTGGGTGCTGGAGTACTATTTGAGCAGGGGTCCTTATGTTCAGAAGTTGGACTATCATGGTCATAAGACCCACTAAAATGGTCTACCCAGTCCTTTGGAGCAATATTAGTTGTAATGTTCAATTTGCTGTTTACTGGACCGCGCTCTACCAGGGACCAGAACTCACTACAGTTCCTCTCTCGTGCAGCGTCACTAAGTGCTGTCTACCACTTGTCATCTTGTTCATGCTTGGCTTTGCAGACAGCTGACTTGTAAGATTTTCTAGCTGAGCGAATGGCGTTTACATCTTTAGATTTAATAGCTTGGATTCGATGCTTGTTTGAGGACCAGCAGTTTTTGTTAAACCAGCGATGCCTACCCTTAAGCCTCTTGCCATCAGGAGCTATATCTACTGAGAAGGGGGCCGCAATACCCTTGAAGCATGAGGTGTGAGTTAAGCTTATTTCCTCGTTGGGGATTGCAGGACCCGCCTCGAAACCCATCAATGTGGTCCTCAAGGTGCTGTTAGCAGCATTGATGAGCATGGGTTGAGCCAGAACCTTATTCCACTTTAGGCGACATTTGTCATCAACCAGACTAATTCCCTCTGGTGCTATTACTGAGGTGTTAATCATGGACAAGTGGTTACACAAAGCTGACATATGGACTTAAAGAGGGTTATGGTCGCATTCCGATCTCTCAATAACCATCATGTCGATGACTAGGGGTCATAGTCTTATGTCGACTAGAAAATAATCAATTCTACTGGTATGGTTGACTTTGTTACATGTGTGACAACCCTTTGCATCTGATTTGGTCCTGCCGTTAAGCCCCCTGAGTCCAAATTCCTTGGTCAATGATTTTACTTGGACAGCAACCTGCGTCCACTTTTTGATGGGCAGGATATCCAGGTCAGGGATAGACCATGCCCAATCCTCCTTGTGGGTAGACCGAGATCATCCCATTTAAGAGATTCAAATGTGACATTGAAGTCACCTGCCACAATGATTTTATAATGCCGGGATAGTTTTGCAAAAATGCCTCCAGAACAAAGAGTTTTGAAGACCAGACCCCCCCAACCCATCTAGTATAGATGTTAAAAATGATCATAACTGTGTCTGTCCTGAATGGTAGGCGAAGACCTAACAGGTCTGGGGAATCAATAGATAACTGTGATATGCAACAGTTTAGTGATGTTCTAGTCCAAAGGGTTAAACCCCCGGAAGGCATCCCCCTGATACTGGGCAAAGCAGGGATTTAAAAATTTGAGTAGCCAGTTCGAAAGAGTGGATCGGTCGACCATGTCTCCTGGAGAAGACATATGTTGTGTTCCTCAATATAGGAGGTAAAGGACGGGAGGGGGAGGATAGATCTCAATCCTGCCACATTCCATGAGACAAGTTGTATCCCGGTGATTGGAGGGACCACCCTGTCCACCAACGTGATATTTGAAGGTTTAGCTACCAGAGGTTGGTTTGGCAGGTGGAGTTGGTTGAATGGGAATCGTTATCACTATTACCCAGCAGGTTCTGGGTTGAATGGTGGTATCCATCTAGGGGAGCTTGCCTAAACCTAGGTGAGGTGTTCTCATGCTTGGCTGTCTATTCTTGGATTGGTAAGTGATGTTCCTGGGGAAGGGAGAGTATGATGTTATCACGGTTGTGCAATGGGTCATGGGCGGTCTGGTGGAATCTGTTAGGAAGAGGAACGTGGGTGCTTGTGGTGACAATGTTGGGAACTACAGCCAGACTAGGGACAGTTGTTTTATGTAAATCAGAGGGTAGTTCAACATGTGTTTCAGATGGTACTTCAAGTCAATCATTCTCACTGAGAGCAGATAGAATACCTGCTGGACAATAAGTGGGGCGAACCTTATAGTTCACAGGCAGCCTAGGGTATTTGAACTGGATACAGAATTGCCCTGGAGTACTTGTCCTTGCGTCTACGGCCACCAGGTTATTCACCATGCTCCTGTCCCTAAATGTCAACTTTAGCATGTCAAAGTGTGTGCGTGGATCAGGCCTTCTGACTGTATCAATTATATCCTCACGTATTACAGAGTAGCAGCCTCTTTTGTGGCGAATCCAATGAATTGCCTTATTTCTGATAGAATGTCCCCCTTCCCTTTGTGACAGTGGGTGTAGCTTGGGAACGCTGAACATTAGAAGAGTGTTTTTAGATTGAAACTGGTCAATGGCGGACTGTGCAGTGCATTTAGGGACAGTGTCACTCATGGATTTGGGGATTTGGTAGCAGGCATCAGATGTCTTTCCTGCAGCTAAGCCGTTGTGTGGGATAGGCTGATAGGAATTCTTGTTCTTAGCACCAGCTAAAGGTTGGCCAACGCAACTGGTTGCTGGCGATTTGGGCGACTTCATCGAGGTAGCTAATGGATTTGGCATTGGGCTACGGATATGATTCATGATGGCCGTGGCGTCTGAAGAAATTAGCTGCTTGACTATTGCAATTAAGGAATTAACCATAGACTTGAGTTCTGACACCTCCTATCTTAAAATCTTGTATGCATAAAATGTGCTGTGCATTTGTCTGGGCTGAATACACATTTTTGTCTACTGACCCACCCACCTTGATGACTTGGTCGGGGTCATGATGTGGGTCTGAGATATTTATTAAAGGGCTAAAGCTTTTAGAACACTGAATGGAATGACTAAGATCTATTGGTGGCTCATTCGCTGATAATGAGAGAGCGTGGGTGATGACATTCCTACCCTCCCCCTGGCCTGTAGTGGCTGTGACTTGTTGGCCGCGTTTTACGAATATGTCTACAATTTTCATGTGACCTGTCCCCTTCCTGACTGGGGATCACTCACCCCTAGTTTCGTTGGGGCCATTATCTGGGGAAGAGGTTAAAAGTTCTTCGCATTCACCAAGAAGGTTGTCAGTTCTGTCCATAACACAGTTACTAGCTGCATGCTTGTGTCTTTTCTGCTTGGTTTTTAATACCGCCCCTGCCCCACCCTCTGTTGCTTTCCTTTTACCCATCAAAGGACTGTAATTGGTGGATAAGTCTTCTATAGAGAGTTAGTTCAATGATACAACCTGCAGGTGGATACAATAATAAAAAACGAGAGTCTACTAGGCCTAAATGTTAGGGGGTAGCCCAGTCCAGCCTATTCCAGGCTCAGAGGGGCATGGACGGGCCCACCCTTGGCCGTCGTGCGTCCCGCACCGCGAAGTGCCCCCACGCGCTTTATAGCGCTCGTTGGTCTGGTCAAGTGGATGCAGGTGCTGGTGAAAATGGCTGCCTCCTGGGGCCTCAAAGCAATCTGGGGTATGTAGTCCCTTGCCAGAGTTTCTAGTGCGTCCTCTGCTACTCTGTCCATACCACATACCATTACCTATTGGACCCTACTCATCTGACAAATATGGATTCTACTGTACTTGGTGTAACCTGTCACATATGGCCAGGTAGAATGGTTACTCCAAATCTGATAGGCAGGTCAGTGTGCACCTGATATTGTGCAGTTGTCTGTCAACACAACAATGAAGCATTGCCAATTAGGATGTACAAGGAAACATTTTAGTCTACACTGCTACCACGGTAAGAGTCGATGAACAGACATCCAAGTGACAAGATATCCTGACATCCTGTAGCAAGGTGACTTAAAAAAGAAATATATGTACCCCACATTTCAGCTCTTCATAATTGACAGCAGGTTTCACTATCACAGAAGGGGATCAAGCAAAGTCAATCTGTATTTGGCTCAAAACATATTTACACATTACAACCTCTAACTGTCTGTTTCACATCTTCAACAGGTCTACCTGCCATTGTGACCATGGAAAATACCCCTGAGACAGCCACTTCTCCCCTGGACAAAGCCCTCATTGAGGAGATCACACATGGATGTGTGGACCTTGGGGACGGATCTGGCCCATCTGAGCTCCCTGATCAGATGACAACTGTCAGCCTCACCCTGCCCACATCGACTCCTCCAAGCCCTGTTGCTTCTACATCTCTGGCAACCAATCACCCCCAAACCTGTGTTCCAAGGACAATAACAACCATCATGTGTCCCCCAGTCCAGGTACCGGAGTCACAACTCACAAACACACACAATGATGTTTCTGGCACTAGTGTAGGTGGGCTAACTTTGCCAAGGGTATAGGCATGTGAGGGTAGGGTGTGTGGGAGGGATGGTGTAGGCCAGCAGCATGAGGCTGCTAGGGACAGTTCTAGCCAGGACATCATCTCCCAAGTCTTGGGAGCCAGCCAACAATCCTATGCAAATAAGCCAATGCTGGGGGAGATCAATCAGCTGCAGCCACCACCAGGAAGTCATGCAACAGTGGGAATCGCACAATGCCCACATGGTCTCCCTAACAGGAGTGCTGAGAGATATCAACACCCCCATGAGCAGGAAACTTCCACATCACTAGACCCCTTCCTTTGGCCAAGTTACACCTGCCCTTCAACATCTGTGGCAGCCAGTGAAATGGGAACCCTGTCAGAGAAAGGACATGCCTCAGGCATCCCCTGTCTCTGTAGCTAAAGAACCCTCCCCCCACACACAAGCATGTATGTCCCCTAAACATCCAGGAGGTGCTAATGGCAAGACAACACCACTGCCAGGTAATAATCCCCAACTGATTGAATACATTTTTATCCCTGTTGACTTTTCTACACCAACATTCCTATTTTCCAGGATTGTAGAACACAGACTTGAGACTTCTGATGTTGTGGCTGCTACTCAAATGATAACACTCACCATGACTGATCCCTTCACTGTATGAACATTATGCCTTTGCTCGCATTCATCCTATTCTCCTGTGCACATCAAAATAAACTAATACACTATCTATGTATGATAGTAATTTTTCACCTATGTGAGAAGTAGAAACTGGTATATATTTCAAACTCATGATTACCTCATAAGAAGGATATGTGAGGAGGGACATGTCACAGGTAGTATCATGCAGGGGATCACTACCAACACAATGACACAAGTAGACAATCACCAACCTATATTTACTACAATGTGTAGCACATAGGCTGACCAAATACCAGGACTGTCATAGTCAAGTACGTCCAAATTTTTCTTGCTTCTGCCTAGCTGTCAGTAAGTAACACCCACTGACCACTGAAGTTAGGGACATGTCAGACTGTGTCACTCTGAATAGCCTAACAGATTGATGGAAATTGTCATCAGCTAAACCTTTATCACATATCTAGACCATGCCCACCACATCAACATATCGCATAAAACAGACAGAGGACTGTAAAACAGTCCCTAGTCAGAGGCCCTTCCACTTATAATGGTCAGATATCTGTAGGCATGTCACTTGCCTATGTCAGTGTTGACACATTTGCACAGTGGCCTACAATGAGGAAACACAATTACAGCTACATATTGTCAATACAATGTGAAGGTTGAGTGAATGGATTGCACCTGTTGACATGTGTCAAAGACACATGATCACACACATGACACCATTGGACCCACAAACAAATGGCAAACAGGTCTATTGGGTATCACAGAACTCTGCCATCCCACTGTCCTGACAGCCAGGGCATGGGACCCATAAAGGCCAGATATATGTAAGACAGTACCTGGATCAATCCATGTCCACTTCAAATGTCAGTTCACTTACAACCACCTGCCATTGACACAACCCAGAAAATGTCCAAATGAGGATGGCATTGTGAAGGGACCTGGAAGGAAAAAGTTGTAAGCAAGGGCTTTAGGCAGGTAAAGGCTCACATGAGCCAGACAAATCTGTTCCAAATAGTGTTCTTTCTCAGATTGCACATTTGCCTCCCCCAAATGAAGGAGAACCTCATGAGAGTCACGATTTCAAGTGTACACTTGCCAGACAACCTGAGTTGTGTACTGCAAAGCATCACTTGACCTGTATGATGGTCACACAGAGACCCTTCGCAAACAATCCTGACCCCAACAGTACCCCACGTAATCAGTGAAATTACAGAATATCACAAACTTACAGTCAGATGAAGTACTGATTGATGAGGTCTGCCCGCATGTCTCCATCCTTATCACTCTCATCCTGACTTGGCTTTTCTGCATTCTCACCTGGTGGAACTGCTTGCTCCCTCTCATCTGGGATGTATGGGATCTGTCGCCTCAGGGCAATGTTGTGGGACATGCAGCAGGGCACAATGATCTGACACACTTTAGCGGGTGAGTAGAGGAGGGCCGCCAGACTTATTAATGCTGCATAATCTTGCCTTTAGGAGTCCAAAAGCCCGCTCCACAACACAGGGTGTCCTTCCAGGGGCCTTGTTGAAGCGGACTTCCCCTGGCGTGGTTGGGTTCCTCACTGGTGTTAACAACCAGGGATGGTTTGGGTAGGCAGGGCCCCATTAAGGAATTGTGACATGTGTGCAAACATAAGTCCAGGGTATCATCACATTTAGCAGCAGACATAGCATATAAATACACATGACACCAACCAGCCAGGCCCTCTCTGGGTACTGTCATGTCATCAGCTGTGGGATAGCACTGTTCCGTGTGATGAAAGTATCATTGACTGAACCTGGGTACTGTGCACATACCTGGGAAATGTAAAGGTCCACCAAACAAACTACTTGGACATTTATGGAGTGGTCGTTTTTACTGTTCCGATAGACCTGTTCATTGGAATGTGGGGGAACCAAGGTAACATGGGTGCCATCAATGGATGCCACTGCATGTGGGATGTGTGCCAAACCATAAAACTCTGCTTTCACAATGGGAATAATCTTCACGTTGTGGAAATTGGATGTAGCTGTCCAGGTTTTTCAACTCTGCAGAGAGTATATCGTTCAAGCCCAGACTGAGAAAAGGCTGGGACATCCCTGCAGTTAGGACCACTGTATTTTGGAAGGCGCCTGCGGCTATGAAGTGTAGCACTAACATGACTTGAACAATGGGTGGTATGCTATTTGGATGACTGATGGCAGGCATTAGATCTTGCTCCAACTGATAAATTAGTCCCTTGATTGTCTGCCTATCCTAGTGGTAAATTTGTATGAAATGTCTATTCTCCATGGTCTGCAAGTCTGCTAGTGGAAGGTACGTAGGAGGTTGTCTGACCCTTCTCATTCCAGAGTAACTATGGGATAGAAAACAAGAAGCTACGTCTATCACTCATTGAGTCCCTTGTAAGTGGCATGGCATATGTCACATAAAAACTGTGACATGCCTTTTGATACAGTGAAGACATGGTACACAGCACACATCAATGATAAAAGTGGTACATTAGTTACATGTCATCCTCTTGGCTCAAGATATGTATATAGTAACTGATACGTCAGCGAGGCTTTGTTATACTAAATTCAAACAGTGCCTGTGATTGAAAGGGCAAAATACATATTTACAAATAGCCGAGAGGGGGATGACTGTGCCACCAATGATTCCTAAAACGTAGCAGTACAAGATGCCAACATGACCCTTCAATCAGGAGAAATATATATCTTCAGACAATGCCAGCACAGAAGTTTATGTCGTAGAAATGTTTCCCACAATGTAACGCTTAAAAAAATTGACTTTTCCGACCATCGAAATACTTTAAAATTGCTACTGCCTGACCTACAACACTGAGCAGCGGAAGTCGTCATGGCATGATGCTGCCATGGCAGACATTGCCATTGGATTACATTGCTGCCTGTGGTGGTCTTGGGCCAATGGCAGTGTCCACCAGTGGTGGCTGTCGGGTACGTAGCAGACACAACCGCCATATCCTGCTTCTTCTCTCACTTGACTTGTGACACTGCTGCCAGCAAGACATCCACAACATAAGCTGGTAGGTATTGCCTCTGGGAGCAATTATGCCACGTCCTACAGGTGATAGGGCTCCTGCCCTCTCACCAGAAGAGCTAGAGAAACTTGTGGAGGAGGTCCTACCACTGTATCGACAGCTCTATGGTGCACCATAGGAACGGGTAAGGGCACCATGTGCACAAATATTTCTGTATCTCCACTGAGCTATGATTTAGTTAGCCTAGGCTTATGGGCAACATATCAGAATGTGTCCTTAAAGCACTGTAGGTGCCATGGTTGGGTCCCTGGGCATGTACCTATATGAAGTGACACGGTTTAGAGTCTGGAGGCATTGTGAAGAGTGTGCAATGAGGGTTCCCTAACCCACCTTGTGATTGTTGCATATGTGTAGCTGAGGTGACATGACAGCCATCACTAGGAAAATCCCATCATCAGATGTGTTTGATGTGTGCTCATATGTGCTAACATGGCAGTGTGAGGTATTGATGCATGTTGTTTGCCATTTCTCACCATACTTGTGCCCTTTCAGTATCTCCACATACATCTATGGCCACATCGGGCATTGTTGTAGTGTTGTGCTGAAGCCAGATTATGAAACTCTATGGCCCCAAGATCTGCACAATGACAGCCCTTGCCAATTGGCTATGGGATGCATGAAGTATTGTGATGCATCTAACCTTTTGGGACATGGTATTATGTGTGGTCTGCCTGCAAAGAAAGTTAACTTTCCAATTGTCACTTTCTGTAAATATTGCCATCTGGACTGTTATTGAGTGGTTTTTACATTGCCAGTGTGAGCATGTAGCCACACCATGTATCCATAAACAACATGTGAAGCTCAAACGATCATGCCACACTACTAAGCTTCATCAACTTGAGCCTATGGCTACTGTTTACCATTCTTATGGCATTTGGTGCATGGTGGAGAGTTGTGACAGATGTGCTCATTACAACTCTGACTATTTGTGTTACATATCCTTGACAGGACTCATGATCACACTGTCCAGTTGGCTCCTTAATCCAGCTCTGATGCGTACTGTGGATGATGCTAATTATTTGGGCATGGAACGTCTGCACTGAGTGTGTTGTGCACTGATGTTCCATGATAATTGACCCAGTGTTTTGGACATGAGGTTGAGCATGTTAAACACAAGGCCAGGTGTATCTTACTTTGACATGGTGTTTGTGTACACACATGATTTGGAAATAAATGTCATTTGTTTTTTAAATGACACAAAGAGCCCCACATCCTGAAGTAGCATGTAGGTGCATGAGTATCTGCACGGGTGCACACATGTAGAGGGTTGCATCTTTCTGTGAATAACATGTGACTCCCTTGTATGTTGTCCTGGCAATATGGGCATGTCTGTAGCCAGGCTGTGCACTGTGCAGACCATAAGTAGCTTGTGATCATCCGGGGTTGTGGATATGTGTGTGCAACATTTGCCTTTTGGTGTAGCTGCCACTTGCTATTTTGTGTGATATGTTATATTGTGTTCCTGGTCAAGGTAATGTGGATTGCTCATGTCACGCAACACACACTTCTCTACTAACTGGTCAGTGCAGAGAATGAGCTGGTGGTTGTGATGGATACCATTGGGGGAGTGTTGGCAGTATTGTCCCCCTATCCAATGTCTGCTATGTGTCCTAGGTGGACAGGGTGCTCAAGACAGGTTGTTATTGGCTTGTTGGACTGACTTGTAGTGATATCTGCCTGTTCTTGTGTGGGACTTGTGCACATGATTTTCTGTCTTATCTTTAGCATCCATGCAGGTCAACACCTATCAGAAGAAGGGGATTTGATGTGCCATCACCAAGAAGGACCCACTGTCGGAAACAGTAGGAATACCTGAGACGCTGGGACCAGAAGATCACAAAGGCTCAGCTGGACTGTCCTCCTAACCAGGACGGGATGCCCGTCAGACCATGACCCCCCCCAAAGGCCCACATTTTAGCAGAGGCCTACCGTGAGTTGGATGGGCTTTTGAAGGCAGCACAGCAGCCACAAGGGGGTAAGTACAGACCTAACTCCTGTTTGTCCCTTTAGCAGGTGATTGAGTGAGGGACAGAATACTAGCTCTGACAATATGGGAAGTCTCATGTGTCACAGATCTTCTGAGCTCACATTGGTGTATTCTGGTCATGGATTGGCAACAGGTGTGCACATTAATTTTGGTTTGGGACATGGTAATGAACTATGGTGACCCCTCAGTCCTATAGCACAGAGTGGAGCACATATGTCTGTGTTTTATGATCCAGGAATCTGCTTTTGCTACCCTAGTGGATGTTAATTCCCACCAATAGATCACTGATCCCTAATGTCATAGTAGACAGGTGGGTAGGTTATTGACCCCTGTCCTCTGCTATGTATCAGGGCGTATGTCTATGTGTGATTTGAAGTTAGACAGGGGCAAGTCATCTCCAGTGTTTGTTGTTTTCTGATGTGTCACAGCATTATGTGATGTAGTGGTGTCTATCAGCCATGACACATGACATACTTAGCTAACATATTCACACCTGTTGCAAGCTAATTCCCCTTGGTAATTAAAGAATGTACATTGGCCTTTGTGATACCCCATCAGAGTTGACAATATGCATGTTGATTACCAGTGTGCATATGCTACTTTTTCACTGGGACACATATATTGGTATTGGATGTAAGAATGTGATTGCCATGCTATTGTCCTGATATCTGAAAATGTTCTAATATTTTGTCCATGGAATAGTTATGTAGGTATGATACATAGGCAATGGTTGTCTACTCATAGGTATGGCCTAGACAGTTCTGTGTCAACATCATGTGCGTTCTGAAAACAAAAATCATGGCTCACTGTTGGAATTTATCATGTGCTCTGCTGTAGCTATGAAGGATATGACACATGAGGACAGGTGTTTGGGAAAGTCATGTTTGATGATTAACATATTTGGTCCAGTTGTGTTAGTTCACTAACACCTGTGTGTAGGTTGGTAAGTGTGACCTGACTGTTGGCTGCATCAGTACCAGTTATGTTAGCTTCACTTATGCTTTTTATCTAGGAATCCTCCACAGACAGATGCCATGCTTGCCATATCTAATGTGTAGGTAGTGATGTTACTTCTCATTCTGTGACAAATTAATTTACTCATGTTAATGTTTGCAAGGTCTGTTTTCCTCCTTCCTGCACAGTACAGTAGTCTATTTGATACATACACAAATTAGTAATCTTCAATATGTGAGTGGGACATTGGTGTGAGCTTACCTGGCCCTTACATGACTTATATTGCTTGTCTTCTGGAGACATTTATCCTACATATTTTGGACCTAAGTCCTTGACCCAAGGGTAGGTCGCTCCCCCTGCCACTGCAGCTCCTCCAAGTTCCCGAGTTCCTGTGTTCCTGAGACCCACCTAACTGTAAGTACCCCCCTCCTCCCAGCCCCTCGCCCTGCCCCGCGCCACTCACCTTCTCTCCTGCTCCTGCTTCTTTTCCTCCTCTCTGTCTCTTCCTCCTCGCTCCCCCTCTGCAATCTTCTTCTGTGTTCTTCTGTTCTTCTCTTCTGCTCTTCTGTTCTTCCCTTCTGTTCTTCTGTGTTCTTCCGGTCTTCTGTGTTCTTCTTCTCGGTTCTTCTCGGTGCTTCTGTGTTCTTCTTCTCGGTTCTTCTGTGTTCTTCTCTGTTCTTCTCTGTTCCTTCTCTGTTCTTCTACTCTTCCAATCTTCTGTTCTTCTGTTCTTCTGTTCTTCTATTCTTCTGTTCTTCTGTCCTTCTGTTCTTCTGCTCTTCCGGTCTTCTGCTCTTCCGGTCTTCTGTTCTTCTGTCTTCTGTTCTTCTGTCTTCTGTTCTCCTGTCTTCGGCTCTTCTACCTCCTCCGTCTTCTTCCCCCGAGCCTGCCCTCCTGCTCCTTCCTCATCCCCCTCCCTCACTCGCCTCCCCCTCTCTCACCCCTAGCTAACCCGTTCGCTATCTACCTCCCTCACTCCTCCTATCTTCCTATCTCTCTAGCTCCCTATCTCACTATCTAACTCCCCCACTCTCCACCTCCTCCTACCTACCTATCTGTCTATCTATCTATTTCCCTATCTATCGACTTCTCTATCTATCTTCTCTATCTATTTCTCTATCTCTCCCCCCCTCCCGCCACCCCCTCTACTACCTATCTCCCTATCCTCTCACTCTACCTCTCTCCCTCACCCACCTCTACAACCCCCCCTCCCCTATCTTCACAACCCTACTCCTATCTCTCTCCCTAATCTCCAAACCTCCTAACACTCACCCTCCTCCACCCTAAACCCCCTCCCCCAGCTCCTCTCACTCTACCTGTCCCCCCCCTCCCTCGCGCTTTCCCGCCGCAACCTCCTGCACGCCCCCGCCCCCCAGCTCCCATTCGCCCCCAGCTGACCCCTCCCCCCCCCTCCTACCTCTTATGGCGGCCGCTGCGCGACAGTGGTAGCGACCCTTGACCCAAGGGTAGGTCGCTCCCCCTGCCGCTGCAGCTCCTCCAAGTTCCCGAGTTCCTGTGTTCCTGAGACCCACCTAACTGTAAGTACCCCCCTCCTCCCAGCCCCTCGCCCTGCCCCGCGCCACTCACCTTCTCTCCTGCTCCTGCTTCTTTTCCTCCTCTCTGTCTCTTCCTCCTCGCTCCCCCTCTGCAATCTTCTTCTGTGTTCTTCTGTTCTTCTCTTCTGTTCTTCTGTTCTTCCCTTCTGTTCTTCTGTGTTCTTCCGGTCTTCTGTGTTCTTCTTCTCGGTTCTTCTCGGTGCTTCTGTGTTCTTCTTCTCGGTTCTTCTGTGTTCTTCTCTGTTCTTCTCTGTTCCTTCTCTGTTCTTCTGCTCTTCCGATCTTCTGTGCTTCTGTCTTCTGTTCTTCTATTCTTCTGTTCTTCTGTCCTTCTGTTTTCTGCTCTTCCGGTCTTCTGCTCTTCCGGTCTTCTGCTCTTCCGGTCTTCTGTTCTTCTGTCTTCTGTTCTTCTGTCTTCTGTTCTCCTGTCTTCGGCTCTTCTACCTCCTCCGTCTTCTTCCCCCGAGCCTGCCCTCCTGCTCCTTCCTCATCCCCCTCCCTCACTCGCCTCCCCCTCTCTCACCCCTAGCTAACCCGTTCGCTATCTACCTCCCTCACTCCTCCTATCTTCCTATCTCTCTAGCTCCCTATCTCACTATCTAACTCCCCCACTCTCCACCTCCTCCTACCTACCTATCTGTCTATCTATCTATTTCCCTATCTATCGACTTCTCTATCTATTTTCTCTATCTATTTCTCTATCTCTCCCCCCCTCCCGCCACCCCCTCTACTACCTATCTCCCTATCCTCTCACTCTACCTCTCTCCCTCACCCACCTCTACAACCCCCCCTCCCCTATCTTCACAACCCTACTCCTATCTCTCTCCCTAATCTCCAAACCTCCTAACACTCACCCTCCTCCACCCTAAACCCCCTCCCCCAGCTCCTCTCACTCTACCCCCCCCCCCTCCCTCGCGCTTTCCCGCCGCGACCTCCTGCACGCCCCCGCCCCCCAGCTCCCATTCGCCCCCAGCTGACCCCTCCCCCCCCTCCTACCTCTTATGGCGGCCGCTGCGCGACAGTGGTAGCGACCCTTGACCCAAGGGTAGGTCGCTCCCCCTGCCGCTGCAGCTCCTCCAAGTTCCCGAGTTCCTGTGTTCCTGAGACCCACCTAACTGTAAGTACCCCCCTCCTCCCAGCCCCTCGCCCTGCCCCGCGCCACTCACCTTCTCTCCTGCTCCTGCTTCTTTTCCTCCTCTCTGTCTCTTCCTCCTCGCTCCCCCTCTGCAATCTTCTTCTGTGTTCTTCTGTTCTTCTCTTCTGTTCTTCTGTTCTTCCCTTCTGTTCTTCTGTGTTCTTCCGGTCTTCTGTGTTCTTCTTCTCGGTTCTTCTCGGTGCTTCTGTGTTCTTCTTCTCGGTTCTTCTGTGTTCTTCTCTGTTCTTCTCTGTTCCTTCTCTGTTCTTCTGCTCTTCCGATCTTCTGTCTTCTGTTCTTCTATTCTTCTGTTCTTCTGTCCTTCTGTTCTTCTGCTCTTCCGGTCTTCTGTTCTTCTGTCTTCTGTTCTTCTGTCTTCTGTTCTCCTGTCTTCGGCTCTTCTACCTCCTCCGTCTTCTTCCCCCGAGCCTGCCCTCCTGCTCCTTCCTCATCCCCCTCCCTCACTCGCCTCCCCCTCTCTCACCCCTAGCTAACCCGTTCGCTATCTACCTCCCTCACTCCTCCTATCTTCCTATCTCTCTAGCTCCCTATCTCACTATCTAACTCCCCCACTCTCCACCTCCTCCTACCTACCTATCTGTCTATCTATCTATTTCCCTATCTATTGACTTCTCTATCTATTTTCTCTATCTATTTCTCTATCTCTCCCCCCCTCCCGCCACCCCCTCTACTACCTATCTCCCTATCCTCTCACTCTACCTCTCTCCCTCACCCACCTCTACAACCCCCCCTCCCCTATCTTCACAACCCTACTCCTATCTCTCTCCCTAATCTCCAAACCTCCTAACACTCACCCTCCTCCACCCTAAACCCCCTCCCCCAGCTCCTCTCACTCTACCTGTCCCCCCCCCTCCCTCGCGCTTTCCCGCCGCGACCTCCTGCACGCCCCCGCCCCCCAGCTCCCATACGCCCCCAGCTGACCCCTCCCCCCCCCTCCTACCTCTTATGGCGGCCGCTGCGCGACTGCGCAGCGGGTGCGCGCAGCGGGCACGCCGCTGGCGCGCCAGAGGCGCGCCAGAGGCAAGCCCGTCTGCGCCCGTCTGCGCCTGGCCCGCGCCCAGCGCCACGACCCCTGGTCCCCAGCTACCCCAAGCCCCGCTGATCCGCTACAACCCCACCACCCTCCACGCCCTCAACCCAGGGCGCTCCAAAACCTGCTTCCTAGCTCACCCCAAACGCACCCATGGACCCTTCGCCTGCAACTCCTGCAAACGCATCTTCCACCACGCAACTACCACGACCACAAGCCCACGCGCCATCAACCACCTCAAGTGCATCCTGATCAACGCTCGTTCCGTCCACAAGCACGCCGTTGAACTTTGGGACCTCCTGGACTCCACAGCCCCGGACGTCGCCTTCATCACGGAGACATGGATGAACGCCTCCTCTGCTCCAGACATCGCTACCCGCCATCCCCGAAGGCTACAAGATCTCCAGAAAAGACCGCACCAACCAAGTAGGAGGAGGTGTCGCCATCATCTTCAAAGACTCCATCAGCGTCACCACCTCCACCGAAGACCCCCCCCTCGCCGCTGAACACCTGCATTTTCAGATTCGCACCGACCCAAGGACCACCCTCAGAGGATCCCTCGTCTACCGTCCTCCCGGACCTCGCGCCTCTTTCAGCGACGCCATCGCCGACTTCATCTCCCCGCACGCCCTCGCCTCACCGGACTACATCCTCCTAGGCGACCTCAACTTCCATCTGGAACAAAACAACGACCCCAACACCACCACCCTGCTCGACAACCTCGCCAACCTCGGCCTCAAACAACTGGTGAACACCGCCACCCACATCGCCGGACACACGCTCGACCCTATCTTCTCCGCCAGCAAACACGTCTTCTTCAGCCACACCTCTGCCCTACACTGGACCGACCACAGCTGCGTCCACTTCACATTCTGACGCGAGACCTCCCACCTCCGCACTCAACCCATCCCTCATCGACAGTGGAACAAGATCCCTGAAGAGCAACTCTTCTCCGCTCTCGCCGCCAACCAACCCACCCTCACCACCGACCCCAACGACGCAGCTCTCAACCTCACAAACTGGATCTCCAACTGCGCTGACAACCTTGCTCCCCTCAAACGCACGCATCGACAGACCAACACCAAAAAACCTCTCTGGTTCTCTGACACCCTCAAAGAATCAAAGAAAACTTGTCGTGCCCTTGAGAAGGCCTGGCGCAAGGACCACACCGCTGACAACATGACCGCCCTCAAGAACGCTACACGCGAACACCACCACCTGATCCGCACTGCCAAAAGGAACTTTTTCACCGACAGACTAGACAAAAACAGCCACAACAGCAGAGAACTCTTCAGCATCGTCAAAGAGTTCTCCAACCACAGCGCCAGCGCCAACGCCGTCACGCCCTCACAGGATTTGTGCGAATCCCTCGCCACTTTCTTCCATCGCAAGATCAGCGACCTCCACGACAGCTTCGGACACCAGACCCAACCATACACCACTGAACCCGCTTCCCCGGACATCACCCTCAACAACTGGACCCACATCAACACGGAAGAAACCAAATCCATCATGAACTCTATCCACTCCGGCGCCCCTTCGGACCCCTGCCCGCACTTCATCTTTAACAAAGCCGACGACATCATCGCCCCGCACCTCCAGACCGTCATCAACTCTTCTTTTTCTTCTGCTACCTTCCCCGAATGCTGGAAGCACGCTGAAGTCAACGCCCTACTAAAGAAACCTACGGCTGACCCAAGCGACCTGAAAAACTTCCGCCCCATTGCTCTTCTACCTTTCCCAGCCAAGGTAATAGAAAAGACCGTCAACAAACAGCTGACCACCTTCCTGGAAGACAACAACCTGCTCGACCCTTCACAAACCGGATTCCGAACCAACCACAGCACGGAAACCGCCCTCATCTCAGTCACAGACGACATCAGAACCCTGATGGACAACGGTGAAACAGTCGCCCTCATTCTCCTCGACCTCTCGGCTGCCTTTGACACCGTCTGTCACCGCACCCTAATCACCCGCCTACGCTCCACCGGGATCCAAGGCCAGGCCCTGGACTGGATCGCCTCCTTCCTCGCTAACCGCACCCAAAGAGTTTACCTCCCTCCGTTTCGCTCAGAACCCACCAAGATCATCTGCGGCGTACCTCAAGGCTCATCGCTCAGCCCGACACTCTTCAATGTCTACATGAGCCCCCTCGCCGACATCGTACGCAAGCACAACATCATCATCACCTCCTACGCCGACGACACCCAACTTGTACTCTCCCTCACCAAGGACCCCGCCAGCGCCAAGACCAACCTACAAGAGGGTATGAAGGACGTCGCAGATTGGATGAGGCTCAGCCGCCTAAAGCTGAACTCTGAAAAAACGGAAGTCCTCATCCTCGGCAACACCCCGTCCACCTGGGACGACTCCTGGTGGCCCACGGCCCTCGGCACCGCACCGACCCCCGCAGACCACGCCCGCAACCTCGGCTTCATCTTGGACCCTCTTCTCACCATGACCAAGCAAGTCAACGCCGTGTCCTCCGCCTGCTTCCTCACTCTCCGCATGCTCCGCAAGATCTTCCGCTGGATCCCCGCCGACACCAGAAAAACCGTGACCCACGCCCTTGTCACGAGTCGCCTGGACTACGGCAACACCCTCTACGCCGGGACCACCGCCAAACTCCAAAACCGCCTGCAACGCATCCAAAACGCCTCGGCCCGCCTCATCCTCGACGTACCCCGCAACAGCCACATCTCCGCACACCTGAGACACCTGCATTGGCTCCCAGTCAGCAAAAGGATCACCTTCCGTCTTCTCACCCACGCACACAAAGCCCTCCACAACAAGGGACCGGAATACCTCAACAGACGCCTCAGCTTCTACGTCCCCACCCGCCCCCTCCGCTCCTCTGGCCTCGCACTTGCTGCCGTCCCTCGCACCCGCCGCTCCACGGCGGGTGGGAGATCTTTCTCCTTCCTGGCGGCCAAGACCTGGAACTCCCTCCCCACCAGCCTCAGGACCACCCAGGACCACTCCGCTTTCCGGAGACTCCTAAAGACTTGGCTGTTCGAGCAGCGATAACCCCCCCTTTTCCCCCCTAGCGCCTTGAGACCCGCACGGGTGAGTAGCGCGCTTTATAAATGTTAATGATTTGATTTGATTTGATTTGTCACTCCTTGCTACATCACAATTGGTTCATGTGTGTGTGACATGCGTGCTGCCTCCTTAAATAACATTGGGCAGGTGTGACATATTGATGTGTCATGTGATGGTATCTGCCCATAGTGAATAGTTGGACCTATGTCACTTGGTTAAGGTATATCTTGTTTGTACCAGGGTTGCCTGCCTTTGCTTGGCAACATATGGTATTGCCTGGTAAATGACATCAGAGTAAGATATTTGTGTGGTAATGATTGGGTCTGTGTAATTGGCTAACTATATTACAATGGGAATCCATTGCTTGTTGACTGCTTGACTATGTTGTTCTGATTATGGCACCTGTATTGTGTGGATTTGTCACCTAGTCATGGTATGGCCAGTGTGATTAGTCAACTTCATTCCTGATATTGTAGTTTTCCTGTTAGCTTGCTTTGCTGGTGTGTTACACTTGTACGATTGAGGGACATAAATTGTTCAGTGTTGCTACATGATGTTGGCATTTTGCTGGCACTTCCAGTGGGGGGTCAGTTGACATGATGGTATGTGATTTCTTACTGATTTGTGATGGAAATGTTATCATATGTATATCATGACCCTACTTTACTATCTATTTTCAGCATCAGCACTGGCAGGCGTAAGAGATGGGGCATAGCCGAGTGGGAAAGCTCCTGGCCACATTACCTCCAGTCATGACATCACAGACAACGAGGGACATAGTGGCTAGGAGGGTGAGGAGAGTGCCACAGGGGAGACCGGATTTGCAACATCTTCATCTGAGTCCTCCTCCAGTGGCCACTCCCTAGTGGTAGCAGATCCATTGGGAACCTCTCCTGTACAATCTCTGTCTACAATCCCCAGGTCTATCACTGCCCTCCCTGTAGCTCCCCACCCAGTTGGCCGTGCCCACTCATCCAGAGGGTGAGCCTCTCCTTTGCCGCAGGCACCTCTGCCACTGCCCCTGTTACCCCTGCTACCTGCAGTCAGGAGGCTATTGACCTCCTGAGGTCTATCTCTGTGGGTCAGATAGCCATTGTGAAAGCCACCCAGGGACTGGCAAGCCAGATCCAAATGAGCAATACATTCCTGGAGGGCATTCACAGTGCAATCTCTGGCCTACAGAGATAATTTCAGGTTGGGCCCCCACACTGACGGCAGCCAGTCACCCCTTGCCTACCATCCACTCCATCTTCCTCTTCCCAGTCCAAATCCCCCCTTCCCTGACCCAACAAAAGCACACAAACAGACTGGCATGCATTTACCTCATCAGCGAAGGGAATTGCAGACAAACATAAGCACCACAAGACACCTAGCACACCTGTAGACACCACAGCAACATTCACCAATCCAGCCACCACACCTATCCTACTGGGTGACACCACCCTAGCAGACCCTCAGACATCTACCCCAGTCACCACACCCGCAGATACCACAACCACTTACTTGCCTGCATACAGCACATCCACCTTACCTGCAATCACCACCCCAACAGACAGCCACTCACCTACCACGGAATCCCCCAGCACCTCCACCCCAACCCAAGACACATAAACGCCCTCACTCACCCACCCAATAGACACCTACACAAGCATACCTCCCACAAACATGCACCCAAAACATCCACACCTAAATGTCAGACAACCACTCCCTCACCCTCCACACCCAAACCCCCATCTGATGACCATCCCTGTGTGTCTAAAAAAGTTTTCCTTACTAGCCTTGATCTTTTCCCTACTCCTCCCCCATGACATCCCCAAAAGATCTGTTCCCGTCCCCAAGGTTTCCTCCTCCAAGGCCTCCCCTACCCTCCTTGCCAGCACCCATACCCCTCCCCCCACCAAGAAGATGTCCAGTCCTCCCAATAAGGTCCCCCAAACCAAAGGCAAAAGCCCCCCTCCTAAGCCCAAAGCCACCCCACTGCCCCACAATACTTCCTGAGGTAGCTCTTACCCCACTGATGCCCCTACCAGTAGAGGTTATATAGCAGTCAGGAGTCAAGTTGGAGCACCATTTATTGCCTTTGTGACTGTGCTTATGGACTGGCCAATGGCCTTGGATTTTCATATATTTTGCTCTAGCCACATCTTTGTTGTGCATTTCCTTTCCTAGGTTTGATTTGTTCCTGGCTGACATTGGCTATGTGCCAGGATTTTGTTGTGTGTGCTGCTTGCTGCTTCATGTATTTTTTTAGCAGTATGTGAGGGTGTTTGCAGTGCTGTTGTACCCCAGGGGTATGGTGTGTATTGTGTGATAGGTATGTGTATGTAGCTGACATGTTGGTGTCATGGTATTGTGTTATGTTTGTAGTGATAGGTGCTTGTTTTAGTGACATGTGATGTGGTCCTTTATGGTGTATGCCTTGTCCCTTGATGTGGCTATTGTGTACATGTGTTGTGTGATGTAGAGTAATGAGTTCGATGTGCTGTGTGTGTGTGTGTGTGTGTGTGATGTGTGTGTTGTTTGCTGGGTTGTCTGATGGTATTGTGTACACAGATGTACATGTGTGTTGTATGTGTTTCGGGTCCCTGGCCAGTGTTGTGTGTGTATGTGACATATTATTGTATTTGTACAATTGTTGTGTTGTTGTTATGAGTTTTTATGTTGTATGGCAATCTGTGCACCTGGGACTGTGCTATGTTGCCATGCATAAATATGTGGTATTGACGTTTGGTATGTGTGTGTCTGCTGGCTGAAGTGTGTGTGATATGTATGTGTGAGTGTCCTTGATGCAGTATGTGAATTTGTGTATCACTGTGCTGTTACGTGTGAGTACAGCCCTTCTCACCCCCTTCCCTATGGTATGTTATGTAACTGTACAAATGTATACATTTTACAAATAAAACAGGTGAGTGTGTGTACTTACGGTTGTTGTTGTCCTTCTTGGCAATTATTCTGTTGTCTTTTGGTGAGCAGCAGTGTGACCTCTAGAGCTGGTTCCATGGCGGCTCTGAACGTGTATGGCTTCCTGGAGGTGACTGTCTTCTTTTGAGTGTTCATTTCCACCTGGTGCTCCGTGGTGGTTGGACTGCTGAGGTCACATTGGCGGTGTGATACCTCCTTGTAGGTTCGGCAGAAACATGGTCTCTGCCAGACTGTTTGTGCCTCCAGACGACCCATGCAGTCTGTGCTGGCTGGCAGTGCCAGTGGATCGGTGGCAGTCTTCTGAGTGCACCACCACCAAACTCATAATTTGAAGGTCCACTCTGCCAGCCTGTTAGCGGTCAGACTGCCACTGCCAACATGGCAGTCACTGAACTGCCAAACTCTGAATGAGGCAGTATGTCTTTTTTTTTTATAAAGTCTTGCACAACCAGGTGGATGTAGTGTGCCAAACACAGGACCCTGAAGTAGCTAACATCTGCCATGGCTTTGACAATATACTGGCATTGTCCTTGGCTACAAATCCAATTAGGAGACCTCTGGGTCGCCGCCATTCAGACACCTTGTTATTGAATTTGTCCAAGGTGTTTGAAGCTGTGTGTTGTTTCTCCACGGCACACATGGCTACTGTTGCATGTCATTGAACGCTCCTAAAAATGTCTTCAGGGACTAGTCATATAGATGGCTTTTGCTTTACTTTGCTGCAAACCTTGCCCAACCAATTGCAGAACATTGTGATGAAGCACTGGAACAGTAACTCTGGCAAAATAGATCTGACTTGGAACCTTCCGTTTCAGGAAGATGGCAGCCACAAACTCTAAGAATCCCACTACTTCCACAAAAGAAAAAGGGAGGAGGTCCAGAGCTAACATGTTTGCTAGCTTCCCATTGTACAAATGTGCCAGTGGGTGGTTGCGGTCGTAGGGCCCCTCCTGCCTAAACATGCCCATAATTTTTGCCTGGATTTTCTTCTTTTGTGGGCCTCTGAGCCACCAGACTTGTTGTAGTTGGACTCTTGCTCTAGGCAAGATTGCTGGTTTAAGGATGACAGTACTTATGTTTGCAGGTCACTATGCCAATCCTACAACAAGTCACAACTGTTGTCCCAACCCTCCCGGTGATTTGTGGCATCCTTTACGCATGGACTCAAGAGTGTGACATTTCAGGGAGTGTCGTGGTTAAACGGAGATTAGCACTTTCTCACATGAACACCATGTCTCAATCAAACACAGGCAATAAAGAAGATGCTGTAAAGTTTCAATAGGTTTTATTTAGCAAAACTGCAATCAGCAATAAATTGGAGGGGTTGTAATGATTAGGATAATGAAGAGTGCAAGAAACAGAATGGTAAAGACAAGAGTCATTAATACAAAGACCCCCACCATCTTGCAAGGACATGTAATGACATAAAGTATGAGATATGTCCTAATACCCTAGCATAACGAGCCCAACCTCTAACCTAGAAGAGATCTAGGTATGTTAAACCTAATCTGCCAATGCCGTGTCCATGAGAAGAACCCCCAACCCTCGGTACCTTGGAGTGAGGTGTCTAGCTCAGACTCCATAGGGACACGAAGACTGGGTCAGTGTCAAGGCGACGTGCAGCATCGATAGCAGCATTGGCATCTGGTTGGAATCCCTCTGACTATCTGTTTAAGTGAGGAGTATTTATACAGATGTTCTTGGACCCCTGACGTAGGTCTTTTCCCAAACAATAGATAATGAGATATGCTTGGGATGGTAATTTATATAAACAATTCCCTCGAAAGCGTGAAGAGGGAAAGTACCTAATGTGAACACCTACAGTTGGTTTATCTTTGTCAATTGACATTGATATCTTAGTGCGGTGGCACTGATAACGCAAACTAAAACGTGGGCCTAACTAAAAACAAGGCAGCCATCTTTAAAGATTTAATTGAATAAATGTGCTAAAACAGAGCAAGCTAAGTAGGGTAAAGGTCACTAGGTGACGGGGCACAAGTCTGCAAACCAAAGGCTAAGCTAACTCCTGTATCCCATTAAAACAAACTAGGATTCACTACAGACTTTTGAGATGTAGGTGGTGGTAGACTCAATGTGCGTTGTGGTGCAGTCACCGTATGCCATGGTGTCTCCATCTGACTCTGAGACTTACTGTGTTGTTGTGAGGTCACTGAGGCATTAGGACGTTACCCTCTTCTTCCTCACCTTTCACTGTGATGTTTCTCGGCTCTCCCCACCTTCACCACTGCACCTACCTTTAGATATTTTTTAAGGAGCTCCTCCCATCGGATTGCAGCGCCACTTTTCTTGCGTCCCTAAGTGCCCACCTACACCACCATGGGTGCGCAGTGTTTAAAATCAGCGCACCATGGCAGTAGTCAGGGGTACAAGTATCATTATTTCTTCCTTATTCCGGTGCTTTGCAGGATTAGCGTACAAAATGTTGACAATAATCCTGCAAAGCACCCAGTGGTCCATTGACAACAATGGGAGCCTCCCTTAACACCTGCTTTTAGGAGGCATTAAAAATGTAAATAACAGTGACACAAAGAAATAACTTAGATTTCTTTGCGCCATTTTTCCAGCCCCCCTAGTGCCTGAATTCCCCCCTTGCATACGTTATGCCTGGCGCAGGCATAATATGGTGCAAGGGGTTACAAAGTGGCATAATGTAAGCATTCCGCCACTTTGGAAATATGGTGCGGCATTTTTAGCCTTCCAACACAAAATTAACATCAAATAAATTACGCTACTGTGCCGTTGGAATGGCGCTAAGTCCTCTTAAATCTGGGCCTAAGAGTTTGAATGAATCTGACAGCCATCCATCAATAATTCTGAGACGTCTTGCTTCCTCATCATTAAATTAATTGAACTTACAGTGTTTGATGGCCTTATCCAGTCTCTCAACAAATTTGTCTATGGTTTCATCAGGTCTTTTTCATTCTTGACTGAAAATGTACCTTTCGTAATTTACATTCAGCAATGGATTCAAGGCTTCTTTAATTTGACAGTGCGTAACTTCATCAGCTTGCAGCATTTTCTTTATGACTTCTTTCCCACCTTCACCACCAAGATTCTTTAGGTGCTTGATCATCTTTTTGTTATCTGTTTCTTCCAGCGCATCAATCAAATCATCAAATGTCTCTATCCAGGCAGTCCATCTATTGCCAATAATTTGCTTTTTGGCGGATTCAAATGGTGGTGGTGGTTTCAGAATGAGGCAGCATGATCACCATTTGTGGGACTTTCTGACATTGATATCCATCCTCTCCAGCTGCTGTCCATAAGGACATGTTCCATTCATACCATCAGCCAATCCCTGTGACTTGCTGGCCTCTAGGTGATCTTTTATAACTGCAGGAAATGTGGCCCCTTTCTTGATATCTATTGGAAGAACAGCCTTCTACTGTTTCAACTGCTGCTTCATGTATGGATGGCTCAAAAGGGCAACCATTGGCACTTCTCCTTGGGCCACTTACCAGTACTGCAGTACAATGACTGACTTTAATCGGTTATGGTAAGCAGATGACCTTTCCTTGTATTTAAATTGCTGTGTTTTCAGGTGTTCTTTTCCACTTTTTGACACCTGCTTGATCTCTGCCTTGCAGCGCTTCTGATCTCAACATTAGCTGTCACTATTTGCTGCACTTAAAAAACCTGGTTGTATCTACCTTCAGCAGTAGCGCTCCATGTACTATATAGTTTTATATTGCGTAGTAGCGCTGTACCTCTCTATTTGACCTTGCTAGTAGGGTCTTGACCAGCGATGCAATGACATCTCAGTGAAGCTTTCTTTATCTTCAATTGCTTTACATTAGCTGGAGTTGCGCTTTGACTCCACATATGCCAAACATTTATTCTGCACTTCGATGTAGGCACATGTGGCACACACAAGTAGTTTGCTTGGACCTCTGAAAGGTCTCTGGGAGAGCACTGTCGATCTTCGTGTTATGTATCTCCCATATTGTCATCCGATGCAGCATCTTGCCCAGCATGGGTATCCTCCAATGAATCTGCCACACAGAGCTATGTATTACACGTCTTTCTTCATCTATGTGTAACCATAAACTCAGCATTCTAAACCTGCATTACCTTCACCACATTTTAACACTTACGTTGCAGCTCTACGGACTCCTTCTCAAACCAAAAGGATTTTGTCATTTATACTCACACAACACTACAGCTACCTCTTATGATGGCGTTACAATTACCACTAGGTTTGATGCCATAATGTGTGAGTAACTGTGTTGTCAACATTGTTTTAATAATTTCATGAATGTTTCATGAACGTTCAGAGGCAAATAATGGTGGGTTGTTGAAAATTTGGTTCAACTCTGGTCCATTGCTCAAAAGCGGCCAATTTTTCAATATCATCCATTTAATATTGTAGCTGCTGGTTGAGTATTTTGAAACAAACATACATCTTTTGGAATTATTGGTACATGGGTTTTTCCTTTCGGGTCCTTAGACAATATTCTATTTTCTGCTTCTCTTAATGTATGATTAGGATAATCAATTTTAACAAATTTCTCATTCATCTGTTCTTTATGTCAATTAAAGGCATCACTGTCTGAACATATTCTTTACAACTTTAATAGTTGGGAATATGGTAGATGATGTAACAATTAGTGTTGATTAAAACTTTGATAATGTAGCAAATCATTCTGCTCAGTCTCCTTCACATATACCTCAGTCTGAATTTGTCAGCTATTCATTACCACTAATATATCCAACTATGATATTTTATTTGAATCTATCTCACATGTGAACTTCAATCTTGTATCCACCTGGTTCAAGGATTGTATGGCTTCTTCAGTTGTATCCCCGGATCCTCACCATATCAAAAATATGTCATCAATGTATCTTAAAAATAAAGATAAATTGATGGTCGAAATTATCTGAGATAAAATGATAAAATGTGATCTTGTATGTTAATCATGAGGGTGCTGCACATCGGGAATTTTGGTTATTAAGATGCATGAAATGAAACAACAATAATATTGGGTTATATCTCGGAACCACAGTGCCTAAACCACCTGTGGCTCAACAACGAGGTCAGAACAACAACCTTGTTCTAACCACTAATGCCTTTACCACGAATGCGCTTACAGCGATTTTACCGTTGTAAACGCATTCCTGGTAAAGGCATTAGCAATCAGCATGCACAACCCAGCATGCTTCCAGCCCAGGCCAGCACCCCACCCCTTAAACCTAAACCCTGACCCACCCTCCCCCCAAACCCTAATCACCCCACACCCCACCCCAAAAACTAAAAATACCCAGAGTCCCCACCCCTGCCCTAAAACCTAAACACCCCAACCCAACCCTTAAACCTAAACCCTGCCCCCCAAACCCTAATCAACCCGAGCCCGCCCCCAAAAGCAGACCCAGTCCCAGCCCAACTTACCTCCTCCTTCACTGCGTCCACTCCATCTCCCTTCTGTACCTTAACCACGCATGTACGTTGTTCAGACATGCATGGTTAAGGTACCAAAACCAGGAAGTCATGGAAAACGAAAGCGTTGTTTCGCTTTCATTTTTCACAACCTCGTGGTTCCAGACTCGTTCTTCCGGGTGTTTCCCATAATATTGATTAAGGCAGTGGAGACTCCTCACAGCATGTGAACTAGTGCTTAAGAGGACAGGTGTAGTTTTCTATACATGCATACAGTGTTTGACCCATGAGCACAAGGTGATACCCATGAGCGAACTAACATGTGAATTTTTGATTAGCTATTTATAAATTGGGGTACATTGATAAGTGTGCAGGTTTTCTTCTAATTGCATTATCATATTAAGTATCAGCCGTTACAAGCAGAAAAATGCTGTTGGCAATAGCCTGGGTGAAAATGTGAAAAACCATGAACTAATACGTTTTTTCCCCTATTTCACTCACTAAATGCTCTATCTGAAAGAAAGACCCTACAAAATTAGAAAATGAGTAGGAGGATTTTACCTCTGGATTTTCCAAGGAGGTCAAAATGCCCTCAGTACTCACTAGTACTCCTAATTAGTGCAATTCCAATTATTGTCTAATGTCCCACACATCGTTAACTTTGCTACCACACAAAGGGCCAGATTTTGACTTTTGGTGGACATGCATTATACCCTTGCAGTAAGGCAGTCAGGATATCAGTTACATTTATGGCTGACGACCAATCCACCATACTCCAAATCAGGCCCAAAATGTGCTTGCTTTAAATGCTTTGGTCCTCAATTTTGTTGTGTATCTTTATCCTTGCAACACCCACATTTAAAACAAACTATTGGATTTTTGTTGCATGCACAGCATCCCAGTACATAAACTGTAAACCATATAGGGGGTCATTCTAACTCTGGCGGGCGGCGGAGGCCGCCCGCCAGAGTTCCCCCGACAGAACACCGCTCCGCGGTCTGAAGACCGCCGCGGTGATTCTGTGTTTCCCGCTGGGCTGGCGGGCGACCGCCAGAAGGCCGCCCGTCAGCCCAGCGGGAAACCCCTTCCCACGAGGAAGCCGGCTCCGAATGGAGCCGGTGGAGTGGGAAGGTGCGACGGGTGCAGTTGCACCCGTCGCGAATTTCAGTGTCTGCTAAGCAGACACTGAAATTCTTTGTGGGGCCCTGCGAACCGCCAGGAACAGGATGGCGGTATGGGGTGTCGGAATCCATGGAGGATTCCTGAGGGCAGCGGAAAACCGGCGGGAGACCGCCGGTTTTCCCTTTCTGACTGCGGCCAAACCGCCGCGGTCAGAATGCCCTTGAGAGCACCGCCAGCCTGTTGGCGGTGCTCTCGTGGTCGTTGACCCTGGCGGTCAATGACCGCCAGGGTCAGAATGACCCCCATAATTCCTGATTAATAACATATCCATTACTTTAAAAAGAAAAGTCACTGTATAGCATACCTCATAGGTTGAGGTGAAATAAATAAGGAAATATGAGAAAAGAGAAAAGAAAAAAGATTATGTGTTTGCGAGGAACATATACAGTAACACTGAAATCATTGCACATGAGAATTGCAATTGAAAGAACTCTAAAAAAAAAAAGGTGTTACAGTCCAGGGGCAATAGTTACAGAGCTTTCTACTCAAGCACATCATAGGGAATCAAATAACAAATGCACAGAAAAACTTTTAAATTATAACAGTAACATGTGCAAGACACACTCAAATGTTATTTTTAGGTTTTGCCTTCAAGACAGCTTTAGCTGTTTGTTCAGAATGATTAATTTCTACAACACAATATAGAGCACGGATTTGGGATCAGATCCTTGCTCCTGTTTGGATGGTCCTATTGACTCAGTTCCCTGCTTCTTATTCAATAGATTTTCTTCTTATTTGCGAGAAATTGGGCTGTTGTTTAAGTGGGGAGTTAACCTCTTCCTCAGGCAACAGCCACAATCCCTGTCAAGAAGAACCACAAAAGTCACTAAATCAGCCTGTGCTTTACCAGCTGGTGGCTTGGCACAAACACTATCAAGTTTATCTTAGAGGCAATGTGTAAAGTATTTATACAGCACACAAACAGTAATTAAGTGAAAACACAACACACAAAAAATCCTACACCTACTTAGAAACATAGAGTCATTTTTAGTAACGTTTTTGACACTAAAATGACAAAAATCCAATTAGTAGAACCAGTTATGTTTATTTTAAGTTTAAAGTAAAAACTAACACCTAAGAGATCAAAGCGCCAACGCAGGCACCCTTGCACCATCGCTAGGATGTCTGTGTTGAGGTGTGTGATTGTTTATGCACCGGAAGTTGTCCCTTCCCGCACATAAACAATCACTACTGCCGCTTTCTCACTTCTGTGTGTGCTGCACAGTGCACCACGCACAGAAGTGCTAAAGCGTCATTTTCAAAGATTGTTTATGTGGGGTAAGGGATACCTTCCTGCACATAAACAATCATTTCTGGCATTTTGCTTTTTCTATGTGTGTGGCAGAATGCAGCAGGCATCGCAAAAGCAAAAAACGAGAAGGAATAAAAGTATTCCTCCTCGTTGCACCCTGCTAACGCCACCCCCAAGGGTGGCGTTAGATGTTTGCGCTGCCTCAGGTTTGCGAGATTTCATAAATCTGAGGCAGTGTGAAAATGCAATGGGTGTTGCTGTTGCATGCCCACAGTAACACCCATTGCACGCCCCTTCCATGCACAGTGCTGTGTGGGAAGGGGCCTTATTTACAAGGTGGCATTAAGCCAAAAAATTGGCTTAATGCCACCTTGTAAATACAGCGCTCGGCTTAGCACCACCGAAGCATAACTAAAAGTGATGCTCCTGTAGCACTAGGGGCCTATAAATATGGCCCATGGCTCTTCGCAATGGAGCATGAGTCGGAACCAAGAGGTGGATTAGGTCCAGTCGGGGTTTACCTTTGGACTGAGTAGAAATATGAAGATAAATGTTCTGAGAGGATAAAGTTCAGGGGGGCAGTGTCTCAGGAGCAGGCGTCATAATTGGGGAGCCACTGGACAAAGCTGGGGTGAAGATTTCTTCATTTTAACATAGTCACTTTTTTCAAAGGGACTTATAAGTAAATTAAATAAGCCCTTCAGGTCAAGGCCAATTTTACATTATTTAAAGATGAGAGCAGCACAAGCACTTTAGCACTGGTTAGCAGTGGCAAAGTGCACAGAATCTTAGAGCCAGCAAAATGAATTCCTGCACAAATGGAAGGGTAAATGCTAAAGGTTTCAGGGAAGACTACACTGAGGCTGATAGGTCTAACACATGCCCCCCCAGCTGAAAGTCGGGAGAACTAACCAGCCTCCTAGGTATTCTCATCACTAAGGTGCAAGAACCTGGACAGACCATCAGCACTGGAGTGGTCTGACTCAGATAGGTGTTCCACTGTGAAGTCCATTCACTGTTGGGCGATGGACCACTTCAACTGTTTTAGGTTCTCATCCCTCATCTGCATGAGCCAGCCAAGGGGCCTGTGGTCTGTCTGAACCAAGAAGAGAGTCCAAAACAGGTAAGGTCTCAACTTCTTCAGTGCCCAGACCACAGCATATGGTCCCTTTTCAATATCACTCCACCTCTATCTCCTGGGAAGTAGCCTCCCAGAGATGAAAGCTGCAGGTTAGTCCAGGCCCTACTCATTTACCTGTGATAAGACTGCCCCTATACCATTCTCTGAAGCATCAGCTTGAAAAATGAATTCCTGGGGAAAAATTAGGGGCCTTGAGTACAGGGGATGTACACATGGCCTGTTTGAGGATGTCAAAGGCTTTCTGACAGGCCTCTGTCATTATCACCTTTTTGAGCTGCTTCTTTGGAATCAGCTCAGACAAGGGGGTAACAATGGTGCCATATCCGTTGACAAACCTACTGTAGTAATCAGTGAGGCCTTGGAAGCTTTCACTTCTGTCTGAGTTTTGGGGGGCTACAAGGCCACAATTGTCTCTATTTTGACCTGGAGGGCTTTCATCGTACCACTGCTCACAGGGTGTCCCAAGTACATCACAGGACACTGCCCTATCTGGCACTTATTGGCCTTTATAGTCAGGTCTGCCTGCTGCAGGACTTGAAGCACTTCCTGAATTTAAAATTGGTAGTCCTCCCAGCCAATACTGACAACAGTTAGGTCATCTGGATAAGCAGCATTGAAAGCCTCAATCCCAGCTCCTATCTGGCTTACCAACCTCTTCAAGGTGCCAGGGGCAGTCCAAAGGGCATCACTCTAAATTGAAAGCGGCCCTCTGAGGTAGAGAATGCTGATCCCTCTTTGGTACCCTCAGCTAGGCAATTGGCCAGTACACTGAAGTGAGGTTAAAGTTACTCAGGAACATGGCACCAATCAATGAGCTGATCAGCTCCGGGGATGGGGTGAGCATCAGGCTTGGTGACTGCGTAGAGCCTCCTGTAGTCCACACAGAACCAGAGTTCTGGGTCGGCACCAGTTGGGGCAGCTTTGGGTACCGCTGCCACCGGGCTGGACAAGACACTAGGGAAGTGCTCAATCACTCCCAATTTTAGCATCTTGGAGGCTTCATCCATGATGCTGGCCCTCACTTTGCTAGACAGCTTGTAGACAGGTTTTCCCCAGCATCAATATAATGGGTACACAAACGTGTAAGCCCAGACATGAGGGTAAACAGTGAGGCAAACTGCCCCAGCAACTGGTGACAGTCCCTCTGCTGTTCTGGGGTCAGGGTAGGAGATAGGTTGACACCTTCCACTGACCCATATTTTTTGTTGGAACACAAGATGTCAAGGAGAGGTTCACTCTCCTCTTCTCCATCATCTGTCACAAAAGCATGGTGACCACAGAACTCTCATAATGAGGTATGAGGACATTGATGTGGAGAGCTCTTAAGGGCTTTCTGGAGGTCAAGAGCTCCACCGAATAGGTAGCCTTACCTTTCCTCTCAATCAGCTCATAGGGCCCAGTCTTGGAATGCCCTGAGCTCTACTGGCTCAATCACCCACACATTCTGGCCAAGTGGTTGAAACTCCACGGGAGTGGCCATCTGGTCATACCAGAGTTTCATGACTTCCTGGCTAGTCTCCAAGTTATCAGAATTTCCAAACCTTTGTCATCTGGTTTCGGAGGGCTAGCATGAAGTTACCCACATCCTGGGGGATATAGGGGTTCTTGGAGGCTTGCTATATACTCCTGCTTCACCAGACTGAGAGGTCCCCAAACAGGGTGGCCATACAGCAGTTTAAAAGGGCTAAACCAAACTTCCTATGTGGCACATCTCTGTAGGAAAAAAGCATGCATGGTAAGAGAACTTCCCACATCTACCTTATGGCCTCAGGCAGACCCAAATCATGTCTTTCACGATCTTGTTGAACCTTTGAACAAGCCCATTGGTTGGGGTATGGTCGGTGGAAGAAAACTTGTAGGTTACTCAACAATCCTTCCTTATGGATTTCATGTAGGCAGACAAGACGTTGGTGCCCTTGTCATACACCACTTCCTTGGGGAACCCTACCTAGGTGAAAATCCTCATCAGGGCCCTAGCCACTGCAGGTGCAGTCACAGACCTCAGAGGCCTTCAGGTATCTTGCTGTATGGTCCAAGAAGACCAAGATAAACGTAAGACAGTCTGGGGGGTTCAAGGGATACAATAATGTCAATGCGCACCCTTTCAAAGGGGGTGCCAACACAGGTAAGGAGTTCAGAGGAGCCTTCAGATTTATCCCTGTTTTCCAACTAGCCTGGCAGTTGAGTAAGACTCTGCAGAAACTATCTGATAGTATCCTCATCTGGGGCCAATAAAAGTAGGAGATAGGATTGGCAAAGGTCTTGTCCTGCCCCTCATATCCTGCCAGGGGGATTTCTTGAGCCAAACCCAGTAGGAGGGCCCTGTAGCATTAGAGAGCCCCAACAAATGGGTTGCCATATGCCCAGGAGCCTTACCCTCACTATACAGGTCATTGTCCTAATAAATGAGGTACTCTCCAGAGGTACCATCAGCTGCCTGAGCTGCAGCCTGACGTCTCATGCCCTCTAGTGTTGGTCACTCCTTCTATGCCTTACAGAACTCCTTCCTAGTGGGCCCACCCTCTATTTGCCATCCATCAATTTCAGGCAGGTCTCCGAGAGAGGCAATGTCCTCCTCTGTAGACTCAGTGGGCTCCTCTGGTGCACCACCCATCTCTACTGTGGGAGTTTCATGGGCTGGTTTCCCCACACCCTGCCATTTATCCAGGCTCCAGGACTCCTTGACTCCCCTCCTGTGCAGCCATGAACCATTAGGTCACACAGACCTACTCAGGTAACCCCCAACATTTCCTGGTGTGACTTGAGTTCCACTTTGTTCCAAGCAGTGTGATCTATGTCATTAACTAGCAAACAATCCACAGGCATGTGGGTCTTCCCCGAAAACCTTTTTGGGGGCCGTGAGAGAATGCCTTCCTATTTTTGTCTCCCCATCCTTCTTCTGGTGCGAACCCTTACCATCTTTTTGGGAGCCCCCCCAGATAATTCTTGTGAACCCCGGTTCTGACCTAGCTGTTCACTTCCTTCGTAAGCTCCCTGGGGTCAGAGAACTTACTTTCCACAAGGTCTTGGACTAGCTCTGTGAAACAAAGATTGAACATGTGCTCTCTAGCATTCAAAGTATACAGCCTCTCGTAATCACTCACTTCATTGGCCTTCACCCAACCATCCATCGTCTTGAGAACATGATCCACACAATCCACCCAGGTTCTGGCTGCCTCTGAACTTCTGCCTATATCTCTCTGGCTTGATGTCATACTTCCCAATCAGGGCCTCTTTCATGAGAGGTTACTTCATCCCTTTCCCTGGGGCTAACAGGGCAACTCTCCTTTCCCTTCTTGAAAATGTGCCTCCATTGGCTGGCCTCTCAATCTTCCTCAGGGATTCCGTATTTCTCTAAGGCAGCCTTATAAGCCTCACACAAGTTGTCTATGTCATTTCCCACAACAATGTTAGGCACCAGATCTTTGGGGAAATGGACTTTCTTTTCTCCAGTGGACACTGGGGTAATGTTGTCACCATTGTTGCTGGATTCTGAAAGCTGCCTTGCTTTGAGCTCTAGGACCCTCGTGTTTTTCTTATACTCCAGCAGCAGCTTTTTTTCAGCCGAGGCTCTTTCAGCCTTTCTCTGCTCTGGTTCCAGTTTTATTCTGCTAGCTGCAGTTTGTGCTTCCTCTCCACCTCCTCTGGGGACAGCTCCTCTGGGGACATACCCCAGTCAGACACACTGTTTTCTGCCCCATCCTCGGCATCTTCTAGGACTGAGTTGTGCTCCTCCTGTAGCTCAGGACATCATCATTGAAATGGGCTCCTCATCATCCCCCTCTGGGGTGGACTGTCACCTCTGTACTTCCTCATATATTTTGAGGGCTACCTGGAGTTCCAACTTGCTAACCTTCTTGCTTGCCTTCAAGCCCCTGTCATTGCAGAGCTTTAGCAGCGCAGTCCTGGTGAGGGTGTTGAAGTTAAGCAGCTGAATCTCCATGGCAAAAAAAGGGAGATAGGGCACTTAAATTTAGTAAAATTAGAAAACAACCACTTTACGTCAGTACTGACCTTAAAACAGACATCTCAATCTGTCAGAGCCCATTTCAGAGGGCCATATGGCACATAGATGTTACAGCAGTGAACCGTGCTTGATGAGGCCTTTTACTCCAGACGTCTGAGGCCACGACCTACTATGGATCCCACTCAATTGTGCAAAGTACCCGCTCTGCACTTGACTCTCAGTGGTAGCTATGGTCGAGCATTCAAGGCTCCCTTGGGGTGATGTAGATACAGGTTAGTGAACACGACTCAAAACTCAATTGCAAGCAGTACGAAAAATAAATCAATGTTGTGCAAAATACTTGTTTTTCTAAGAGAAGTAGTATTATATTTCTAACTCTCCTCATGCAGCAAAGTACGACATTCAGAAGCAACAACATAATCCCCCTTGAGGTGGGGGCTCTAGTGGTTGTCAGGCAAATCCCTGTTCGTCCCTTCTTTATGTAACATGTTCAGGTTATTCCCTTTTCACTGGTGGCCACATCAGGGAATGCAAACTTTTAGGCAGTATTCAAGAGTTCTCACTTTGACTTTTTAGGAACTTAGTCAAAAGTGTTGATGGTGCTGCAGCACTCTTAGCAGCGAGTCCGATGGGGCTCAACTGACCCAGTTCATGTCTCACCCACTTTTGCAGCACAGAACAGTTCAGTGATGCAGTGGGCAACTTTGAGGCACAGCTGTGAGTCCTGCTCAGTTCAGAGAAGTTGGCCAGATCAAGGCCCATGCAGCAGCTCCTGGTGGCACTGGCTCTACCTTTCGAGCATCGTGCTGGAGGTGTCTCAGATATCTGAGCAGCTCTCTGCTCACAAAGATGTAGTAAGTGCTCAATTCAATAGGGAGATGAAGGGGATAATCCTTTCTAAAGCTCCCAACAGGAGCCAGCGAGGATGCAACTTTGTCCCTGGTATGTCCAACAATCTTCTGCAGTGAGTCACGGACAGATCCTCTTGCAGTGCTAGTCCAACCAGTGGGTTGTATCCTCAATATTTCCTTCAGGCAGTAGCCAGAATCTTTTATCAATGTTAGTAATTGCAGCCCCTCCCTTTTTATTACATATACATCTCCCCTAAGGTAGGCCCTTGGTAGCCCATAGGGCAGGGTGCAATGTAAGTAAAAGGCAGGACATGTACTTATAGGTTTTACATGTCCTGGTAGTGAAAAAACCCCAAAGTCATTTTTCATTATTGTGAAGCCTGCTACTCTAATAGGCGAGCAATGAAAATTCCCTTTTATACTTTTAAGTGGTAATTTTTGGTCTGAAAGCAGTGGCATTGTCATGTTTGGTACGGTTGAAATGGTAGTGAGAAAACCTGCTACTGGTGAAGCAGGATTTAACATTACTATTTTAGAAATGCCACTTTTAGAATGTAGGCATTTCTCTGCACTTACTGCTCTCTGTGCCTTACAGCCTGTCTCCAATCCACGTCTGGTCTGTGCAGGTTGACAGCTTCCCTTGTGCATTTCACCCAGACAACAATAAACAGAGGACACTCAGCTGCATCTGCATTCATCGGCATACTGATGGTTCTTTCTGGACAGGAAGGGTGGAGGGGCTCTCACACTTTAAGTTCTAGTGGCCTGACGTCACACAAAGGACTGATAAGCACCAACAGATCTCCTGGAAGACATGACTGGGTTGAGAAGGGAACTGGTGCACTTCAAAATCACTCTTTGACGTTTTTTCCACTTCAAAGGCACATTTGGTTATATTAATATAAACATATATATATAGAAATAAATATATATATATATATATACTGTATATATATATATATATATATATGCATCTGTAGAGTCTGTGACCCCATCAAAATCAGATACTTCAGGATCTGTAACTGGACTCTGTCAGAGGGACTGCCATGCTGCACAAAGAACTCATCTGGACTGCTTTTCTGGAAGTACTGCTCTCCTGCTTGTTGCCCTGCTGACTGCTGATCCCTGACTCTGCTGGAAGGACTCTGCCTTCCCCCACAAGTGATCTCCATGGGCTTGGACTGAGCTTGTCTCCTGGTAAGAAGTCTCAGGGCCATCAAAAACATCACCAGAGAGAGAAAATCCACTGTGTCGGAAAACTGACGTAACGCCTGCAAACTTTGATGCAGAGACTGTCTTGGGACTGAAAAATCACTGCATCTCCTCCTTGATTGACGCAGCACCTGCCCCACCCTCACAGCACATTTTGGATTTTCCATGGATCGTACCTGGGTGTTAAAATATCCCTGCACTACAGTAAGGAGCCATGGCTGCGCACCCGGAAATTGATGCATCACCTTGCCCGTGAGAAAGAATCAAAGCATCACCTTCACCGTGCTAGAAAAATCAACGCATCGGTTTAAGTTCAGATGCATCACTTCCTCGCGGTCCTCAGCATTGTTATTTTTGAAGCATTCCAGGTACAGTGTGTTAAAAAGATACAACCACTGATTCTTATCGAATAAGTCTCATCTAAACCTTTAAAAAGTGATACCCCTACTCGTGCACTTTGGATTTTTGTGGTTTTTGCCTCAAGTTTTTTCTGATAAATATTATCTATTTTCCTAAGTGGTTGTGGAGTACTTGTGTGGTGTTTTCACTGTGTGACTGTATTAGTTATTGCAAAAATACTTTACACTTTGCCTTCTGAGATAAGCCTGCCTGCTCTGTGCCAAGCTACCGGATGGTGAACACAGGATAATTTAGGTTGTGTTGTGTCCTACCCTGACTAAGATTGTGGTCCGTACTTGGACAGGGGGCATACTTCTGCCAACTATAATCCCAATTTCTAATATGGGGTCACTGCAATGCAACGGTACAGTGTAGCAAGACCTGCACACCACTCACAGATGGTTCACCAATAGCAACACTGCCCACGGGCAACAGCCTGATCAGTGCACAGATGGTTCCTCACTCCTTGAACAAGGAGGAACGATGGTAGGACACGTCACTGGACCTTGCTCCCTCCAGTGCTCTCCTCTTCCTCACAGGCCATACTGGTCTTGACAAGCAGGCAAGCACTGGTGCTCAAGGCTCCAGGGCAGGTGGTCATAGTTTCCATGGGTGATATCACAGCACTCAGCAGAAAGACTAGCATGTCTCAGCCCCTAGTCCTGGTCACAGGCAGATATATTGCAGAGATTCCCCTTCTTATACAGCCTATCTGTCAGTTTGGAGATTACAAGTTTTTGCGGAGTCAATCCAGCTTCTTATGGTCCTTTTCCAGACAGGGTCTGGGTCTTTGAGGATTTTTGTTGGGGTTCTGCTTTTCTTGAAGTGGATACTTCTCTCTTTCTTCTTTCCTCATGAAAAAAATCTGTCACAGCAGGCATGACTCTGAAGCTGATTGGCCCACAACACAATTCCTGGGATTGACCAGAGTTCACACCTGGGGCTCTATTACATATTCGGCACACTTCCTGTTTGTACCATGGCTCACATTTAAATAGATGCACTGGGCACAAACAGAAAAGGTGCTTCACCCGGGGCAGCCATAATCTTGTGCTGCCCTGTGGCAAAGCTTTCAAATGAATTTCGAAGCGGCTTCTTCAAAGTTGCTCCATGTTTCCCTGTGCAGGCGGCAACCGTCTGCTCTTTAATGGGGGGTTAGATATCCCTTTCCACATGGGTGCAGTGACTGCCTGCAAGTGGATGTATAGGGGTCCATTGGACCTCTTTTTTCCCTTAAGAAGGCTGCCATCATGAGACATACTGACAGTGTGCCACTTATTTGTAGCACACTTTCAGTGAGCCTTCTGACAGCTTCTTTGCTTTTGCACCCACGTCCAGAATATGGCACAGGTGCAGAGGTAAAGAGATTCCCTCATTTGCATAGGGCCACATCACCATGTAAATGAAGGAATACCCTCTTGAGACAGAGCTGGGGCTACATGTGCATCAGCGCTATTTGTGCAAAAGCGTCTGTGGCCCCTTCTGTAGTACTAAAGTGGCCTGTGAATGCACATGCCAGTTGCACCCGAGGTACTTTCTGTAATACCTGGATGACAGCCACAGGGATATGTGCATCAAAAGGGTAATCCCAGGTTCCCAGCCCTACTCTTTATGATTTCCTTTTCAGCCCTATCTCTCTTTCTGAGATGTATTCAGGTCCCTTATTTGTGATCTATCACTGATTGAAAGAGCAACCTCTACAAATGCAATGGAAGCTTCTCCTTTTCCTCCAGTATGCATCCCTCCCAGCTCACAGGAATGCAGCAAACCACAACTCTGTCTTGGGAAACCCCTGTCCTCCTCATGTCTTCACCAGTCAGGCCTGGGCTTCCCATAATGGAACCCAGCTTCTTACATATAATGCACCCTTGCAGGCACATCTACTCAGTTTACACTCAGAGTGCACTCACTGTCCAGCACTAACATATCTGTGCATTGTACCCTTGCATATACACATGCATTGAGCAGACACACTCATTCTATGTGCACTAATCAGTACTGAAGCTTTCTTATATCCAACCAGGTTATGTCTATTTTAAAACACACACACGCTACCAGTTCACACACGCTTACTATGTGCATGCTGCATAACACTTTACCCTTCATGTATTGTGCTTCACACTAGCAAACATACACCCAGCACATACTGGAAAGAACTAAATCTCCCAGGTAATTTGTACCTCTCAGGCATACATACACCCAGCACATGTACTAACCACTCATGTAGTACACGGTACTGCTGTGTTCCTGTACTGTACCCTTCCCAGCCACACACAGAATCAATGCAAGGTTGTGCAGCACTCCACATGTACCTGATGTAGGCCAGGGGTAAGGTAAGCACACAGCAGCTGAACTTTATTAAAAAGGTGTGCAAGCCTGTAGGCCTCACTCTAGTGACACACGTAAAAAAGACCTGTTCACTTCTACTGATCACTGCATGGCATGCTGCCACCACCACACTCATGCTGCTTAACACCTGGTGAAGGCAGTAGCCTTCAACGACTATGAGGTAGCTCTTTGGGAGCATCATTCAGTCCAACAATAGCTCACTCTGACTACATATTCAATGCTAGTGGTTCAATTACCAATTTGAATTTCATGGGTGAGAGCAGGCAACCTTGCTTTACAACCATGCTTCCTCATGCCCATACCAAGGTTAATTGGTGACACATATATCTTGTATTCTAGCAACTTAGTTGTAGGGTGACCCAGCCTGTAGAAATCCAAAAAGGGCCTACCCTGTCATAATTTGTCCAAGACCAACTCACCTTTTTGAAAACTTTTTTGCATCCAACACCAGTAGAACTGATTTATTATGTTAAAGTTTCACTTTCTCACCAAAGTGAGTAAGCATGCGGATATTATCAAATGTCATCCTCTGTATTATGAACACTGCTTGAGCTCCATGAATAAGGGAGGAAGATATATTGACAGCCTGTTCACAAGGATTTTTCATGTACATTTTTACATCCATTTGTATATAGTTATTGGCCTACAGACAGACCGGTGTGTATGGTCCTTCCACAATATTTCTCCATGGAAAAACTCATAGCCAGCTTCACCCAGCTTCCCCTCCACTCTCTAACAGAAATGATTAGGAGTCTGCTTTCATAATTTGGGATAGTTTAGAGAATAATATTCCATAAAACTCTCTGCTGATTCAGTTTGGGCCGGGAGACATGTTTGCTTACAAACTCTTTATGGCCACAAAGATTTTCAATGGTTTTAATGGGTGTCCCAGTTCATTTGCCATGTGTTTGCTTAATTGAGGATACAACAGCTTGTCTGAATAGGTGGTCTTTCCAGTGTTAAACCTCATGTCTAATAGCTATTCAAAAAAGCAAGATAAACCTCCACCAGCCCCGAGTGCCTCAACTCTTTCATTGATTTGTATATAAAAAGTTACATATTGGTCCTCCAGTCACGGGCACCAATAAATCGAGTGTGACTGTCAAAAACAAAATGAAAGAAACATGTCTAATTTTGTGTCAAAATCAAGGTTCCATCACTGTTGTTAAGGCCACACATGCTTTCTACCACCCTCTTACCTTCATGTTTATCAGCTAATAATGTGTGCTTGTAATAAGTGGCAGGAGAGCGAAGTAGTCTGAAATAGAAGTGTATTAAATTACACCCACGATAGGAAACAGTCTGGCAGCATCGAAAACAAACAGCAACTGAGAGTCAATGCTGTGAAGCTTCAATGCTCACATTCTGTTCCAGAATGTAGAACAAACATCTAAATCAAACAATAACCAAAGTATAACATGTCGCTATGGATCAAATAATAATTAAAACATAACGTATACTTATGCAACCATTTTACATCATATTACAACACCTTCTCATTATAGAACAATGAAAAACTTACAATGCATTAAAAAAAATCAGGTGCTAAAATAATACATTGTCATTGAAGCTAAAATAATACATAGGCCCTTATTACAACCCTGACGGTAAATTCCGCCTACCGCCATGCTGACGGCTGCCAACATCCGCTATGGGTATTATGAACCACACAGAGAAATCCGCCACTATACAGACACCCACACAAGTCCACCACACCAAAGGTCAGTGATAAACTGGCGATAGCAAAACCCACACTGTTACGCCAACAGGAACACGCCCACAGTATCACGACCCACGAGACCGCAGAGGTCTTTCAACCGACGTAAACCATTGGCGGTACACATCACCGCACTCAAAATACACACACACTTACAAAACCACACCACATTGGACAATTCAAACTACACATACCTGACACAGATACACGACCACACCCACACCACTATAAAACACACACCCACATTACCCACAACCCTTTTCAACAAAAAAAAGATAACAAACAGAGAGAGACACAAGGCAGGAACACCCACTCATCAGAGGCACAGAACACCATCACCCATACACCATCCATGCACATCACAGCATATACCCCAGCATATCACCCCACACATCACCGCACACATCCTCACAAATATCACTCACACCACATCCATAACACCCCAAAGACACCCCAGGTTTTCAGAGGAGGAGTTAAGGGTCATGGTGGAGGTAATCATCTGGGTAGAGCCACAGCTATTCGGATCACAGGTGCAGCAGATGTCCATTGCAAGGAAGATAGAGCTATGGTGGAGAGGCGTGGACAGGATCAATGCCATGGGACAGCACCCCAGAATAAGGGATGATATCAGGAAGAGGTAGAACGATTTAGAGGGAAAGTGCGTTCCATGGTTACCAGATACCAGGTAGCCATACAGAGGAAGGGTGGTTGGCCCCCACCTCCTCCCCCACAACTAACATGGGAGGACAAGTCTTGGCGATCATGCTTCCTGAGGGCCTTGCAGGAGTAGCAGGAGGACTGGACTCTGGTAAGTCAAATCTTTACTACTATATCTCCCACCCTACCTGCATGCCATCACTCCACCACCTCACATATACCCCACTATCACAACTCACCCATCCCAATACCAAGCACTGCATGCAACACCTATGCATGGACACCCATCACAGACCTGCATGGGCACCCATCACCACAGCATGACTATGACAGAGATTCACCCAGCCAACACAAGACCAAACTGCCAGGGAAATCACAATCATACAGGGAAACACACCCATGCACAAGATGGCACACACAGATACATTAACATTGCATTTGCATCCCCACAGGACCCCTACTCAACGTCACTGGAGAGGAGGTGCCAGCTACAACCAGTTCAGTCCCTGAAGAGGCCGACAGTGATGACAGCAGCTCTGAACGCCTGGATCAGGATGACCAACCTGGCCCATCAGGGACCTGTGGACAGTCGGTTCCCCTGCCACAGTCCCAAACCACCACAGAGCCTCCCCTCTCAGGAAACACCAGCACAGCACCCACCCAGCGGGCCCATACCACTGTCCCGAGGGCACGTCAATCAGCAGTGTGTCCACCACTACATGGGACCCCAGGCAACCCCACAAACACAGGACGATCAGGGACCTACCTGGGGTCAGTGGCAGTGGGCCCACAGTTCAGGGGACAGAGGCACAGGACAACAGGGAAGCTGGGAGGACTGCTGTGTGACAAGGGAGGACATGCCCAGGGAACCCACTCTCCACGAGGCTCTCTCCAACATCCTGGGAGCATACCACCATTCCCAGGAGACCATGGGCCAGATACTGGCCAAGCTGCAGGAGACCCAGCAGCTGCAGGAGGGACAGTAACTAGGGATCAGGGATGACCTAACAAACTTCTACACCATCCTGGTCACCATTGCGGGGGTGCTGGCTGACATGGCCCACACCATGAGGGAGGCAGTGGCACAACAACGGGTCCCTGACACTAGCCACACAGATAAACAGCCCTCCACCTCCGCCGGCGCTAGTGGACAGGAGGCACTGCCACAGGACCAAAAGGACACCACCACCCCAACCCCTGCAGAAGGAGAACCACCCTACAAACGGTCCCTGCGATCCAGGCAGAAGACAGAGAACATTGCCAAGACCCCAGTCAGGAAAAAAGACTCTCCTGATTGTCACCCTTCTGTCCCACTATGTCACCCTGTTCACCTTGAACTGCCATTACTCCCCTTCCTATGCCCCCTTGGACAATGCACCTGTGATACTAAGAGACTGGACTCTAACTGGACCTTCCTCTGCCATCACCCCTGCCCATTGTACATCCCCCTCTACTTATGAGCACTGAAATAAACACCCTTGGATCAAATACAAGCATGGAGTCTGTCAATTGATTACAATATGTATTAGGTTAACAAGCTGTAAACATTTCAATTCATATGTACAGTTATATATATACATTGTTATGACCTGTAGGGGGCAGCAGTACACAGAGCAGGAGCCAGAGTGGGGCACAGAGATCTGAAAATAGAGATGGCAAAGGGTAAAGTTAGTGGCCAGAGACATAGGGTAAGAGGCTATCTTGTACAATGTCCAACAGTTAACTGAAATGTATTATGAACGTACAATGTCTTACCTGTGTGTCACTGGAAGTATTGCAGAATTATGTTGCTCCTGTTGTCAACATCTCCTTCCTCTGCCTCCTCTTCTTCACTGTCCACAGGCTCCACCGCTGCCACAAGACCATCTTTAGGCTCATCCTCCTGCAGAAAAGGCACCTGGCATCTCAAGGCCAGGTTGTGCAACATGCAACAAGCAACGATGATCTGGCACACCTTCTTGGGTGAGTAGTACAGGGATCCACCTGTGAGATGGAGGCACCGGAATCTGGCCTTCAGGAGGCCGAAGGACCATTCTATAATCCTCCTTGTACACCCATGGGCCTCATTGTAACGTTCCTCTGCCCTTGTCCTGGCATTCCTCACTGGGGTCAGTAGCCATAAGAGGTTGAGGTAAGCAGAGTCACCTGCAAATATTGAGGGATAACTGTAAGACACACACACACCCTTGGGGACAACCCCATACCTATACAGCAATATATACTTGGTGGGGACCATGGGCTCACCTATTAGCCACACTCTGTGCCTCTGGAGTTGGCCCATCACATATGGGATGCTGCTATTCCTCAAGATAAAGGCATCATGCCTAGAGGCAGGGTATTTGGCATTCATGTGGGAGATGTAGTGGTCCGCCAAACACACCATCTGCACATTCATAGAGTGATAGCTTTTTCTATTCCTGAAAACTTGTTCATTTCTCTGGGAGGGGGACAAATGCCACGTGTACCATCTACGGCACCTATGATGTTGGGGATATGTCCCAGGGCATAAAATTCAGCTTTCACTGTGGCCAAATCGTCCACCTGGCAGAACACAATATAGATGAGCATGTGTTTCAGCAGGGCTGACAACACTCTGGTCAACACGTTAGAGAACATTGGCTGAGACATCCCTGATGCCATGGTCACTGTTGTTTGGAAGGAACCACTTGCAAGGAAATGGAGCACTGACAGGACTTGCACTACAGGGGGAATACCAGTGGGCTGCCGGATAGCTGACATCAGGTCTGGCTCCAGTTGGGCACATAGTTCCTGGATTGTGGCACAATCAAGTCTGTGTTAATGATAATGTGTCTTTCCTCCATTTTTGCAAGGTCCACCAGGGGTTTGTACACCGGAGGATGCCGCCATCTCATATGCAGCCTCAGCGGTTGGAGCCTATGGCAGAGAACAGTGAGAAGAGGGTCACCTTCCCACATCTATTGCACTAATGCTGTTTTTTTTACTTTACAGAAACAAAATGTGAATCCTAAGATCAGTTGCCGTGCCAATGTCTGCTCTGACAGTTAGGTGCCATGCCCTGTGGCTCGTCAGGAAAGCCAGTGTGCCACCAACCCCTGCAAAGTACCAAACCATACCGCCACCTGCCAAGGTGAAAAAGGGGCCAGCATGCAGCAAGGGCATAGATGACAACCCACCCAGCAAGGCCTCCTCCGAATCTCCAGCTGACAGAGTCACCAGATCCTCGGGGTCTGCCCACGTTCCCAACACGTCCACCACTGAACAGCTCCAAGACTCTGATAGATAAATCACAGAGGCTAAGAGAGTTCAAGAGGGGAAGAGGGGATTAGGAAGGGAACAGCTGGGAAGGAGACCTGTAGTAAGAAAAAGGTTAAAACACACAATATGAAAATTACATCTCATGAAATCAATACTAGACTATGGGGGTTATTCTAACTTTGGAGGAGGTGTTAATCCGTCCCAAAAGTGACGGAAAAGTGACGGATTTACCACCAGCCGTATTACGAGTCCATTATATCCTATGGAACTCGTAATACGGCTGGTGGTATATCCGTCACTTTACCGTCACTTTTGGGACGGATTAACACTCCTCCAAAGTTAGAATAACCCCCTATGACTCTAAGCCTAGTCATTCTGAAAACATGAACAACCTAAGAATTAGGCTTAAAATAACTAAGTTTCAAGATGGCCGGATACCTGTAAGGGAATCAAGATGGATTAAATGAAACTTTCAAATTCAAGTACTTTCCTTTACCTGAGAATCAGTAAAAAAACATTCTGAATAATTTCTAAACCAGTCATATGAATCCTTTTTTTAAATGTTCCAACACGAATTGCGCACATTGCAGATTTTCATATATATAGTAAACACCATAAAAGGATTGTGCACCATGAATAACACAATATGGATTCAGGAAATAAATCACATAACTTGTCAACTCGAATATTACCTAATAAATGTATTAGAATAAATGGCATACAATGAACAACATGAATTAAGCTCGAAGAGAGAATCGTGCGTCTTGCTGATTCGAGTGCCACCATATAAAATGTGAAGAAATGGTAGCACGCAATGAATATCAAGGTTAAATCACCATTCAACAAATTGCGCGTCTAGCCGATTCGTAAGCCACGATGTAAATGCCAAAAAATAACAGCGCGCAATGAATAACAAGATTAAAGCACCATGAAACGAATTGCACGTCTTTTGCCGATTCTTAAGCCACCATGTAAATGTCAAGAAATGGTAGCGCGCAATGAATAACAAAGTCAAATCATCATGAAACGAATTGCGCGTCTTGCCGATTCGCATGTCACCATACAAATGTCAAGAAATGGTAGCGCGCAATGAATAACAAGAAACAAATCAGCATGAAACGAATCGCCCGTCTTGCCGATTCGCAAGCCACCATGCAAATGTCAAGAAATGGTAGCGCGCAATGAATAACAAGATGAAATCAGCATGAAACAAATTGCGTGTCTTGCCGATTCGCAAGCCACCATGCAAATGTCAAGAAATGGTAGTGCGCAAAGTAATCTGTTAATCATTAAAGAATTAGGCCAAGAATATGAAAGTTCTAGATAACGGCGTCGGGAGGTCAGCCCAACCACCATCTTACCGCCCAGAACAAGGATCACCATTGAAGAATGAAGGGCAGAGGCCTGGAAGATCAAATAGGCCACCAGGACAGGAGCTCAGGAAGTAGCTGCTGCTCTGCACCGGGACCTCTGAATAGTGAGCACTTGGAGCTGGGCTGGCTCCCTTTTATAGAGTCTTGGCCCAGCCGACAACCACACCCAGGCATGCTGCAGGGAAAGTCTCTGGAAGGCCCTGGAAAGGGACCACACCCTAACACACTCTGAAAGCCTGCAGCAATACATTGCAAATGAAAATTATTTGTAAACACATAAAAAATAAGTCTTCAGGATTAAACTCTGCAATGCAAAAGGTTAAACAACAACATATCAGCACAATGCATAAATTACGTTGTTTTGAGAGTGCTGGGTTTTTGCATTCTAGTCGCCAATAGAGCGCGTACTGCCCTGGTGTTGAAAGTACTCCCCTCTCCCAGACGCGCTCTAGGGCCTGGTTTGCCTGGATTAAGACGATGAAAGCGTATCACATGTACTGGAGCATGAACATCAGATGCGGAAACCCATGAGTTACTTTCAGGACCATAACCTTTCCATGAGATTAAGTACCATAGATTACGCCCTCTCAGTTTAGAATCCAACAGTTTCTTAACTTCGTATTCTTCTTCCCCTTGTACTAGAACAGGAGCTGGATGAGGGTGGACTTTTTGGACTGCCTTCTTCAAGAGGGAAGTGTGGAACACTGGATGAATCCGTAAAGATCTGGGCAATTGTAGTTTATAGGTCACCGGATTGATTTGCTGGAGGACAGTGTAAGGACCTATGAATTTGGGGTTAAACATGTGCTTCTTCTTGAAATCTAAATGTTTTGTGGAAAGCCACACTTTGTCACCTGGTTGATATCGCGGTCCCTCACAATGTTTCTTGTCATAATGCCTTTTGTATTTTTGTTTGGCTTTTTCTAAATGCTGTTGAATCAGTTTCTGGGTTTGATGCAAATGGTGAATAGTTTCTGACACAGCTGGAGTAAGAGAACTTTCTTGAGGAATTGTGAAGGGCAAGGTGTCAGGATGATAGCCAAATAAACCAAAAAAGGGTGTAACACCAATAGAAGTGTGGAATGAGTTATTGTAGGCTAACTCAGCTAACCAGAGCATAGATGTCCAAGAATGAAGTGCCTTTTCTGCGTAGGCACGTAGGTATTGTTTCAAAGTCTGATTTAGTCTCTCGTTTGACCATCTGTTTGAGGATGGTGACTAGTAGATAGTGTAGATGTCACTTGGAGTGTTTTACACCATGTCTTCCAGAAATTGGAGGCAAATTGCGACCCCCGATCGGAGAGGATAACTTTTGGCAGTCCATGATAACGAACCACTCTGTTCAGTAAAAAAGTTGCCAATTCACTAAAAGTGGGCAATTTCTTACAGGCAATGAAATGTCCATATTTCGTGAGACTATCTACTACCACCAGAATTACTGAATGCTGTTGAACCACTGGCAGACCGGTAATAAAGTCTAAAGAAATGTGTTCCCATGGACGACTTGGGATTGGAAGTGGATGTAACAACCCTTTTGGTTCTGAATGACTTGTTTTAGTGCGAGCACAGACTTCGCAGTTGTTTACCATTGCTTTTACATCTTTTGTTAGAGTAGGCCACCAAAAATAGCGTTGGATCAGTTCAAGAGTTTTAGGAGTACCTGGGTGACCTGCCGTAGGTATAACATGCAACCAGTGAAACACTATCTTGGTAGTGGGTACGAACAAACGAGCATCGTGAAAGGGTAGTCCTTGCTTGATTGACCTTTTGGGGTCTGCTTGGGCCCATGTTTGCCATTTCTCAACAGTGAAAGAGTTGCGAATTTCTTCAAAGAAATCTTCAGCTTTTATGATACATAGAACCTTGTCAGGAGCAATGATAGCTCTGGAGGCTTGAAATGCAGGCAACGTGGTAGACTCTTGGTGGGACAAGGCGTCAGCTTTGTGATTATCTTTACCAGGCCAGAAGGTTACTACAAAATCAAATTCTGCAAAAAACAGCATCCAGCGTAATTGCCGAGGAGTCAAATGTCTGGCGGAACTCTTGAATTGAAGATTACGATGATCAGTATATACTGTGACAGTGTACTTGGCACCCAACAAATGATGTCTCCATTCTTTAAAGGCGTCACGAATTGCCAGAAGCTCTTTTTCAGCAATGACATAGTTCTGTTCGACTTCGTTCAACTTCCGAGACATATAAGCTACAGGATGGAGTTGACCAGTGTCTTTATTTTGTTGCGATAAGACGGCTCCTATTGCTACATCTGAAGCATCAGCTTCCACTATGAAAGGTCGGTTCGCATCAGGATGGGTCAAGACTGGGGCAGTGGAGAAAGCTTCCTTCAAAGTAGAGAAGGCTTGGTCAGCTTCTGGGGACCACACAAACTTTTCTTTCTTTCTTAATAGCTTAGTGATTGGAGCCACTGTCTGGGAGAAATGATTTATGAACCTCCGGTAAAAATTTGCAAACCCCAGGAAACATTGTACATCACAAACCATCTTTGGGGTGGGCCAATCAGATACGGCTTTTACTTTCTTTTCTGCCATCACCATACCTTGAGGGGTAAGAATAACCCCTAAAAACTCAACTGTGGTAACATGAAACTCACACTTGGTTAGTTTGCAATATAAATGGTGTTTTCGAAGGGCTGCAAGAATTTTCTTGACATGTTGGACATGTTCGTTTTCATTGTCTGAGTAGAACAAAATGTCATCGATGTATACTATGGCAAATATGTTGAGGTACTCTCTAAGAACGTCATTCAAGAAAAATTGAAATGCTGCTGGAGCATTACACAGACCAAAAGGCATGACAGTGTATTCAAAAAGGCCATATCTTGTCTTGAACGCTGTTTTCCATTCGTCACCCTCTCTCATTCTGACAAAATGATAAGCACCTCGAAGGTAAAGCTTCGTGTAGATTTTTGCTCTCTTTACTTGTTCCAATAAGACCGGAATTAGGGGTAAAGGATATTTATTCTTAATGGTGACTTTGTTCAATCCTCTATAGTTGATACAAGTTCGAAGTTCTCCATTAGCCTTTGGAACAAAAAACAAAGGCGAAGCTGCAGGAGACTTAGAGGGGCGAATGAAACCATTCTCCAAAAATTGATCTAGATATTTTCGTAAATGTTGATTTTCATGTTCTAGCAGGGCATACACATGACAGTTGGGAAGTATCGCACCTGGGGCTAGATCAATTTGACAGTGATAAGATCTATGAGGAGGTAGGATCTCTGCTCCTTTCTCATCAAATACATCTTTGTAAGATGAATACTGTTTGGGCAGCTGAATTTCTTTCTCTGCAGCAGTAGCTATGTAAGAGTTGCAGACTTTTGGTACCTGAATCTTTTAGAGACATTGTTCTTTACATAGCACAGATGAGAACATGATTTTTCGTTCTGCCAAATTGATCTCTGGATTGTGATGAGTTAACCATGGCAAGCCAAGGACAATCCCATATTGGGGAGCATGAATCACGTCAAGGATGATTTTCTCTTTATGTTTATTTCTTTGATTCTTATCTTCACAAATCATTGCTAAGGGAATAGTCTGAAGAGTTACTGGACCTCCAGTCAAGAGTTTTCCATCGACTGCCTGGATGATTCCTGGGGTCTTCTTTCCAATACATGGGATCTCCCATGTACGAACCAATTGGGCGTCAACAAAGTTCCCAGTAGCCCCAGAATCGACTAGAGCTTTTTTGAAATAGATCTTTTTCTTCGCCTGAACTTTTATTTCCAGTTTAAGATGTCTAGATTGTGAAAGGTCCACGGTGACACCCAAGAGAAACCCTTCTCTGCATCTCGGGTGTTTTAGTTTTCCAACTCGACTGGTGCATTGGCTGTGACCTTCTGAACTGGACCTTGCTTGCTCTTTTGGTTTGATTGGGCAATCTTTGGCAAAATGACCCTTCCACCCACAATAAAGACATTGTCCATTTTTTCTGCGTAGGTCCTTTTCATCTTTGGTCAAAGGTCTTCTGATGGTTTCAATTTCTATTGGTTCTGGCGTTCTTTCTTTCAGAGTTCTTGAGTCTCTGTTAATCATGAAAACGCCATGAATATTTTGCAGTCCTTTTGCTCATTCCTTTACGTTCTGATAAATGATGATCAAGCCTCAAGACAAGGTTTATTAATTCTTGACAGTCTATAGGTTGTGGGTCGATTTGCGCTAAGATATCTTTTAGTTCCTCTTTGAGTCCCTTGTAAAACAAGACCGCTTGTTTTTCTTCAGGCCAGGATGTCTCGGCAACCAGCTGGTTAAAGTAGGTCCTGATTCCCTTGGCGTAAATCTAATAATTCACGATCTGCTGACTGTGTTACAGTTCTACGATCAAAAACTCTCTCAAACTCACGAACAAAATTTCTCCAGTTGTACAACAAGGGACTATATTTACGCACAAGAGGAATTACCCAGGTAGCTGCATCCCCAGACAGATATGATAACAAGAAAGCTACTTTGGACTGGGCATCTGGGAAAGTATGTGGTCTACAGGTGAAGTGTAGTTCCACTTGAACCAGGAAAGATTGCGCTTTCAAAGGGTCACCTGAAAAACGTTCTGGGGGAGGTAAAGGAATTGCGGAAGGGACATTGAGGGAAATGCTTCTCGGATTACTTGCAGAAGTCTGAGAAGAAGTACCTGGCCAAGACACACCTGTAGAACTTTGTTACTTCTTCTCTACCTTATCTTGTAACTGACTCACTCTCTCAGCTAGGCTAGTTGTCAATTCTTTGGATGATACCACCTCTGCCTGGAGCTGGGTGATAGCCTTGACTAACTCGTCCAGCGTGGCCATGCTGAGAACATCCACAAACCAGGAGGATAATAATTTGTGGGCTCACTATTCTGTCAGAGTCACCAGATCCTCGGGGTCTGCGCACATTCCCAACACGTCCACCACTGAACAGCTCCAAGACTCTGATAGATAAATCACAGAGGCTAGGAGAGTTTAAGAGGGGACGAGGGGATTAGGAAGGGAACAGCTGGGAAGGAGACCTGTAGTAAGAAAAAGGTTAAAACACACAATATGAAAATTACATCTCATGAAATCAATACTAGACTATGACTCTAAGCCTAGTCATTCTGAGAACATGAACAACCTAAGAATTAGGCTTAAAATAACTAAGTTTCAAGATGGCCGGATACCTGTGAGGGAATCAAGATGGATTAAATTAAATTTTCAAATTAAAGTACTTTCCTTTACATGAGAATCAGTAAAAAAACATTCTGAATAATTTCTAAACCAGTCATATGAATCCTTTTTTGAGAATGCATACTAGGACCATGCAATATTGCAACTAGAAACTCTGGTCTTCTGTGTTCTCTTGAAATGTTTCAACACGAATTGCGTACATTGCAGATTTTCATATATATAGTAAACACCATAAAAGGATTGTGCACCATGAATAACACAATATGGATTCAGGAAACAAATCACACAACTTGTCAATTCGAATATTACCTAATAAATGTCTTAGAATAAATGGCATATAATGAACAACATGAATTAAGCTCGAAGAGAGAATCGTGCGTCTTGCCAATTCAGGTGCCACCATGTAAAATGTAAAGAAATGGTAGCACGCATTGAATATCAAGGTTAAATCACCATTAAACGAATCGCGCGTCTTGCCGATTCATAAGCCACGATGTAAATGGCAAAAAATAACAGCGCGCAATGAATAACAAGATTAAAGCACCATGAAATGAATCGCGCTTTGCCGATTCATAAGCCACCATGTAAATGTCAAGAAATGGTAGCGCGCAATGAATAACAAAGTCAAATCATCATGAAACGAATTGCGCGTCTTGCCGATTTGCAAGCCACCATACACATGTCAAGAAATGGTAGCGCGCAATGAATAACAAGATCAAATCAGCATGAAACGAATCGCCCGTCTTGCCGATTCGCAAGCCACCATGCAAATGTCAAGAAATGGTAGCGCGCAATGAATAACAAGATTAAATCAGCATGAAACGAATCGCGCGTCTTGCCGATTCGCAAGCCACCATGCAAATGTCAAGAAATGGTAGCGCGCAAGGTAATCAGTTAATCATTAAAGAATTAGGCCAAGAATATGAAAGTTCTCGATAACGGCATCAGGAGGTCAGCCCAATCACCGTCTTACCGCCCAGAACAAGGATCACCATTGAAGAATGAAGGGCAGAGGCCTGGAAGATCAAATAGGCCACCAGGACAGGAGCTCAGGAAGTAGCTGCTGCCCTAACCAGGACCTCTGAATAGTGAGCACTTGGAGTTGGACTGGCTCCCTTTTATAGAGTCTTGGCCCAGCCTACAACCACACCCAGGTATGTGCAGGGAAGGTCTCTGGAAAGCCCTGGAAAGGGACCACACCCTAACACACTCTGAAAGCCTGCAGCAATACATTGCAAATGAACATTATTTGTAAACACATAAAAAATAAGTCTTCAGGATTAAACTCTACAATGCAAAAGGTTAAACAACAACATATCAGCACAATGCATAAATTTCGTTGTTTTGAGAGTGCTTGGTTTTTGCATTCTAGTTGCCAATAGAACATGCACTGCCCTGGTGTTGACAAGAGCTAAGGGCAAAACAGCATCAGCCAAGGTGAGGAAGGGGCAGAAAACCGAAGGCAAGGCACTGCAGTCGACAGAGGATGCAGGTGAAGCCCTAGTGCCCACCAGCAGAGCCGCCAGCCCCACCACCTTCACCGTATGCAGCACCGCCAGCAGCCCCTCCACAAGCACTGCCACCTGCACCGCAACCTGCACCGCAGCTGCCACCACTACTGTCAGCAGCAGCATCCGCAGTGGGCAGCCGTCTGAGGCTGAAGGAGAAGGGCTGAAGCCTCCCTTCACCACTGGCAGCACCAGCACCTGCACCACGGCCTCCACCGCCAGCAGCCCTGCCAGCAGCCCCGAGGAAAGCACCACCGCAAGCACCGCCACCTGCACCACTGACAGTACAACCACTACCAGCACCAGCAGACCCAGTGGGCGGCCATCTGAGGCTGCAGGGGATGGGCTGGAGCCTCCCCCTCACCACTGCCAGCACCTCCACCAGCACCGCCACCAGCACCGCCACTGCCACCACTGAGCAGCCGTCACCGCTGGCAGACAGTGTGTAGTCCTGTCTCCATGGGCTGTTGTGCGTCCTGGCCCCTGAAAAGCATGTGTGTCTGACACCCAGGTGAGAGACTGTGACTTTGCACTCCCCAAGATCTGCATCACAGGGCACGATGCCCCCTCCAGAACCAGTGGAGGAAGCCATCGACTCACCCTATCCTTGGCAGGATGAAGCACACTGGGCACAAAGCCCCCTCCCGAACCAGTGGAGAAAGGCATCCACTCACCCAATCCTTGGCAGGATGAAGCACACTGGGCACAAGGCCCCCTCCAGAACCAGTGGAGAAAGGCATCCACTCACCCACTCCTTGGCAGGATGAAGCACTCTGGGCACCAAGCCCCCTCCAGAACCAGTGGAGAAAGGCATCCACTCACCCAATCCTTGGCAGGATGAAGCACTCTGGGCACCAAGCCCCCTCCAGAACCAGAGGAGAAAGGCATCCACTCACCCAATCCTTGGCAGGATGAAGCACACTGGGCACAAGGCCCCCTCCAGAACCAGTGGAGAAAGGCATCCACTCACCCTATGCTTGGCAGGATGAAGCACTCTGGGCACCAAGCCCCCTCCAGAACCAGTGGAGAAAGGCATCCACTCACTCAATCCTTGGAAGGATGAAGCACTCTCAGCACCATGCCCCCTCCCGAACCAGTGGAGAAAGGCATCCACTCACCCTATACTTGGCAGGATGAAGCACACTGGGCACAAGGCCCCCTCCAGAACCAGTGGAGAAAGGCATCCACTCACCCTATCCTTGGCAGAATGAAGCACACTGGGCACAAGGCCCCCTCCAGAATCAGTGGAGAAAGGCATCCACTCACCCAATCCTTGGCAGGATGAAGCACTCTGGGCACCAAGCCCCCTCCAGAACCAATGGAGAGGCCACCCACTTGAGAGACTGTGGCTCTGCACTCCCCAGGAGCAAGCAGTGGACAAACCACCCACTTGAGAAACTTGAGAGACTGTGGCTTTCCACTCCCCAGGACCAAGCAGTAAGCAAACCACCCACTTGAGAGACTTGAGAGACTGTGGCTTTGCACTCCCCAGGAGCAAGCAGTGGACAACCCACCCACTTGAGAGACTTGAGAGACTGTGGCTGTGCACTCCCCAGGACCAAGCAGTGGGCAACCCACCCACTTGAGAGACTTGAGAGACTGTGGCTTTGCACTCCTCAGGACCAAGCAGTAGGCAAACCACCCACTTGAGAGACTTGAGAGACTGTGGCTTTGCACTCGCCAGGAGCAAGCAGTGGGCAACCCACCCACTTGAGAGACTTGAGAGACTGTGGCTTTGCACTCCCCAGGACCAAGCAGTGGGCAACCCACCCACTTGAGAGACTTGAGAGACTGTGGCTTTGCACTCCCCAGGACTAAGCAGTGGGCACACCACCAACTTGAGAGACTGTGGCCTTGCACTCCCCAGGACTTCGCTGTGGGCATGGAGCCCCCACGAGGAGCAGTGGCGTTGTCCCATCTTCTGGCTGAGGTGCCACCCCTTCCCCATCCCTCTGAGGTGCCTGTGCCCCTGCAGTGTTCTCTCTGTATTGAGGCAGGAGTCAAGTGTGGGCTTGGCCCATGAAATTTGGCCCAGTGGCCCACGGACATTTGTGAACGGACAATGTACAGCCTTCTGTACATATTGTATATTTGGGTTAATACTGTTTTCCAAACTCTATCGTATATATGCCTATTTCTAAAATATCACTAATTTGACTCAATTCCTTTTGTCCTTGCATTATTCCTGAGGGTTACGGGGTGTATATGTAATGTTGTTGCATGTGTTTGTGTGTATGGTGTTGTGGGTGGGGGTGTTGCGTGTTGCATGTGTGTGTCATTCTTTTTTTCTCCCCCCTCCCATATGTACTAGGTGCAGTACTCACTGTTGTTGTCATTGTCGCCGCCGTCTTTGATGTTCCTGGTAGATGAGGAGGTAGACCAGCATCGGCAGGACCTGTAACTCGGGCTCCATGGCATCCTGGTTCTTTGTTGAGTGCCGAGAGGTGAGTGGTTTCCCTTCCAATTCCTGGTTCCGCCGTGCTTTTGATGACGTTGGTACCATGGCTGTCTGTGTTGGCGGTTTCTGCCGGGGTCGTGATCCCATTTTTTTTACCGCCGGCCTGTTGCCGGTGTTACTGCTGCTTTAACACTGACCGCCAGGGTTGTATTTAGGGCCATAGTCATTGAACATCTTCGGTATAGCTATTACATTTGTCGCCTAAACCTTCTGAGATACTAGTGATAGATTAGACAATACAGACTCTTTACTTGTACTACCTGCTAGATCTGTCTGTGTGCACTTTTCACAAGATATATGAGTGACCTGTAGCTGATGATTGAGCTCTCATACTTGTCTCTGATGATTGGGGTTGAAACCAATTAACCAAATCAGAGTTATGTACTTGACTCACATTACGACACTTAATGATATTCATTTGTTGTTCTGTAATGCAAACTCGAATTTTTTATTCCACCATCCTCTACCTTGCAAAAACCCAGATCCTTTATTTACTTCATTAACCTGACCTGATTAGGAAAATCTAGAAAAACCTTTCTGTATCCTTCTGGGATTCTTTATTAACGCCCAATCACCAACATGCAAATCATTATTTGGCATCTTCCCTTTCCCCCATCCACTTGTTGTTTCATCATCATTTTTTTTTTAGCACATTATACCTCAAATCATTATCATTTGCGGCTTGCTTTACTTTGCTTTTCTGATGTAACTAATTAGGGAATACATTTGTGTGCACTTCTCTCCCTCGAAACTTTGTCAAAGGTGCAACATCTGTTATTGACTGAGGTGTAGTGTTGTAACTCCACACCTTATTTTCAAAAAGGTCTCAGCATTTAATCTCACAAGCAAAGCTTTTTGAGTGCCTTCTTTTATCAATCTGTTAGCTCTGTTCACCAACCCATTTGACGAAGGGGAATAAAGAGCCATTTTAAAATGTTGCACATCACATGATTTTAAGAAATTACACATGCGTTGCGAAATGAAATGTGTACCATTGTCAGTGACAATTAACTTTGGAGAAACTTCCAAAGTGAATACACATTCCTAAAAAGTAATAGCATTTTCTGTGCTGAGAAAACCGCAAATCTCACAGTAAATCCATTTTCAATGACAATCAATGAGCGTGATCAAATACCTATTGTTAATGGACAATACGTTGTAGGGCCCAGAGAAATCCAACCCAACTTTCTCCCAGGGACTGCCAGGAAAAGGTACTGGATGAAAAGGAGTCTCCATGGTTCGCCAATGTTTATCTGAATGGAGAAATTCAGCATAACCATCAATCATAAATCTTACTTGTGCATCCATTAAAAGCCAACAGTAGTATATGTTTTCATCATACCAAGGTGACCTTTGTGAGCCACACAAATTATGTTTTTTTCTTAAATTATCAGGAGGAACAATCAATTCATGTCTCTTAAATATGTTGTTAACTATGGAAAGTTCTGTGGCCACATTTGCGAAATTTCTCAGTTCACTTGACACATTTCTGGACCGTGGCCAACCATTTATATTGAAGTGCTTAACTTGTGTTTCATCCTTACCTTACTTATTTTGCCTGTTCTGTAATTTCCTGAGCACTTTATTCAAAGGCATCCATATTGGCAACTACACACTCAGTGTCAAACTCATTATTTGTTTCATTCTCCAGAGCCACACGAGGCAGACAATCAGCCCTGATATTTTATCCCTCACGCAAGTACTTAACTATAAAGTGATACTCTTGCATCTTTGAAAGTACGCTTACTAGCTTTGGGGATGCTTTATGAGAAAAGCAAGGGTTTGTGGTTAGTATAGATCTCAAATTCACTACCCCATATATAATTCCTGACTTTTTCTACAAGATAAAGTTTGCCATTCTATAGTACAATAATGTGTTTCAGCAGACCGTAATGTCCTTGAAGAGAAGAGAAAGCAACAGTGCACTCTCTTCCAGAAACACATTGACTAAGAATGGCTCCTAACCCTGATACGTGTATATCTACTGTGATTAAACATTTACAGTTGTCCTGAAATGGCCTTAGAGCAGGAGAATCCTTAATGAAATTCTTATCTCTTTGAAATATGATGCTCAGTTTTTTAGACCATGCATACTTCACATCTTTTCTCAGTAGCATTCTTAAATGTTCAACTGTCTAAGCATGTCCATGATCAAAACAAACATAATACTCTGCAGAGCTAAAAAATAATACAAAGTATCCTCATTCTTAGATGGTGGAGCATCAAAGATGGTTTTCATGAGAGAAACCTTGGGTTTGATACCTTTTGGTGAGATAGCGTGTCCAAGATAATCAAGTACCTGTGTGCCAAACTAGCAATTGTCACATTGTACCACTAAACCTGCATGAGATAGTTTAGTTAACACATCATTTCAAATCTTTTTATGTTGTTCTATGTTATCATCGGAAAAATAGTATATCATCCTGATAAGATTGGACACCACGCATTTTGCCAAAAAGATTGTCCATCCACTTTTGGATGATGCTGGTCAGTGAAGCAAGACCAAATGGCATCTTTAAATACTTAACAGCTCCAAATGGGGTTACGAATGTTGTGAGTTCTTGTGAATCTCTTGTAAATGCTACCTGGTGGTAAGCAGGATGCAAATCCAGGAAAGAAAAATATTTTGCCCTTCTCAAATGAACTAGCAGTTCCTGGACCTTTGGAAGGGGATGACAGTCAACAATTATATTATTGTTTAAAGAGCATAGATCAGCACATAGCCTGACCTCGTTAGATTTTTTCCTAGCTATCACAATTGGTTATACCAATTGAGATGAATTTGGTGGTGTAATTACTCCTGAATATAAAAATAAAATGTAATACCATCCTGAGTTTTCCCCTCACCCTCAGAGGAGCAGGGCAAACTTTATGTATGATAGGTTGGGTATTTGGTTTTAAGTGAATGTGTTGCTCAAAACCTTTGACTGACCCTACGTTTTCTCTGAATACTACTTTGTGCAGGTCAAGAATCTTTTCTATTTCTTCTACCTGTGATACATCTTCAATCATTGCTCATATCTGATAAAATTGTTATAGGTGATCCTGAATCAGCAATGATATTAAGATTAACATCCCTAAAGATGACCTCACGAATTGGTCATGTCACTCTTTTAAAATTGTTTGTTGTGTCACACTCAATTGTAAAAATGACATTACTTAATTTCTAGGAACACATATCAGTATCAGCATTTTCTAGAACTTTTTTACTATTGATTTCATAGAATTCCTAATACCTCTTTTGCATACAGCCTGAAAGTGGCCCATTTTCTTGCAGAAGTGCAGGCCAATTAGTATTATTCCCTATGTGAGTCTTAGACCCACATCTGAAACCCTTGCATTTTTTTTGAGGATTGTTTCCACGTTTTAACACCAGCCTGCACCAAATGTACAGTGCTACCGTCATTCTCTGAGGTCAATGACAACACATTAACAGTGTGCTCTTCTTGTAAAGCTTTTAAAAAAATCAGGGAACGTTCAATCCCTTTAGCTATGTCAATGGTTTCCAATAGCGCAGGGCTCCTGCGATTCAGTAGTCGTTCTTGTATTTTTTTGTATAGCAACTGAAGACGAATTGATCTCTAATATAAAAGTCACAATTGACTCCAACTTTGCAACTTGCTGCCAAAACATCCAATTCTGACACATATTCCTCTACACGTTCATCTGCATTCTCTTTTCTCTTGAACAAATTATGGGCCTGATTATGAGTTTGGTGGTCCATGGACCACCAGACTCGCAGTGGCAGTTGGACTGTTTAAATCAGACCACCGCCTCCGCTGGTATCACAGATCCTGATGGGTTGGTGGCAGTCGCAGTCGTGGTCAGCCACGACAGTGCCAAGTTTGGCACTGCCATGCTGATCTCAACGTAACTTTCTGCCAGCCTTTTCATGCCGGGGTCCCCGCCATGAAAAGGCTGGTTTAAAGCCAGTGCTGGGTGCCACAAGAGTGACTATGTCATGGGCAGTGCAGAGGCTCTCCTGCCAGCACCATCAGAATGTGCACTGCCAACTATTGCAGACAGTGCGCATTCTGAGGGTCCTGGTGTTCAACGGCATAGGCCTCTGCTCCCTAAGTTAGCTGAGGCTAATGCTGTCACACTGTTTCCACCGGGCTGACTGGCAGGAAGGTTGTAATACGACATTTCCACCGGTCAGCCTGATGGAAACATCATAATATGACGGAGGTGAGGCTGCCGGCTTGACGACAGGCTCACCCCTCAAGTATTGGTGGTCTCGGCATAATCAAGCCCTTTGACTTTCAAGCATCATGCATCATTCTTCAGAATCTTACTTACTTAGATGTATCAGATCTTGTTTGTACTGATCACCATCACCTGAGTCTCCATACATTGAAGGAATGAAGGGTAGATTATCAAATACCTGTTGCACAGCAAGCTCAATACAACTGAAAAGAATCGCCAGTTTGCACTCAGGTGAGAATTTCACAGCATCTATGGCAACCAAATATTTTTCAAAGATTCTTAACTAGTGATGCCTCTTAATAGCTGGTTTACCTGGAAGTTGTGAAAAAGGGGGTGGCTGCGCAATGTGTTGAGAAGTTGCCATATTAAACGATGAGACAGTCTTAATTCATTCTTAATGGTGTCAAGAGTAATTCAAAACAAAGAAGCAGGAGTTATCATGTAGAATAAGTGGGAGATACCTTGCCATGCAGTCACTTCAAAAAGAAATTTCACACAGTTAAGAAGAAAGCTAAACAAAACAAACTGTCACCAAGAGGCAATCAGCAAATAAACCAATAAGCAAGTGCCAAGGCAGAGCACAATGTGAAGCTTATGTTGTTTACGAATGATGAATGTGCATGAAGGAAATTCTGCTGGAAAGGTCTGACGTCCTCCTCGAGCTAGGATGCAAGCAAGTATGTGCCGCTTGCACAATACAATTAGAGCTGAGCAGAAAACACTTCCTTGCGCATCTCCCTCACATGCTCTGAAAGTCGCCCGCGAGGTAAGCGCGTACAACAGGCTTGATTTTAGAAGCCCACATGCTCAGGAGTTTGCTATGATAAGGAGTGTGCATGCGCAGGTATGTCGCTATGATGCTCAGAAAGGTTGCTATAATGGCGAGAGTGCGTAACATGAGCTTGCGCAAAGGAGCCTGCGATGTGGAGCACGTGTCATGACGCTTCTCAAAACTGTGGCGCATGCTGCTTCTTCCAACTGTACCGCATTGCTTCTCCCAAACTGTTTACCATGGTACCTTCACAGTCACGTAACCTTGTTCCAGAAACAGCCGACATCAAATGAGTTGAAGACACCAGCCAGCGATGAGGATGACAAAGTTGGCTGCACAACAGTCGGGGGGTTGCTTTCTACGCAGCCCCAATTTATGTAATAAGTGGCAGGAGAGCACTGTAGTTTGAAGCAGGAGTTTATTTACACCCACGACAGGAAACGGTCTGGCAGCATCGAAGAAGAACAGCAAGTGACAGTCATTGTTGCAAAGCTTCAATGCTCACATTCCATTCCTGAATGTGGAACAAACATCTAAATCAAATGACAATCACTGTATACCACATTGCTATGGATCAAATAATAACTAAAACATAACATATACTTATACAACAATTTTACATCATATTGCAGTGTCCCTTGTTCCCCGTTTCTTGAGGGACAGGTGTACCAATTCTGACTTATAGAGCAAAATTACTCTCAACTGACCTCTTATTGTATTTTACCTATATGAGCACCACACTGGAACTAGAGTCCTTAAATGAAGTTTTGGCCACTTTCATTTCAGATTCAAGTTGGGACTGTACGAGAGCCTTCTATCTCTTTGTGGCAGCTGTAAGTGCCACCAAGTGGCCCTTATTTACCCCTTTCAGGGCGACCTACAACACTTCTGTAGGAGTTATGCAAACTATGAGTACCTTTGGGAGTACAGTTGTCCAGTGATAGGGTGCTTTCATACAACACCAGCTTCCCCGTCTGGTGTAAATTAAATAGAAACATCTAAATTGACATCAATGCCAAGAAGGGAAACTGTGCCTCAGCATTTTTCTATTTAAAGGGATCCTCGTCATTGGCTCCTTTCCCATCTGAAACAGGCATTGGTTTTAGTCTGAAGGGAGATATTCTTCATGTACATTCTGTAGTTTCATGCAAGCCCAGTATGTTCAAGACAAAATACATGTTCAGTCTGTCTACAGAATTCCATCCCCAGTGATGACATCATAATTCCTACATCTCCTCTCTGATCACAATTAGACTTGCTAAATGGGCCTCAAGCCTATAAATGGGTGGGTGGTTTGATTCTGACCTAATTTCTGTAAAGCTGTTTAGTTGCACACAAAGAATAATTGTGTATTTTGTTCTAATTATGCCCTGTAATATCATATGTAAGACTATGGGGGTCATTATGACCCCGGCGGTCGGTGGTAACATGGCAGTAAGTACTGCCAACAGACTGGCGGTACCTACCGCCATAGTATGACATTGACGGGTTGGCTGAAACCAACCCACCAATGTACCACTCCGACCGCCATGGCGGTGACAGTCGCCGGGCTGGAGATATTTATCTCCTGCCGGCGGCTGTCACTGATAGGGGTCTCCCCCCTCTCACTCCAGTTACCCCCCACCACCTCCTGCTTCTCCAATGCCTCTTCACCCCCTCACATTCACGCCCCACTCATACACACACACACATACCCACAAACACCCACGTATGCATTCTTCTACTCACACACACCGCACACACTTTCAAACATGCACGCACACACGCATTCACAAAACATAACATACACACACTCACACCTTCATACATGCACACTCACATCCAACACGCAACACACACCCGCATACACACAAAAACATACACACACACATACACACAACACCCCCCACACCCCTCCCCTGTCAGGGCACCCACTTACCTGTGTTCAGGGGGTCCTCCGGCAGGAGACGTGATGGGGCGCTGCTACCAGCAGCAGCGTCCACCAGCAGAACATTGCCAGGCTGTATTATTGGTCATAATATGGCTGGCGGCGGTCTAATGGCGTGGCACTGCTGCTGGCAGCAGCGCCACCTTACAGCCATCTGCCAGCATGGCCACAGCCGGATTTCCACCATCCTTCTAGTGAAAATCCGGCTTTGGTCATAATATGGCAGACGGCTGGTAGCTGCGGCAATGGTCTTTTGGCGGCCGTCATTGCGGCGGTAGGTGGTTTTTACCACCAATGTTGTAATCAGGGCCTATATGTTGAAGAATGCATATGGCATTTTCATAGAGGAAATATCAAGTTTTACCTTCAGACTTAGGGCCTCATTACAAGTTTGGTGGTCCATGGACCTCCAGACTTGAGGTGGTGGTCAGACTCCACACTCCTGCGATCATGGATCCCAAAAGGTTGGCGGCCATCAAAGTCATGGTCATCCACGGGGGTGCCCCTGGCAGTACCACCATGCTTATCATGACTTCACTTTCTGCCAGGCTATCCATGGCAGTGTGGCTGCCAGAAGGACTGCCTTGTTCCTCAGAGGACTACCATTCTGATATAGGCTTGTCAGATCCCTCAGAGGACTGCCCTGATGCCCTGGTGCTATCTGAGGATTGACCTACTGCTAGAGACTTGCCTTGCTGAAGGAGAACTGGACCATCTCCTTGTTCCCAGGATACCTTAGTGACGCCAAGTGTCAGTTGGCTGACATCATGTTTTGATTTACAGGGATACATGAAGCTCCAGAGGCCTCCCTGTAATTACCCACCTGACCTGCTGCAGTGGACCTGCCAGGACCTGCCACTGGACCTGCCTGAGCCCTGTTGACTTCTGCTGGAGTTAGTTTCTAATCCCCAAGAGGTACCTCCTGAGGTCCAGAACCTTTGGTTTGCGTAAGTGAGAGCTCATCCTGGCTTAACTGAAGGTTCTATCAAATCTGGCACAAAGTGACGTGAAGCCCTGCAAAGCTTACCACCCAGCTGAAATTTTCATCAGAACTGACGCTGAGTGATGCAAATCCTTGCCGCTGCATCACGATCCCCTTAGGCTGATATGGGATGGTAATACTGAGGACAGGATATCAGTCACATTTGTGACAGATTAACCCCCTCCATCAAACTCTAAATCAGGCCCTTGGACTTGTACCCATCCTGCACTCCATCGCAGTTGGCCTGAAATTGTGACTTTTTATCAGTCCAGCACAAGGAGATACCCACAGTTAGCATCTTCTATCTCTTGGCACTATTTTTACTTAAGCCTCACTACTTTTGTGGCAAGCTACCAGAGTGTTAAGCACGGGTTAATTTAGTGACTTTTTGTATCTTGGGGTGACACGTTTAAGTTTGGCACTAGCTAGTGGATTGTGGTGACCCCTGGCTCCTTTTTAACCAATGGGTTGAAAGTTCCCATAGAAACCCCTACCCACTTTTTCAGCAGTTCTTGCTTGCCCTACTGCACACCAACACACAGTGGACCCTGCACTTAAAATCCAAGATGGGGAAATATTTTCTCCCTGGTGCCCAGGCTGGGTGCCTGTCCAGAGGTGTATCTAGGGAACTATATAGTCCTCTCCATTATGGTCACTTATAACTGGTTCTGAAGTTAGCTTCCCTTGCACTGGGTTGGGAGCCAAACTGGCTTGAGGAACAAAAGGTTTGCCTTCCACAGGTTTCACCATACCTTTACTATTGAAACGGTAAGCCCTTTACAAGGTAATTAAGTTCCTGGGTCTACCCTAACTGTTCTTCCTGCTAGGTTAAGAAAAGCACCTGTCCACACAAGGCCATTGTCTCTGCTATGGGAGCAGTTTTCTCGTGTCATTAACGTCAAGCACTAGCAGAGCAGCTGTCATCAGGTTAATAATAAGGAGCCTACTGAAGGCTCAGGAAGGTAAGAGGTAAGCCTCTAAAAGATAATTTTCTTAAATATTTAGTAAAAATCTGACTTCACAATTAAATTGAATTTTTACTAAATATTAAAAATATTTGAACAACTTCCATAACTGGTCCCTTTCAAAAGTTATAGATTACAGTTTATAATCTGTACTTTGACATTTTCTAAGGTCCAGCCACAGTCCTCCCAGTGAAAATTGCTTTCAGGGTATAGTCGGTGGAGGAGCAGGCAAACTTCAAGAGGCTGCCTGAAAGCCAGTGCTGGGAACCACAGGGGAGCCCCTGCACTGTCCACGACCATATCATGGGTAGTACAAGCCCCCCTCACTAACAATGCTCAGAATGTGCACAGTCTGTTATGAAAACAGTGCACATTCCGAGGGTTCTTGTGTGCGATGGCTCCATCAAGGAGCCAAAGCCAATGCTGCCACACTGTTTATGCCAGGCCGACCGGCAGAAACATCGTAATATGTTGGGGTGAGGCTGTTTTAGAAAGTTGGCATTTACCTGCCCTAAGCCATTTTGTGCCTTCAGCTTGTCTTGGGTTACATGACTGGGTGTAACTGACAGTTAGACTTTGTGAATTCATCCCAGGCAATTAAACAATAGAGAGATTAGGTGTACCTGGATGGCCTATCTGATAGTGGGAGGGGGCAAAGCTGAGCACAGCCCTTCATGCAACTGAGTAGGATGTGCTCTACTTTTACACAAAGGACTCATCACCTCCACATTGTCACTGCAGCCAATTTGGAGCCAAGGCAGGGGAGTCAGGGAATTCCATGCACTTCAAAGAAGCCTTCTAGAAGCTTCTCCCAGCTTCTATAGGTAAAAGGTATAAAAATAGGACCCTCAGACCCATTCTTCAGTGCACTCCTGGACCTGCGGGAGGACTGTCATAGGACTGTGTGCTGCTGTGCACACTGCAAGACTGCTTTGCTGTACCTGGAAAGACTACTTCGCTGCTTGGAGCCTGGCTTGAACCCTCAGAGGCCAGTTCTGCTGTTCAGCCCTGCATCTTCACCTGATCCCAGGAATCCCATAATGACTCCAAGGACTAGTTTTCTTGCCTCTTGTTCAGTGCCACAGGCACACAAAAGGCTCCAATCATGTTGAACTCACACCTGATCCCACACTGAGTGAGTTCTGAACCAATGGGTTATGTCCCACCTGTCCTGGACCTGTGATTGTGGTACCAAAGGTGCCCAGATGGCCAAAATCCAAAACTGAGGACTTTGAAAATTTTAGGTTAAGAGCAACTCTGAGAATCAGTGGGAGGAGAATGGGACCAACCTGCTTATCAATCCATCCAAGGTACATGACTGATCAGCCTGACTTCTCTGCTGCTCCCCCTACATTATTTTCAGTAGGAGCAAATCCTGTTCAGTAGTCCTTCATCAAAGGGGAAACCAAACCCCTGGAATTTTCTTCAGCTACAGATTTCTGACTCATCCCACTCGAGATTTTTGACTTCCATAAAAATGACTAAGTCTGAATATAGGAAAGTTCACTACAGCTTCGACCAAAGGCTCCCTGAAAATGTCTCTCCCTCCTGAGACACTGCCTACAGTCTTGCCCTACTGAACTTTAGGTTATCAAAACACTTTTTCTCGAAAATACTACTAAGTCCAAAGGTAAGCGCTGAACGGACCAATGTACTTCTAATATCCAAACCATGCTCCATCACCACAGTCATCCATATTTTTCAACTTTGGCCAGGTGTCACATGACTAGATGTCTGCAGCTGGTGCTTTGATCTTTTAGGTGCTAGTTTTTGCTAAAAAATAATAATTTCATAACTCTAGTTCTACTGATTGGATTTTTGTTGTTTTGGTGTAAGCTAATTTATTAAAATGTAATCCATGTTTCTAAATTGTTTGGAATTTTTCTTGTGTTGTGTTTTCACTTTATTACTGCTTATTTGCAGCATAAATACTTTACATATTGCCTCTAGGTTAAGCCTGACTAATTTATATGCAAAGCTACCCAGGGTTAAATACAGGTTAATTTGGTTCTCCCTGCAAGGGATTGAGACTGTTGCTTCACCAGGGCTTGTACTCCAGTCAACCAACAACTCAATTTCTCACAGACTGTATCTGACCCCTTGCTGCCTTGTCCTGCTGGAGAAATCTGAGCTCTACTTCAGAGACTAAGACACAAAGTAGAAATCTTGACCAAGCGGAGACACTGAAAGTGTCCAACTGATGCGACTGCAGCTCTGGGTGCGAAATTTGACTTTCCCACATGGAGCTTTCCCCTCCACAATCAGCAGTTCAATCAGGCTTGACACCTATCTGATTTCAGTGAAACCTTCCCAGATACAGCCTGATGCTTTGCACTGCTGAGAGATTCTGACTTCAATTTTGCAGACTAAGGCCCTCATTATGACTTTGGCGGTCAATTTCATTGACTGCCAAAGCTGAATCCACCATTCGACTGCCAGTGCTGGCGGTCAGCAAACCACCATATTATGAGTGGTGGCTGCTCACCACCATTTTTGAGGTGGAGAGCAGCCATCATTTGTTCTGGTGCAATGCAGAGGCTGTTCCCTCACCGGCACCGCCACACCAGAAGGACTCCGCACGATATATTACGAGCTGTAATACAGCTTGGTGGTGTCCTGCCGGTGTGGTGATGGCAGAGAGGGAAGACCGCCAGGGCCCATCCCCTACTGGATGTCCTCCTCGATGGAAGAGGTGAGTGGGCATCCGAAAAGGGGGGGTGGTGGTTTGTGGTGTATTTGTGTGCGTGTGTGTGTGTGTTTGCGGAGGCGGGAGGGGGTGTTGAATGCTTGCATGTCTGCAAGTTTATGTGTATGTGTGTATGTGCTTGTGTATGGGGGTGTCTGTATGGATGAATGCGAGTGAGTGGGTGTGTCTGAGTGCATGTATGCATATGTTGAATGGGTGTGTATGTCAATGCTACCGTGCGTGAAGGGGTGGGGCTACCTGTGAGTGTATGGATGGGTGGGGGGGATGTGTGAATGTCTGGTGACGTGTGCTGGTAACAGGAATGAAGATTCCTGTCGCTGGGTGCGTGACCGCCAGGCTTTTTGTGGTGGAATGACCATCACGGAAAGCCTGGCGGTGAGTAACCTCATAATCCGGACACCAGCCTGAGGCCTGCTGCTGCATTGGAGGAGGTCACCGCCGGCTGCGGCGGTGCAACCGCACCAGAGGGCCATACAGAGTTGTGGAGGTTTGGCTTCAGCCAAACCTCCACAACTCATATTAAGGCAGTCTTCACAGCCGGCTCCACGGCAGTGAGACCGCCACAGTGAGTCTGGCGGTCTCAAGACCGCCAGACTCGTACTGTGGGCCTTAGTCTGTAGGTAAAAAAATAAATCCTTTGCAAGACTGTCCTGCTTGGTGTATCTGACCTCAGGACCCAATGCGGTCAACCTCAAAATATTTGTAAGTAACAGTTGTAGGAAAACACTCTTTTTTAAATGGTTAGCCCCTACTTTGTGACTGGTTTCTGATGTGGCTTTGACTGTGCACTGGGTCCCTGTTAATCAGGTCCCCAGTGCCATATCTCTTTCCCCAAAACTGCACAGTTGTGTTGCACAATTGGCAAATTCTTTAGCTACCACTGTAAGTCTCTAATCAATGATACCCCTGGTACCTAGCACCTGGGATACTAAGGAAAGACTCTAAGGGCCACCCAATTGTGCCACCCTTAGGGACCCCTCAACAAACTCACACAAGTGCTGCCATTGCAGACTGCCTGTGTTGGTGCAGGCTAAATGGAAAATGCGAACAGTCCTACACCCCTGTGTGTCAGGTACCCTAACACTGCATGTGCCAGGGGTGTCACCACTAAGGCACGATGCATCCAAGCACATGTGAGGGCATATATGCATAAGAAGATATGCCCCTGCTATGTCTCTGTCGATTCTGAGACATAGTAAGTGCAAAGGGAAACCATTTTAGATGGATGTGCTGGACACTCGTCTTTACAAGTTCCCCAGCTACATGATGGCTTCTCTGAATCCTGGGATGTTTGGTATCAAACATCTCAGAATAATAAACCCTCACTGCCCCAAGTGATAGATCTATTAATAAATGCACAAAGAGGGCACTTTAGAGGTGCCCCCTGAAAACCTACCAACTACTACTGTTTTATTGACTGGTCCTGAGCAGTTCAGCCACCACAGATGCGCTTCTGGCCCCCCAAGGTGAAAGCCAGTGCTCTTGAGGGCCTGAGACAAAAGCCTGCACTGGGTAGAGGTGTGATCTATCCCAGGCAGGATGGACATTCCAGGGCAGAGAGCTTAAAAGGCCTTGATGCCTTTGTAATTTGACCCAGGTCTCGCCAGATGGTGGACATGACCAACCCCACTTTTGGTGGTAGTACAGGCAGGAAAATTAGTTAAATTAGGAGTGTCCACTTTATGTCAGTCCCACCCCTAAGGTGGAAGAGCTGAAGTGGAGACTGCTTTTCAAAATCCTCCATCTTGCTTGGAAGGAATTAGGCCACTAGGATTAGGGTTATGTTCACTTCCCAGTGGAAGTGGTCTTAAGAAGGGTGTACTCACCCTAAAAGTGGTAAGCCCAGTGGCTAATGTCTGGCACACCCTGTAGCACCCCTATATTGAGTACTTATGTGGCACTGAACCCTAGAACTCATATTTCGACAACCTAAGAAGACCCGTACAAATAAAATCTGCACCCGCAGAAGAGGAAAAGAAGAAGCAGCTGACCTGGAACCAGTCCCTCCGACCTGCCTGCTGGCCTCAAAGGATCCTGCACAAGAAGCCAACTCATCCAGCCTTCAGTAAATACTCAAGTCTCCTGTGGGCAGTGGACTTGCCCTGCAAGAAGAAACTCCAGAGAAAAGATTCTGCAGCTGCTGGACCCCAGAAACCCAAAACCAGAAGTTATCACTGCACCTGACAACCACGATCCGAGGTGGAGCCAACTGACGGAGCCAATGATTGTCTCCAGCTGCCCAGAGAACAAGTTGTCTCACCCATCTTGGACTCCCTGAGATGCCTGCAGCCTCTGCACACTGACCCTGTCTCCCACAAGCTTGTGGAGAGAGAAAATGTGACATCTCCAGCAATCACTGCACCTGTGACCCCTGACCCCAGCTAAGGAGGGTGACTGGTGCCAACAATGTCCCCCAGATCCTAAGAGCTTGTGTCTACTCAGGGTCCACCCATACTGGACTCCCACACAAAGCCTGCAGCCACAACACACAGGACGCCCTGACCGCAAGTGCTCCCAGAGGTAAAAACCCAATGCCTAAAGACACCCCTGCATCTTTTGTCCCTGGGTACAGGAGAAGATCACCTACATCCCCGAGCACCACAAGTCTACTCCCTACCTGCTTATTGTCTCTGACTGGCTTCCTAGGCAGAACCTGCAGCCTGAAACCATTGGGCACCTGACACCTTACTGACTTCTGCACCCAGTCACCCCAGTGCTGTCCTGTATGACCTGTTGGTGTGGTTCTGATCAGTGCCCAGTTCTTACTTTAACTCCATAAGTTTGGCTTTGTGAGTCGTTGATAAACCTGTGTAATATTGTGTAAAACTGAAACTGCAAAGTATTTATGCTTAAAGTCTACTTACGTGATTATGAAGTTCTTGGGTTTGAAACATATATAAAGATAATTTTTATTTTTCTTAATTGGTCTTGGATATGTCTTTGGGTGTGTGTCTCATTTATTGCCTCTCTGAGTACAACAAATGCTTAGCACTACCCTCTTATAAGCCTAACAGCTTGCACTGGAAGATATAGTCCTAGTAAGAGAAAAAGAAAGAAGCGAAACAGGTTTAGCACCCATGGATGGTAGCAGCAATTTTACCATAAGTAGGGACAGAGTAGAGCACTTTCAACCCTAAAATCCCCAAAGGGACTGACCCTGAATAAGAGGAAGGTGATGATATCACCAAATGGAACACAGCCTATGAGAGGGCCTGTATAGTCCGAAAACCTGCTGAACAGCATTGGGGCTCTACTCTGTGGGAATTGTCCTGAGAAAATTGCAGAGATAGACTCCTGACACTGAATGGGGCAGATGCAAGGTCCTATGACCTCATGAAGGCTACCCTGATTGAGTGCTTTGGGCTTACTCCTGAGGAGTACAGGATTAAATTCAGGGAGACTCGAAAAACCCAGAGTCAGTCCTGGGCTGATTTTGTGGACTTCTCAGTGAAGACACTAGGTGGCTAGTTAGAAAGTAAAAATGTGCATGATTATGAAGGTCTTTACAATTTAGTAATGAAAGAGCATATGTTGAGTAATTGTGTGCAGGAAAAGAAAAATCAGTACCTTGTAGACCTAGGTCCACTTTCTCCTATAGAATTGGGGAAGAGGGCAGCCACTGGTTCAAAACAAGGGTGACCAAAACTTCCACTGGTGGGAGAGAGCACAAAAAGGAGGCCAAAACGTCCTCCTCCACCCCCCCCGAGCCCCCAAAGGGAAAGAGGGTAACCAAACTAGGACAAAAAATGAGTCTTCTAAAGCCCTCTAAGACCCTGCACAGGAAGGTGGGCCACTAGACCTTTTGCAGCCCAAGGGTAGGCACAAGGGTAAAAATCGGGATCCCAAAAAGGTTTGGTGCCATACCTGCAAGGCCCATGAACACCAAACTGGAGATCTTAACTGTCCTAACAAAAATTATTTCTCTAGTGTGCCTGCAGTAAATGCAGTAGTAAGTCTCCAGACAGGATACCAAGTAAGCATTGATCATGTCAGTGAGCCTACTGAGGCAACTTTAGCCTTAGAGGGTGGGGTGGATGTAGTTGCCTGGCCCAATAATCTGGAGAGCTACAGACAACAGCCTCATATAAATGGGATTCAAGTTGAAGCACTGAGAGACACTGGTGCCAGTTCACCATGGTGACAGAGCAACTGGTGCCCCCAGATCAGTATCTGACTGGTGAGGCATACACAGTTCTCAACACTAATAACCAGGGTAAGGTGTGTCCCATGGCGATGGTATCCTTAGAATGGGGAGGGGTTACTGGCCAGAAAAAGGTGGTGGTATCTCCTGCTATAGCTTCAATGTCAGCTAGGAAATGATCTGGACTCCTAAGCATGGGCTGAGGTAAAAAGAAAGACCCATGCAGCTATTCTGGTTATCCCAGAGTGGGCCTGTGTAAAAACAAGAGCAAAAAGGGTGAAAAAGTAGAATTGGTGTCTAGAATGATGACACAATCTGCCAAGAAGAAAGGCAAAAAGTCTGGGAAGGCAGCTTCCAATCAGACACCAGAACAGGTCCCCTCTCCTCAGGGAGAAGACCTCACTGCTCCAGAGAGAACTGAGCTTCATAAGCATGGGCCTTACATGGCAGAGCTCCTAGGACCTGGGAGACCCTATAGGGAGGATCTGTGCCAGGGACAGAGAACGTGTCCCACTGTTGAAGGATTGAGACAGCAAGCTGCTGATTATGAAAAGGGAGATGTCAGTGGCTCCCACAGGACCTATCGGGAGGAGGGACTCCTATTTACTGAGACCTGAGACCCCAAACCTGGTTCCACTAGGAGAGTGGTAGTGCTTCAGCAGTTTAGAGAGTTTCTCCTCATGTTGACCCATGATATCCCCCTAGCTGGGCATCTTGGCCAGGCAGAAACATGGAGTAGTCTGGTATACCACTTCCACTGACTAGGCATGTCCCAGAAGGTGAAGGTGTTTTGTAACTCATGTGCCACCCAAAGGCTTCCTTACTTACCCTTCCTGTGGTTGGGGTTCTGTGAGAAAACAGGGCTGATTGCAGAGGCCCACTAACTTTTCGCCCCCATTTTTCACTTTTTGCTGGTGTTTTCGTGACTCTAATGGCACCCTGGGTACTGCCAACCAGTCCCAGGGCCTGTGCTCTGTGTAAAATGATTGTGCAAATCAGGCTAATTATGATAAGCTATGTCAACCTTCCTATAAGTCCCTGATATATGGTAGGGCATGTAGGTTTAGGGACCCCAGCATAGGTGGTGCATCCGTAGGAGCACCGCTGAGGTGCACAGGGTCATTTTAAAGGTAGGCCGGCCTTGCTGGCTGCTTTTAAACTAAAGTTATATACAAATTCGACTTTGGAATTAAAAGTACTTCCAAAGTCTTAAACTACCTTATTTTTACTTATAAGTCACCCCTAAGGTGTGCCCTAAGTGTCCCTAGGGTTGGGTGCCATATAATTATAAGCAGGGACCTTATAAAATTGTTTTATAAGCCCTGGTGAGGTAAAATAGCCAAATGTATTTTTCCATCACTGTAGTGAATGGGCTCCATAGGCTACAATGGAGAGACTTTATTTTAATTAATAAAATCCTCATAGGATCCAGATATTTTGGGCTTGGTATCAAATTAAATGTTATAAAAAATCCCACAACTTGCCTTTCTTGGATTTAATATAACTAGTTCGGGGAAAGGGTTTTAAAACTCTACCTGAAAATTGCCAACTTCAGCTCTGTAGTGCCTTTCTCTGATTGGCCAGGCTGCCTTGATGAGGTGTGAAGTGGCCTGGGCTGAACACAAAGGAAGTGCCTGTGGGAGGAGATCTGCCTCAGCAGATGGTGAAACAGGATGGGGGAGAGCAGCCAAACTAGTCTTCAAAGGAGTGAAGGGCATTTGGAGCAGCTCAGGACCTCCCCCATTTCCTGCAAACCCAGACAATCAGGTGCCCGCTTGATTAGATGAGGAGAGGGCAGGAGCGGGTTGTGTTAAGGATTTTTAGCCACACCAGTGGGTGGGCTCAGCCAGACCTAACCTCCAAAATTCAGTTTCTGCCATTTTGGATTTTTAAGGAATGTTGCTCCCTCGGATTGATTTTTGCCACACTTCCCAGGAAGGTAGTGGTCTGCCTGTGATTGGGCATTCCCCACCCCCCTAGCTTTTTCCCCAAGCAGCAAAGATAAATATGGCAGAGCTGAATCCACATCTTAGATCCTTACGAGGACCAACATCAGAAGAAGAAGGACTGCCCTGGTGGACCCCTGACCTGCACCTGGACACTAAACTCTGAAGGACTGCACCAGCTGCACACTTGGGCTTCACCTCTAAAAGGACTTTGTCTGTCTTCAACTGGCTCAAGAAGAGACTCCCTGCTGTCTACGGGTGAAAAATAGCTAACCAGAGTCCCCTGCATCAAAACCTGAAGGAACTGACCAGCTGACCAGTGGCCATTTTTGGATTTGAACCAGTTGCATTCTGGGAGTTGGAGTCCTAGCCCTGAAGGAGCAACTCAGAGCTTCTGGAACCCTGGGGTGAGCTGTAGACTCCTAAAGGACCTTCAAAGACCTTCTGGAAGAAGGTCCATAGGATTGGAGAACTTTTGGAAAAAAGCTGCATAAAGGGACTGACCCACCGTCGAGAGTCAAGCCAGCTTACGTTGACTGCGACCCAGCATGACTTGCAGGTTTGTCCCACTGAAAAGCTCCAGAGCCCCAGACTTCCAGGATTTCACCGGGTGCTCCTGGCAATGGCAATTCGACAATGTTGACTCAAAATGAGACAAAGCTCCAAAAAAGTGACTAAGTCTGAAGGTAAAAAGTTGACCGGGACTTCCCATGTAGCGTATCCGAGGAGGGCTCCAGGGATGTCAGATAAAGATTCAGCTTTGGCCCGGACAAAGATTTTCGTCCCAAAAAATCATCTAAGTCCGAATGTAGAATTCTTCACCAAGGTCTCCTGCGACGCATATCCGAAGAGGGCTCCAGGGAGGTCTGATCGGATTGGTGACTTCATCCCACTGAAGAAAATCTTCGAGAAAAAGACTAAGTCCGACGATAAACTTGTGCTTGAGGCCTCCAGCAATGCAGGGCTCCATAACGGCCAGCCTCAAACTTTGACTTTGCCCCGGTCTTCTGTGACTAGATGACCAGATTGGCGCTTTTAGTTTCTATGCACTAGAAAACATTAAGGCCCTCATTATGACATTGCAGGTAAATCCCGCTTACCGCCGCACTGACGGCTGCCAACTTACCACCATGCTGGCGAATATCTGTTCACCATATTATGACCAGATCGGATACCAATCCAACTGAATACAGCCACATACACAAATCCGCCAGCACGAAGGTCAGTGCAAAAGTGGCAGTACCAAAACCCACACCGTTACGCTAACAGAACAACGCCCATCACATTATGACCCACAAATCACCACGGCGGACATTCAACGGCGGTAAATCATTGGCGGTACATACCGCCGCGCTCACAATGGACACCCACAGACAAAACAACACCACATTGGACAATTCAAACAACACATACCTGACACCCATACACACACCACACCCACAACACTATAAAACACACACCCACATTACCCACAACCCTTTACAAATACAAATCATTGCCACCAGACAGACACTGAGACCACTGCTACAACTAGACACACACACCACTCACACTCATACAATCCTCACGCACTCCACATCACACAGCCCACCACCTTACCCAACACACCCTCACCAACACACATCACATAACACCCATGGCACCACAAAGGCACCCCAGTTTCACTGAGGAGGAGTTAAGGGCCATGGTGGAGGAAATCGTCAGGGTAGAGCCACAGCTCTTTGGAGCACAGGTGCAGCAGATATCAATAGCAAGGAAGATGGAGCTATGGTGGAGAATCGTGGACAGGGTCAACGTCGTGGTACAGCACTCAAGAACAAGGGACGACATCAGGAAGAGGTAGAACGACCTATGGGGGAAGGTACGTTCCATAGCAGCAAGACACCAGCTCGCTATCCAGAGGACTGGCGATGGACCCCATTCTCCTCCCCCACAACTCAAAGCATGGGAGGAGCAGGTACTGGCAATACTGCATCCTGGGGGCCTGGCCAGAGTTGGAGGAGCACTGGACACTGGTAAGTCAACTTTTAACAATTATCACCCCCATACCTGCATGCCATCACACACCCACACTCTCACTCCCATCACTCCACTCTATCCCACACATTCCACCATCACATCACACCAATCCCAATGCCAAGCCCTGCATGCTGTACCAAAGCATGGACACCCTCCCAGCTCTGAATGGACACTCATCACCAAAGCATGCACAGCATAGGGAAACTAACATAACCACTATACACCGACATACACAAGCAAATGCTGGTAGGGGTAAATCAACTATAGAGGTGAAGCTACAGAAGTACAAATGTCAGACACCTGAAGCATAATACATAATTTACACCCCCACAGGTACCCCAGCAAATGTCACTGGAGAGGAGGTGCCACCACTATCCAGTCCCCCATCAAACGAGGCCCACCGTGATGACAGTAACTCTGGACTTCTGGATCTGGATGATCTACCTGGCCCATTGGGGACCACTGGACAGTTGGTCGCCCAAGCACAGTCACAGACCACCACAGAGCCTCCCCCATCAGGAACCAACACCACAGAACCCACCCAGCGTACCTACACCTCTGTCCCCAGGACATGTCAATCAGCAGTGTGCCCACTTGTACAGGGACCTCAGGCCACACCTCGCACACAAGATAATCAGGGACCTGGGGTCAGTAGCAGTGGGCACACCGTTCAGGGGACAGAGGCACAGGCCAACAGGGACACTGGGGGGACTGCTGTGCACCAGGGGGAGGACAGGACCAGGGAACCGACTCTCCAGGAGGCACTCTCCGAGATCCTGGGAGCCTACCAACATTCCCAGGACACAATGGGCCAGATCCTAGACAATGTACTGGAGAACAGGTGGCTGCAGGAGAGACAGTATCAGGAGATCAGGGCAGATTTGAAGGCCATCAAGAATACCCTGATCTCCATAGCAGGGGTGCTGGCAGACATGGCCAACATTATGAGGGAGGCAGTGTCACACCAGCGGGCCCCTACCACTGCTGCGGTTAGTGGCCAGGAGGCCCCGCCACAGGACAAACAAGCCACCAGCACCCCTCACCCTGCAGAAAGTGAACCACCCCGCAAATGTTCCCTGCGAACCAGACAGAAGCCAGAGACACTTGCCAAGACCACCACCAGAAAATGAGACTCTCCTGATTGTCCGTCTTGTGTCAAGTTCTGTCACCTTGTCCACCTTCAACTGCCATTGCTCCCCTTCCTATGTCCCATGGACAATGCACCTGTGCTACAAACAGACTGGAACAATATCCTGGACTTTCCTCCATCATCACCCCATCCCATTGCACTTTTCCCTCTAGATTTTAGCACTCCAATAAACACCCTTGGATAAAAATTGACTACAAGTAATTCACGTATTGCAAATTTGTATTGATTGAAACAGCTATAACCATTGCAAATGAACTGTAAATAGAATTAATGACCTGTAGCTGGCTGTTGTGATCACACCAGGAGAATGTGTCATATCACCAACATCTGTAAAATGAATATCCAGAGGTAACAGTAAGTAGGGCAAAGAAGTGGGTAATGCCAGCATGGCAATGCCACACAGAATACAACAATACTCATAGAAATGTAAAGTTGCACTGTCTCACCTGTGTGTCATTGGAAGTACTGACGTATCACTGATGTTCTGTTGTCCACATCCTCATCCTCTGCCTCTTCATCCTCACTGCCCACAGGGTCCACTGCTGCCACAGGGGCATCTACAGTCTCCTCCTCCTGCAGAAAAGGTACATTCCGTCTGAGTGCCAGGTTGTGCAACATGCAGCATACCACTACTATCTGGCAGACCTTCTTGGGTGAATAGCACAAGGACCTGTCAGATGGAGGCACCTGAACCTGGCCTTCAAGAGGCCAAAGGTCCTTTCAATGATCCTTCTGGTTCACCCATGTGTCTCATTATAACGTTCTTCTGCCCTTGTCCTGGCATTCCTCACCGGGGTCAGCAGCCATGATAGATTTGGGTAACCAGAGTCACCTTCAAATATTGAGGGACAACATTTAGCCACACACTATCCTACATGGCCAACACCATAGGTATATACCAACATAAATCTATAAGGAAATGAGAATGGAGCACATGAAAAAATAGTATTATCCTATTAGCATTGTTCAAGTAGTCATGAATCACTTAATTATATAAGAGAACCGTAATATGAATTTCTGCAAAAGTGGTATCAGTGCAATCTATAATAATTAAAAAGTTGAAAAAAAAGAAGTTAATTTGATTAATAAATCATATACATTGAGTTTAATGTGTAACAAAGGAATTGATATTTCCAAAGAGATTTTTAACAATATAACTAAAGTTCCATAACAAATAACCTATCCATACATGAAGATAGTTCAACAGAAGTAGAACAAATGGATGTATTGAAACAACCAAAGAGTGGTTCATCCACTAACATGATCATACAAAGTCCAACAAATTGGTTAGAAGGATGGAAGAGATCCACTCTGATGAGTTAGAAGCGGAAGGATTTTTCGTCATCCAATAGAAAGAAGGATTGCCCGATTCATCCAAATTTGGAAGCCGCTACCGAAGGACCGACCATGGACAACGTACTACCTTGACAGTTGCAGGCACCCTATATTTGGATGCCAGGATCACATTGGACCTCTAGTGACTTATTTCAAATGTAGGAGACCTTTAATTACAGATTCTTCGTGACTGTTGAATTGCTTTGTATTAACATTATCTACTCCAAACAATGAAGGTTTACAAAGTTTGAACAAGTTAAAAAGACAAAGCCTTGATAAAGTCCCTCGTAGGACGAAACACGTGCCGGCTGAATTTGGATGAATCGGGCAATCCTTCTTTCTATTGGATGAAGAAAACTCCTTCCGCTTCTAACTCATCAGAGTGGATATCTTCCATCCTTCTAACCAATTTGTTGGACTTTGTATGATCATGTTAGGGGATGAACCACTCTTTGGTTGTTTCAATACATCCATTTGTTCTACTTCTGTTGAACTATCTTCATGTATGGATAGGTTATTTGTTATGGAACTTTAGTTATATTGATAAAAAACTCTTTGGAAATATCAATTCCTTTGTTACACATTAAACTCAATGTATATGATTTATTAATCAAATTAACTTCTTTTTTTCAACTTTTTAATTATTATACATTGCACTGATACCACTTTTGCAGAAATTCATATTACGGTTCTCTTATATAATTAAGTGATTCATGACTACTTGGACATTGCTAATAGGATAATACTATTTTTTCGTGTGCTCCATTCTCATTTCCTTATAGATTTAACTTGCTGGTACAAGTCTTCTTGTTCCAACACACATGCTTGACAACAGGCATGTTTTGAATGTATGAGCACCTAAACAACACTCGGCATTATAGGAATGTGAGGCAAGCCTAGGTTTTCTGTTGTCAATTTCCTCTAGTGAGAAAAAGAAAAATATACCAACATATACTGGGTGGGAACCAGGGCTCACCTATTAGCCACACCCTGTGACTCTGTAGTTTGGGATGCTGCTATTCCTCAGGACAAAGGCATCATGCACCGACCCTGGAGACTTAGCATTGATGTGGGAGATGTACTGGTCCACCAAGCACACTATCTGCCCTTTCATTGAGTGGAAACTCTTATGGTTCCTGAACACCAGGTCATTCTGGTGGGGGGCACAAATGCAATATGTGTTCCGTCAATCGCACCTATTATATTGGGGATATGTCCCACTGCATAGAATCCGGCCTTTACAGTGGCCAAATCCTCAACCTGGGGGAATGCAATGTAGCTGCACATGTGTTTTATCAGGGCGGACAACACTCTTGTTAGCACATTTGAGAACATTGGCTGTGACATTCCTGCTGCCAAGCCCACTGTAACTTGGAAAGAACCAGTTGCCAGGAAATGGAGAACTGATAGCACTTGCACAAGAGGGGGGATCCCAGAGGGGTGACGGATAGCAAATATCAGGTCAAGCTCCAATTGGGCACACAGCTCTGTGATTGTGGCCCTGTCCAGGCTATAGGTGAGTATTATGTGCCTGTCCTCCAGTGTAGCCAAGTCCACCAGGGGTCTGTACACAGGGGTACGTCTCATCTCCTATTCAGCCACAGTGGTAGGTATCTAAGGGACACAAGAGTGAGTAGGCTGTCACAACTGAACAATGGAGCCACATCAGCAGTCCACAATGTGCAAACATGTAATGGGACAGTGTAATTAGTGAAGTGCATGCTTATTGATCCTGTGACGCAGCAATAATCAATAGGCCTGTTCATCCCCCCCTGAAATGGCGACCGTTCTGTGTGTAGGGACAGGTAGAAGTGAGGTAATACCACTGACGTTGTGTGCTGTGGCGGTAGGCGGTCATGAACCGCCGTGCAATTCCTCATTGGTTAATATTGGGCCCTATGTGGTACAGTGGCCAATGATGATCTACGCCGGCTGTGACAGTATGCACCCTGTAGACGTGACTGCCATTTTCTATCTGATTCCTCACTTGTTTCCTGACCTTCCATAGGAGAGGACCTACACTGCATGTGCTGCTGTGACCTGTGTCTGGAACCTACCATGGCCCGTGTGACTGGGGAAAGGCCCCAGCCTTCACTTCTCAGGAGTTGGAGCGACTGGTGGACGGGGTCCTACCCCAGTACAGACTGCTGTATGGGCCTCCAAACCAACAGGTGAGTACACCTTGTGCATGATGCATTTGGCATGAATGCTTGGAGTTGTGTGTGAAGGCCTTATGTAAGGGTGGGTGGGTGGATGTCCTCTTGGCGGTGTACTTGTTGTGGGCTGGGCTATGTGTGTGCCAATGGTGATGCAAACGGGTATGGTGGGCCATTTGTGTGACAGGCTGAACTGTTTGTCTAATGGTGTTCTCCTGTCTGTATTGCCTCTGCAGGTCAGCGCCCATCAAAAGAAGGAAACATGGCATACCATCGCCAAGGACGGTGCGGGCCCTGGGGGTCTATGGCAGGCAGAGCCCCCACTGTCGGAAACATTGGGAGGACCTGAGATGCTTGGCATGAAAGACACAGAGACACAGAGGAGCAGCTGGGGATGGCCTCCCAGTGAGGAAGGGGTGCCTGTCAGACCCTGACCCCACTGATGGCCTGCATACTGGCAGTGGCCTACCCTGAGCTGAATGGGAACTTGAGCGCATCACAGCAGCCACCAGGGGGTGAGTACAGTGGCTATTGTTACAACTTACGTCTGGTGGGGTGGTATCCGAGAGTCCTTGGGTGCCCCTGGCCAGGCCAGACATAGCAGCGTAGGTCCTCTGGTGGCTAAGGGTTTGAATGGGAAATACTGCTTACCTAACTTGTTAGTACTCAGTCCTGGGCAGGGCAGCATGGGTCCCAGGTGTGCTGCAGTTGGTGGTGTGTGCCCCTCCTCATTCCTTGGTGGCTAGCCATTTCACTGGTAGTGCTATGCATAGTGCATAAACCTGTTCCCTGTGTGTGAGGGTGCTGTGTACACCAACAGTGGTGTTGGTGCAGTCATTGACCCTGTGTATCCTTGTCTCTCTTCCCCTTTCTTGTTTTGTCATACTGTCCTTATGTGCATTAGCATCATCTGGGGGAGGAGCAGAGGCACCAGGGAAAGAGGGAGCTGCATCCCACAGGACCCTGGAAGCATAGTCCACCAACGCTGAGGGCACCAGTGGGACGGAGGGCGAAGGGAGCATCACGGCAGAGACTGGAGGGGACAATACAGACTCTGATACCTCCTCTGATGGGAGCTCCCTGGTGGTGGCCGACACCTCTGTGACCACCCCAGCTGCAGGTACAGCCGCCACCTCCCCTACCAGCACTGCCCTGCCAGTAGCCCCTCAGCGAGTTGCCCGTGCCCGCTCACCCAGGAGGGTGGGCATCTCCTTCGCCCCAGGCACCTCAGGCCCTACCCCAGTGAGCCCTGCTGCCCTGAGTGAGGAGGCTATTGAACTCCTGAGATCCATCTTTGTAGGGCAAACAGCCACTGTGAATGCCATCCAGGGGCTGGCATCTCAGATGCAGCAATCAAATGCATTCCTAGAGGGCATTCACAGTGGATTGGCAGCCCAACAGAGATCGATTCAGGCTCTGGCCTCCTCTCTGATGGCAGTCATTGTCCCTGTTTCAGCCGTCCCCCCTCCAACTTCCACTTCCCAGTCCCATTCTCCTCAACCCCAACCCATCAGAGACACACAGGCAGACGAGCATGCACACAAGATAACATCCAAGAGTGTCACAGGCAAACACAAACACCACACTTCATACCACAGGCACTCACACAAACACTATTCAGTTGCAGACACAACAACATCCACTATCTCCACTGTCTCCCCCTCCTACTCCTTTATCTCCCACCCAGTTGCATCTACACTCACAGCTGCATGCACTACATCAATATCCACTACCAGCATTATCACCACACTAAGCAGAACACACACCTCACTTGCAGACACCTCCACAACATCCATGCACGCCTCCCCTGTGTCCTCTCCCACCATGTCTGTTCCCCCATCCTAAAGTACACAAACGCAAGTACTCAGACACCCAACAGCCATCCACCTCACAACAGCATACTGCCCATGCACCTGCACCCAAATCCAGCAGACGTACACCTCCAACAACTCTCTCATCCTCCACTCCATTACACCTCCCTCTTCCCGCCTCAAAGTACCTAAAAAGCTTTTCCTTTCCCAGATTGACCTCTTCCCTGCCCCCCTTCCCCTCACTTGCACATATGGGCAGGGTAGCAAGGACCCAGCCAGGCACCTCAGCCAAACAGTCCACGGGCCCATGCACCTGCACCCAAATCCAGCAGACGTACACCTCCAACAACTCTCTCATCCTCCACTCCATTACACCTCCCTCTTCCCGCCTCAAAGTACCTAAAAAGCTTTTCCTTTCCCAGATTGACCTCTTCCCTGCCCCCCTTCCCCTGACTTGCACATATGGGCAGGGTAGCAAGGACCCAGCCAGGCACCTCAGCCAAACAGTCCACGGGCCCAGTGGTAGCACCACCTACTCGTGGTGGTAAGGATTCCAAGCCAACAATTCTGAAGGAGAAGGATCCTGCAGCAGCTGCAAAGAAGGGGAAGGAGCCTGCAGCAGCTTCAAAGAAGGGGAAGGAGCCTGCACCAGCTGCAGAGAAGGCAAAGGAGCCTGCACCAGCTGCATAGCAGGGGAAGGAGCCTGCACCATCTGGAAAAAAGGTGAAGGAGTCAGCACAAGCTGCAAAGAAGGGGAAGGAGCCTGCACCAACAGGCAGAGGGGAGAAGACCCCATCCACCAGTGCCAGGAAGGGTAAGGGATCCCCGACCCATGAGCAGGAGGAGAGGAGGCAATCTATTCTAGTGGAAGCTGCCAGCCAAACACCGCCACCACCACCAGCTGTCACAGGGCCCCCACCGCCAGCCGTGGTTTTGCAGCCATCAGAGAGTGCAGGGGCTGAGCAGGAGCCTCCGACAACCACCACCACAGTGCAGCCATCAGAGGGTGCAAGGGCTGAGCAGGAGCCTCCCACAACCACCACCACCACGGTACAGCCATCGCAGGGTGCAGGGGCTGAGCAGGAGCCTCCCACAACCACCACCACAGTGCAGCCATCACCGCCAGCAGACACCATGTAGTCCAGCCTCCAAGAGCTGCTGTGCGGCCTGCTCCCACCAGATCCATTGGGCAAGATACCCACTTGAGAGACTGTGGCCTTGCCCTCCCCAGGACAAAGAGCAATGGGCATGTTGCCCCTCCAGAACCAGTAGGCAAGACACCCACTTGAGAGACTGTGGCCTTGCACTCCCCAGGGCAATGCACAGGGCATGTTGCCCCCTCCAGAACCAGTGGGCAAGACACCCACTTGAGAGACTATGGCCTTGCACTCGCAAGGACAAAGCACAGGGCATGTTGACCCCTCCCGAATCAGTGGGCAAGACACCCACTTGAGAGACTGTGGCCTTGCACTCCCCAAGACAAAGCATAGGGCATGTTGCCCCCTCCAGAACCAGTGGGCTTGTTCACACATCAGGCTGAGGTGCCCCCCAGCCGAGGTGCCTGCCTATTTGCAAACTGATGCCCTTGAAGTGTTCTATCCTGATTGGTGCAGGATTCAAGTAGGGCATTGGACTGTGCCCGGTGGTCATGTGGGCCCTTTGTTCTAGGAACTGAGCAGTTTCCTTTTTTTTTACATGGGTACAGATCTGTTTCATGGCCAAATCGGATTTCTCATTTTATTGTTGGACTGATTACAATCATTTTCGTAAATTTCTGTTGCCTTTGCATTATTCTTCAGATTTTTGTGGTCAGATTGTTTTTGTAATGCATATGTGTAGGAGGCTGGCCTGGCTTGTAGTGGGTAACAGAGGTACTTACACCTTGTGCCAGGTCCAGTTATCCCTTATTAGTGTAGAAGAGGTGTTTCTAGCAGCTTAGGCTGATAGAAGGTAGCTATAGCAGAGCAGTTTAGGCTGAACTAGGAGACATGCAAAGCTCCTACTATACCACTGATGTCATATGCACAACATCATAAGAAAACACAATACACAGATATACTAAAAATAAAGGTACTTTATTTTTATGACAATATGCCAAAAGTATCTCAGTGAGTACCCTCAGTATGAGGATGCCGAATATACACAAGATATATGTAAACAATACCAAAAATATGCAGTAATAGCAAAAGGAAGTAATGCAAGCAGTGTAGAGTTGCAATAGATTGCAATAGGAGCATAGGTATAGGGGCAACACAAACCATATACTCCAAAAGTGGAATGCGAACCACGAATGGACCCCAAACCTATGTGAACTTGTAGAGGGTCGCTGGGACTGTAAGAAAACAGTGAGGTTAGAAAAATAGCCCACCCCAAGACCCTGTAAGGTAGGTGTAAAGTACATCTACAACCCCCAAAGAGCACAGAAGTCGTGATAGGGGGATTCTGCAAGGATCACCAACACCAGCAATGCAACAACAGTGGATTTCTGGACCTGAGTACCTGTAAAACAAGGGGACCAAGTCCAAGAGTCGCGACAGTCGAGAGTGGCAGATGCCCAGGAAATGCCAGCTGAGGGTGCAAAGAAGCTGCCACCGGATGGAAGAAGCTTGGTGTTTTGCAAGAACGAAGAGGACTAGGAACTTCCCCTTTGGAGGATGGATGTCCCACGTCGTGAAGAAGCTTGCAGAGGTGTTCCCACGCAGAAAGACTGCCAACAAGCCTTGCTAGCTGCAAGGGTTGCGGTTAGGGTTTTTGGATGCTGCTGTGGCCCAGGAGGGACCAGGATGTCGCCACTTGGATGAGGAGATGGAGGGGGCGCCCAGCAAGTCAGGAAGCCCTCACAGAAGCAGGCAGCACCCGCAGAAGTACCGGAACAGGCACTTAGAAGAGGAGTGAACCGGAGTCCACCCAAAGTTAGAAAAGGGAGTCCCACGACGCCGGAGGACAACTCAGAAGGTTGTGCACTGCAGGTTAGAGTGTCAGGGACCCAGGCTCGGCTGTGCACGAAGGAAATCCTGGAAGAGTGCACAGGAGCCGGAGCAGCTGCAAATCACGCGGTACCCAGCAATGCATTCTAGCGTGGGGAGGCAAGGACTTACCTCCACCAAACTTGGACTGAAGAGTCACTGGACTGTGGGAGTCACTTGGACAGAGTTGCTGAGTTCCAGGGACCTCGCTCATCATGCTGAGAGGGGACCCAGAGGACCGGTGATGCAGTCTTTTGTTACCTGCGGTTGCAGGGGAAAGATTCCGTCGACCCACGGGAGATTTCTTCAGAGCTTCTGGTGCAAGAAGGAGGCAGGCTACCCCAGAGCATGCACCACCTGGAAACAGGCGAGAAAGCCGGCAGGATGAAGCGATACAAGGTTGCAGTAGTCGTCTTTGCTACTTTTTGCGGTTTTGCAGGCGTCCTGAGCAGTCAGCGGTCGATCCTTTGGCAGAAGGTGAAGAGGGAGATGCAGAGGAACTCTGGTGAGCTCTTGCATTCGGTATCTGAAAAATTCCCCAAAGCAGAGACCCTAAATAGCCAGAAAAGGAGGTTTGGATACCTAGGAAGGAGGACAGGCTAGTAAGAAAGGTAAAAGCCTATCAGAAGGAGTCTCTGACGTCACCTGATGGCACTGGCCACTCAGAGCAGTCCAGTGTGCCAGCAACACCTCTGTTTCCAACATGGCAGAGGTTTGGGGCACACTGGAGGAGCTCTGGGCACCTCCCCTGGGAGGTGCAGGTCAGGGAGTGGTCACTCCCCTTTCCTTTGTTCAGATTCGCGCCAGAGCAGGGCTGGGAGAGATCCCTAAACTGGTGTAGACTGGCTTATGCAGAGATGGGCAGCCTTCACACCTATTTCCAAAGGGAGAGGGTGTTACACCCTCTCTCAGAGGAAATCCTTTGTTCTGCCTTCCTGGGCCAGGGCTGCCTGGGCCCCAGGAGGGCAGAAACCTGTCTGAGGGGTTGGCAGCAGCAGCAGCTGCAGTGGAGACCCTGGAAAGGCAGTTTGGCAGTACCTGGGTTCTGTGCTAGAGACCTGGGGGATCATGGAATTGTCTCCCCAATGCCAGAATGGCATTGGAGTGACAATTCCATGATCTTAGACATGTTACATGGCCATTTTCGGAGTTACAATTGTGACGCTATACATAGGTAGTGACCTATGTATAGTGCACGCGTGTAATGGTGTCCCCGCACTCACAAAGTCTGGGGAATTTGCCCTGAACGATGTGGGGGCACCTTGGCTAGTGCCAGCGTGCCCACACACTAAGTAACTTTGCACCCAACCTTCACCAGGTGAAGGTTAGATATATAGGTGACTTATAAGTTAATCAACTGCAGTGGTAAATGGCTGTGAAATAACGTGGACGTTATTTCACTCAGGCTGCACTGGCAGGCCTGTGTAAGAATTGTCAGATCTCCCTATGGGTGGCAAAAGAAATGCTGCAGCCCATAGGGATCTCCTGGAACCCCAATACCCTGGGTACCTCAGTACCATATACTAGGGAATTATAATGGTGTTCCAGTATGCCAATGTGAATTGGTGAAATTGGTCACTAGCCTGTTAGTGACAATTTGGAAAGCAGAGAGAGCATAACCACTGAGGTTCTGGTTAGCAGATCCTCAGTGAGACAGTTAGTCATCACACAGGGAACACATACAGGGCACACTTATGAGCACTGGGGCCCTGCCTGGCAGGGTCCCAGTGACACATAGACTAAAACAACATATATACAGTGAAATATGGGGGTAAAATGCCAGGCAAGATGGTACTTTCCTACAATATGGTTGTGTGTGTATGGCGTGTGTATGTCGGGTGTGTGTGATGTGTTTCACTCTCGTTTTCCTCCCACCCTCCCTTGTGTGCTAGGTGGCTGTACTCACCGTCATCATCTTTGCTGGCATTGGTGTTCCAGGTCGAACATAATGTAGAAGATCATCGGAAAGACTTGCAGTTCGGGTTCCATAGCAGTGTGGTTCTTCCCTGTATTTCCAATGGTGGGTCCCTTCTCTTCTGTGATGTGTGTCTGCCAGGCTTTTGATGGCATTGGTGCCGCCCCAGAAAAGGTGGTGCAATCATGCCTCAAAATATGGTGGGAGGAACTTTATCTTCAGCCTGGCTGGCCTGGCCTTTGTCTTCAGCCTGGCAGCCGCCGTGGTGACTGTTGTTTCTGCCCTGGTGGTTGGTGTGGTACATTGGCTGTCTATCCGAGATATCACCACACCATGGTCATAATTTGGCGGTAATTACCACCAGTGTGTTGGTGGTATTACCGTCACTTTATCACCGACCGCCAGGGTCGTAATGAGGTCCTAATTCTTTAAAAATTCATAGCTCCAGTTCCCTTTATCCGGTTTTAAGCATTTTTATGTCATTTCAAAGATAAAAATATAATCTATTGTTATAAATTGGTGCTGGATTTTTATTGTGTTTCATGTTTTCTTATTTACTGTTTTGTGATTTTTAAATGCTTTACACACTTGTCTCTTAAGTTAAGCCTTATCTCTCATTGCCAAGCTACCAATGGTAGACCTGGGTTTCATTTATTGAGACTTAACTGGACCTAAGTGGACGTAAGTGGCCTATTGCTAAGTGTGGATCCTTACCTGCCATTACCAGTTATCCACTTTCCAACAGCTTCCCATTGAAAGGGTAGGGATTGACATTGTCAGTCCCCTTCACCCTCCAACCTCATCAGGGAACAGGTTTATAGTGGTTTTAGTGGATCATGTAACCAGGTGCCCTAAAGCAATTCATCTGAGGACTACTGCTGCCCCTGCAGTAGCTAGAGCCCTCAATGGTGTACTCACCAAATTGGGCTTTCCAAATGAGGTGGTATCATACAGAGGTACCAACTCCATGTCTGACTACCTAAAACACATGTGAGCTGATTGTGGTGGGACCTATAAGTTCACTACCCCCATCACCCACAAACCAATGGCCTTGTTGAGAGATTCAACAAGACACTGGAAGGTATGATTGGTGTACTCCCTGAAAAACTCAGAAGGAGATGTGATGTCTTACTTCCATGCCTGCCTTTTGCTTACAGGAAAGTGCCATAGAAGGGAATATGTTTTCCCCCTTTGAGCTTCTATTTGGGAATCTGGTAAGGGGACCACTTTGTCTGGTGAGGGAGGGATGGGAGAGACCTCTCAGAGACCCTAAGCAGGACATAGTGGACTATGTGCTTGGCCTTCGTTCCAGGATGGCTGAGTACATGGAAAAGGCTTCTAAAAAAACTTGAGGCCAGACAAGAGTTCCAGAAGCTCTGGTATAACCAAAAAGCTGCACTGGTGGAGTACCAACCAGGACAGAAGGTATGGGTGTTGGAGCCTGTGGCTCCTAGGGCCCTCCAGGATGGGATGACAATTGGAATGGACCCTATCCCATACTAGAAAGAAAAATGGAAGTCACCTATCTGGTGGACTTGGGCTCTTGCAGGAGCATTAAAAAGGTCATCCATGTAAACAGCCTTAAACCCTATCAGGACAGAGCTGAGATGCCCATTCTCATGGTCACTGATGAAAGACAGGAAGCAGAGAGTAAATATCTCCAGGGTCTCCCCTCCAGCAATCCAAAAGATGACTCAGTAGAGGGAGTGGTCTTTTCAGACAGCTTCACTGGCTAACACCAAGCTGACTGTAAGCAAGTCTTACGGGAGTATGATGAGGTTTTTTTTCTTGATCACTTGTCAGACTTCCTGGCGCACACATGATGTGGACAGTGGGGACAGCTTACCTCTCAAACACAAAATTTACAGACAGTCTGACCATGTCAAAGAGATCATCAAAGCAGAAGTCAGCAAGATGCTAGAATTGGGAGACATTGAGCACTCTGACAGTCCCTGGGCCAGCCCAGTGATTTTAGTCCCAAAACCTCTCCTCAAGGGTGTAAAGGAAGAAATTAGGTTTTGTGTGGACTGTAGGGGTCCCAATGCTATGACAAAAATGATGCTCATCCCATTCCTAGGGCTGATGATCTAATTGACAGGTAAGGGTCTGCCAAATATCTCATCACTTTTGATCTCACATCAGGGTACTGGCAGGTAGGTCTGACCCCGGAAGCAAAAGAAAATTCGGCATTCTCCACACCTGATAGTTATTATCAGTTCACTGTTATGCCCTTAGGACTAAAGAATGCTCCTACCACCTTCCAAAGGTTGGTGAAAAAGTCCTAGCTGGGTTAGAAGACTTTAGTGCAGCATATCTAGTAGATATTGCTATATTTAGCTCTACGTGGCAGGATTAACTGATCCACTGGGGAAGGTCCTTGAGGTTCTGCAAAAAAGGCAGGCCTCACTATAAAGGCAACCAAGTGCCAGCTAGAGCAGGGCCTTGTAGGTGGAGGCCATGTTCAACCACTGCATGCAAGATCGAGACAATTCTGGACTGGGAGGCTCCAACAACCCAGACTCAAGTCAGGGCCTTCTTTGGCTTGACTGGGTATTACAGGAGGTTTGTGAAAGGGGTATGGCTCCATTGTGGCCCCTCTCACAGAACTGACCTCCAAGAAAATGTCAAAAAAGGTAAACTGGACAGTGAGCTGTCAAAAGGCCTTTGACACCCTGAAGGAAGCAATGTCCTCAGCACCTACTCTCAAAACTCCAGATTATACTAAGCAGTTCAGCATGCAGACAGACACCTCTGAACTTGGGATAGAAGCAGGTCTGTCCCAAATCAATGATGATGGCCATGACCAACCTGTTGCTTTCATTAGCAGGAGGTTACTCTCCAAAGTGCCATTGAGAGGGAAGCCTTTGCTGTGGTTTGGTCATTGAAGAGGTTGAGGCCACACTTGTTTGGCTCTCACTTCCTTCTTCAAACTGACCACAGACCACTCAGATGGCTTATGCAGATGAAATGTGAAAATCCCAAGCTGTTATGATGTCCATCTTCCTGCAGGAACAGTGTTCACAGTGGAACATAGGCCTGGGACTGACCATGCCGATGCATATGTCCTTTCCAGGTTCTTCCACTTAGAAGATGAAGACTCCCCAGGGGAGGGTTAGTTTCATCCTTTTTTTCACTTTAAGGGAGACATGTAGGAAAGTTCACTTTTACATGGTTAGCCCCCACTTTTTACTTGGTTTCTGACCCCTGCTAATCAGGTTCTCAGTGCCAGATCTCATTCCCCAAACTTGCACAGTTATTTTGCATAACTGGCAAACTCTTTAGCTATCACTGTAAGTCCCTAGTAAATGGTACCCTTTGTACCTAGGGCCTGGGACACAAAGGAAAGTCTCTAAGGACTGCAGCAACAATTGTGCCACCCTCAGGGACCCCTCGCACAAGTGCTGCCACTGCAGATAGCGTATGTTGATGCAGGCTAAATGGAAAAAACAACCTGTCACACACCCCTGTGTGCCAGGTCCCCTAACACTGCATGTGCCAGGTATAAGTCACCCTTAAGGGAGGGTGCATCTAGACACCTGTGAGGGCATATATGTATAAGCAGATATGCCCCTGCTATGTCTTTGTCGATTCTGAGACATAGTAAGTGCACAGGGAAGCCATTTTAAATGCATGTGCTGGACACTGGTCATTACGAGTTTCCCAGCTACATGATGGCTTCTCTGAATCCTGGGATGTTTGATATCAAACATCTCAGAATAATAAACCCTCAGTGACACCCAGTGATGGATTTATTAATAAATGCACATGGAAGGCAACTTAGAGGTGCCCCTTGTAAACATACCAACTACTACTGTGTTGATTGGCTGTTCAGGCACCACAGATGTGTTTCTGCACACCTCCCAGCCCCCCCACAAGGGTAGAGCTAGCGGTCTAGAGGGTCTGGGACAAACTTCTGCTCTGGGCAGAGGTGTGATCTCTCCCAGGCAGGATGGAGATTCCAGGGTGGAGAGCTTCAAAGGCCTTGCCGCCTTTGTAATGTGACCCAGGCCTCTCTAGGTGGCGGAGATGACCAACCCCTCCCGTCTTGACCCCACTTTTGGCGGTAGCATTGGTGGGAAAATGACTTAAATTAGGAGCAGTGCCCACTTCATGCCAGTCCCAGCCCTAAGGTGGATGAGCTGAAGTGGACACTACTTTTCAAAATCCTCCATCTTGCTTGGAAGGAATTAGGCCACTAGGGTTAGGGTTATGCCCACTTCCCAGCGGAAGCCATCATAAAAGGGGTGTAGTCACCCTAAAGCTGGTCAGCCCATTGACTACCGCCTGGCACTTCCTGTAACACCCCTAAATTGAGTACTTAGGTGGCACCCCTAACCCCAGAGCTCAGGTTAGAATTAGATTAAATAAGAGTTGCACCTGCAGAAGAGGAAAAGAAGAAGCACCTGACCTGGAACCAGCCCTCCAACCTGCCTGCTGAACTCAATGAATCCTGCACAAAAAGCCAACTCATCCAGTCTTCAATAAAGACTTGAGTCTCCTATGTGCAGCGGACTTGACCTGCAAGAAGAAACTCTAAAGAAAAGACTCTGCAGCTGCTGGACCCCAGAAACCCAACATCATAAGTGACCACTGCACATGACATCCATAACCTGAGGTCAAGTCAACTGATGGTGCAAACGCATGTTCCCAGCTGCCCAGATAATGAGTTGTGTCACCCATCTTGGACTCTCCCTGACACTCCTGCAGCCTCTGCATGCAGGCCACCTCTCCCATAGGCTTGAGGAGAGAGATAATCCAACATCTTGAGCAACCACTGCACCTGTGACCCCTCAACCCCAGCTGAAGTGGGTCACCGGTGCCAGCGATGTCCCTCGGCTCCTAACAGCTTTAGTCCTCCCTGGGTCCACCCCTGCCAGACTCCCCCACAATGCCTGCAGCCTCAACACACAGGACCCCCTGACTGAGGGTGCTCCCAGACGTAAAAACATGATGCCGAAAGACACCCCGGCATCCGCCACCCCTGGGCACAGGGGAAGAGGACCAAAGGTCCACTATGCCCCCTAGTGCCCCAACTCTACTACCTACCTGCTTGTTTTCCCTGACTGGCTTCCTAGCCAGAGCCTGCAGCCTGTCTTCACGAGGATGAAACTCCCACAGGAAACCACTGGGCACCCGATGCCTTTCTGCACATTTGCACCCGGCCACTCCACACCGCCCAGTGTGACCTGTTGGTGTCGTTCTGATCAGTGCCCAGTACTTACCCTAATTCTCTAAGACTGGCTTTGTAAGTCACTGTTAACACTGTGTTTGCTGAACATTGTTTTCCTCCATAGGATAACATTGAAAGAACTCTGAAAACTGCAGTGTCTATTTCTGAAACTGCAAAGTATTTATGCTTAAAAGTCTACTTAACTGATTACGAATTTCTTGGATTTGAAACATATATAAAAAGAATTGTTATTTTTCTAAATTGATCTTGGATTCATACATTGAGTGTGTGTCTCATTTTTTGCCTCTGTGAGTACAACAAATGCTTAGCACTCCCCTGTGATAAGCCTAACTGCTCCCCACACTACCACAAATAGAGCATTAGTCCTATCTACGTTTGCCTATGCAATACCAATTGGGGATCTACTGGACTCTGCACAGTGTACGTCATTTAAGTGCACTTTATAAAGAGCCAGCTTCCTACTACGATCTGGAGCAAGAATAAATCATCATTCGTGCATAGTGATTTTTTGTGCTATTTTCACTTAAAAATGTAAAAACTCATATATCTGGTTCCCTTTCTCAGATTTTTGATCGTTTTAGGATCATTTCTGTTATTACAATTTACTCTAGTTTTCTAATTTAATTTGGGATTTTTATTGCTTCATATTTTGAGTTTACTACTGTTTTGGTGATGCATTAATACATTACACATTGCCCTAAGTAAAGCCTGTTTGCTCTATAACACAGCTTCTAGGAGGTAGAACTCAAGTTAATTAGGGACTTTTGACGTTTACCTTGACATGACAGTGTATTATTACTTGAGATGGGTGTCAGCCCACCCTAAATAATAACCCACTTTCGTACAGTAATTGTTTGCATGTAATCTAACTGTACACACGCAAATAACGTTCTGCTTAGAGCAGTGTATCTTTCTGTGCAGATTTTTTTCCTGGTTTTTGTTTGGGTCATTCTAAAAGTCCGACTGTATTTTACTGCGTGGTTGGTGCACAAGACTGTCACAAAGTTTAAATGATGTCGTGGGGGGAAAAAGAGTCCCCAACTGAAAGTCTCAGAAATCACCACTCACCATTCTCAGCATTAGTGTAGAGAGACACAATTGTTGCTATGCACAGGATCCAAGAGGTTTTATGTGTCCCAATTTTAAGTTGGATAATTGCTTTAGCATGTTCTATCACATTCCTGGCTATCACGCCTTTGTCCCACGTTTGTAGACAGTAGTAACACACTATACTTTCTAAGAGTGAGTTTTTTTCACTGGTGGTGCCTAGAGGTCGTGTGCAGCCTGGAGCTTCATATCCCGCTGTGAAAAAGCGATTCCTCAAGTCGAACCGGTTGATTCCCAGGTGCTCTTTCAGGCATGTCCATGTGTGGATTCATGGTCACGAGCAATGCATACAATACCGAACGCTTTTTTGTGATGTTTATAGTGCCGCAGCGCCGTTTTAGCGATCCGTTTGCAAAACGCATTACACTTTCACAAGCTGGAGAACCTTGAACTTTTCAGTTCGGAGCAGTCTCCTCACGAAATCTTGTGGAATGTCTTCCGATCATTTTACAAAAAAAAATAATCACAAACACGCCATCGTCTTGACAATAAATAAGGGTATTCTGACTGGAGCAGCCTTCCCCATCCTTCGTGTTGCTAGGAGCTGCCTACCTTTTAATACATGAGAAAGAGCCCTTGCCCGTAGCAGGCTGCAGTTTTTCTGCCAATTTAGAGTTGTTGCTATTATACACTAAGCACGTACCGTACCATTATTGTAAATTAGGGTCTCACGGTTTACACACTCAAATCAGATTGGAATCGTGACAAGGCTAACCAATCTGCTGTACTTTCCACGGTCGATATACAAGTTAATACTGAAGTTGGTGAAAGTCACATCGGATACTCGCAGTGCTTAAAAACTGCGACCCTGCGGTGTTACGCGCTAAGTTTAAAAGAACGTGTTGTGATTTAAGCCATCGCTTAGGTCGATCAGATGTCACTAAAATTCGCCTTCGCGTAAACGTGCGTTTGGCTACTTTTGAAAACTATCCATCTATGGTCGCGTGTACGCACAGTACCTCTCCAGTGCGCTTAGAAAACTGCCTTGTGGCCAGCAAATCCACAGTACTGTTTACTGCCAACAACGTGAAGACGCGTAAACGTTCGGGTTTTTATTTACGGGCGTAGTTCGTTTCTTTCATACTCCGTTTATTTGCCTGGCACGTGTACTTCTCAAAACGCCCTTTAAACTCTCCACTACATTTTGATATTTTTTGCTGACCGAATGCTTTGAATTCATCGCTGATGCCTTACATGGGTCTAATCACCAGCGATTTTAAATTTTCATTAATTTGGTACTCCGGTTCTCCCATAACCCTGAAATATGTCAAACATGGCATGATTCAGTTGCTTCACAAACCCTTAAATATCGATGCAATTCGCAAAGCAAAATTTATCACTCATATATCGAAGCATTGTAAACAATGATGATTAGCCAGAGCTGATTTCCTCATGACGTATACTAAAGCAGGCGACTCCCCAAAACACCGATCTCTGTAACACACTTTAATACAGAGGCCACTAAAAGGAAAATCGCAATGGGGCAAAAAACAAGTTCAACTCAATATGCACTGTGTCCTGCTTATGCTATAAGGAAGGGAGCAAACTGTTCTTACCCTGTCCATATTACAGAAAGGTTTACGGGGGGCGGGCAAATACACGAAAAAAATGTTCGTGATACAACTGCTAAGCATTTAAAACACTATTTTTTGCGTGGAAGTCATTTTAAGTGCATTAGAGATTAACAACAAAACCTTGCCCATAAACCATAATTTCAAGTAAAGAGTAAGGAAACTGATTTGGCACCGTTTTTTAAGGGAATGTGATAAACAAGTAAAATGGCATTTGGCTTGAAATTCAAATACAACTTCACATTTCAAAAGTGGAGCAAAGAAAATGCTCTTCGACTCTTTTTATTAAAGAAATACAATAAAAAGAAGGTGAAATCCGTTTGCTCTGCTTTTTTTCTGGTGCAAATACCGTGTGGTTCACGCCATGTAACACAATCAGCAAAAACGGTGCACACGGATTTGCCCCACTCGTGCGCTGCAGGGCATGTTTCATACAATACGGCCCCAGTTCTTGAAATGAGACGGCGCAGTCTTAGCCTTCCCGGAATAAAGTCATTGCGTGCTGTTAACAGCGGGATCTGCCTTAATATTTTTTTTTGGGTTTGTCTATGAGCAGGATAAATGCTTAGTTACGCCCAAAATAGAAAGATAAACAGATACTGTAATTCGCCTCTGTCATAAGCAGACACGTTCATATGATGCCTACACGGTAATTATTAATGACACGTTGTAAGTCAAGGCATACGCCGGCTCTACGTGAAATATGTAATTGCTTTTACAGGCGCTCATTGAGAAATAGAGGTCATTTCTCATCATTCGAGGCAATCCCTGAAGTACGCAGAGGTATCTTGAAAAGAGAGATTTTCAATTAAAGTCTGACTGCTTCAAGGGACACAAAGAATCTGCCAATTTCTGTAATTGCTTGCCACGTGGTTAATACCTATGGACGTCACTGAGTCAGGAGTCAGCACAAATGCTTGCGTTAAGTGAATCGTGTACTCATGATTTGGTTGGAGGCTACTGTAAAGATGCTTCCAGCCTGCTCATGAAGAGAGCACAAATTCATCCCAAACTGTATAAGGTGTGCGCTTAAAGAGAGCGCGGCAGTCACATTCTTCACTGGGGGACCAATTAAAGGCCTCGTCACGAGCCCCCCCGAAGGTGAATACCCAAAACATCTGAGTCAGCCACCCCCATTCCCAAAGGGAAAAGGGTCCTTTGCGAACCAACTGCCCTTTGCGAACCAATTACCACCTTCTTTGTGCCGTCAGTAACCGGTCAATGGTTTGTGATCGGAATTCTGCTCTCCAACCATTTACACATACACCACTGAATGGCAATTTGGGAAGAATGCCTCTTTCATGTCCCTTCCAGATTGCGGTTTGGTGTGGGTCGCAGAACGCACTGTATGAGTCTGAATGAGTTTTATAACTCACAAAAAGGGGTTTGTACATTACAAAAAGGGTTTTTGGGCCTCAAGCTCATTGATTTTGTGAATCGGAGGGTTAGCGACTGCATAAACGTTTGTACACCTTCTCTTTCGTGTGTTAAGTACCAAATGCTGCACTCTATGCCCCAATTCATGGGAACAATCTGTATCGGGCGTTAAATATCACACATGATAAAATCCTCAGTGTCATGCTTTACTATCACACAGGACGCCAGGGCACCGCTAAGAGCCGGGAGAAGAGAAATCTCCATGGGGCATGCCACCTTGCCAGATTATGTCATTCACCAAGTGAGAATTCACACCCAGTGTCAACATCAGTATTTGTACACAGATGAAATGTGTGCACTGAAAATACACCAAGAATCAGAAACAAGCATTTGCAATGCAATTGGTTTCGCGTTTGCTCGAGTTAGAGCTATTAGCGTTGTAAATTCCTAATAGGACTTTTTCTTGCCAAACAAACTGAAAATAAAAAGCAATACAGTTGACATAACCAAGCCGATTCAAAGCGCCACCGCCGCCATGAGCGTGAGTGCAAAGCAGAGACACAAAGGGAAAAAGAAGTTTGCTTGCAGTCAAAATTATCGGCAAAAGTGCAATTATCCATGTAACAGGGTCGATGGCCAAGGCGGTAACAAAACCGCCCCAAGGAGGGACAAACATAAAGAATTTACGAACGAAAACAAAGGATTTTTGAAAGGTAAGCCCAAGAACGAGTGATAGTGATGGGCGTGCAGTGGGGCTGGTTAAAAGCCCAGCTACATACCAACACGACGTAAAAGGAGCACTCATGCGCTGCTATGCTCGACCTAAAAAGGACACACAGGAATTGGCCCAGTAAATCCAAGTCCATCATGCTATAACCCATTTTGTCTGGAAAAATGTCACAGTAGCAGATTTCAAGGGACAAATCACTGCATGAAATCTGTGTAATGTTAGCCTCCATGGGCTTTGCTACTCGAGATTGGTGTTTAGGTATTAAAAAAAGGTATTAAAACATTCAAAACAATGTAAAACACAAATACATTAATTAAATACAGTTAAAGTCATGTTTCCAACAGTTAAGAAATTCTAACCATTCATGAAAATGACCTTTGCATGCGGCGTGTCATAGGTAGTGATCTGCGAGTGTATGTTATGATATGTTGTGTTATGTTATATTATGTGTATCTGATAGAGCACACTTCCATTGAGAAGATACCCTGATGCTGAAGTAGAAGCTGTATGGGCCATGTCAGGGTCTGGGTTAGGTGAAAAGACAGGCCTTCAGTTGTTTGTGGAATTCAATAACTGAGGACGGGTCTTTGAGGTGCAGGGACAAATCGTTCCAAGGCTTAGGAGCAAGGTAGAGGAGCACGTGACAGCCTGATCTGGTACTAAGTATGTGGGGTGTATGCGAGTAGAAGTACGGGTGAGCAGAGGCATCTGGTAGGGCTGTGGAAGTTTATACAGTGGTTGAAGTATGTACAGCCATTGCTGTATAAGACTTTGTATGTGCACATGAGGAGTTTAAAGAGTGCTGATTTGTGGACTGGGAGCCAGTGAAGCTCTTTGAGATGGGGAGTGTGAGTGAAGGATGGGAGGATAAAGGTGGCCTGGCTGCTGAATTTTGTATGGTCCGGACTCTTCTAATTAAACATTGATTCCAGGATAGAGCGTTTTGCCATAGTCAAGCTTGCTGATGATGAGGGCTTGGGTGACGGTTTTGCGAGTATTTGTTGGAAGCCATTTGAAGATCTTCTTGAGCATCTTGAGAGCGAGAAATCGAAAGACAGAGGCTGCATTCACCTTGGCCGGTCATGATGAGTTTTTTTGTCAATTACTATACCATGAATCTCTGTGTGGGTTGCTGGGAGGGGGTGTGGGTTAAGTTTCAGCAGGCAACTAGCTGCAGTCCCAGAGCAAAGTGTCTTTGTTGAAGATTACTACTTCCGTCTTGTCTGTATTGAGCTTGAGGCAGTTGTTTATCGTCCATGTGCCAATTTTGGTCATGCACGCAGATAAATTGGTCTGAGTGTTTAGCGTCTCATCAGAGAAGCAAAGTATGAGCTGGATTTTCTGGGTGCGGATCATGCTGGTGAGTGGGTACATGTAGGTGTTGAACAGAGTGAGGCTCAGTGAGGATCCTTGTGGTACTTTCAGATGAGGTTGACAGCGTCTGAGATGAGAGGGGCCAGGCTGACTGACTGGGTGTAGCTTGACAGTAAGAAGCAAATCGAGAAAAGTGCACGACTTTGGAAACCTGGTTCATAAAGTTTTTGGACAAAGATGAAGTGGTTGATGATGTTGAAAGCTGCAGAAACATCCAGTAGGATGAGGGTCGCAATGTCACCTCTGTCCATGATCATTTGGATGCCGTTTGAGGAGGTGATCACGGTGGTACCTGTACTTTGGTTGTGCCTATATCCAGATTGAGTGATGTCAAGGAGATGGTTGTCAATGAGGTGGGTAGCTAGGCTTTTATCAGAATGTAGTATCAGAAAAATGCACAAACACAAACATGCACAAAAAGAAAATAAATATAATTTGCATATTGCACAAAAAGTGTTGTATCTTTTGGGGTAGTCTGCAGCAATGAGACTACACTCCTATCTCCTTAAGGGACGTGCTGCCACTGTGCACCTTTAGTCACACTTTTACTTGTGCTAATACAGACAAAAGTCATTTTTTTTGACGCCATAAGTGCAGCCGTACTCATGCAGCAGGTGTGCTATACTAATTTTTGCACACAGATTGTTGCTGCACTCTTATAATATCCCTGACCCATTTGAAAGGGCCAAAGATAGATAGTCTTGCAAGCATTGAATTCTTAAGGATGGTTATTTTAATAATCCTTCCTCTATGCTTCTCCTCCTGATGAGGGGAGGCTTACTCGTCTTCAGCATGCTTCCGTCCCTTTCTTAATCCCTTCTGGAAGTGATTGACCCCCCACAACCTTTTGTATTTTTATAGAAGGGGTAGATTGCCCATTGCTACATAATGCACCACCTCAACAATAATCTGCAGTTCTGAATGTGAAAATAGCTCATGCACATTGTGTGCAATTTGTGCAAATCTATGACGTATTTTGCACTGCCAGATGTGCGCAGTTCTTTTTGTGGATACTTCTAAATCTACTGTGCTTCCATTTTGTTTCACATTCTGACTAAGTAGGAAAGCAAAACCCTATTGAGACTATACCTTTTTATGTCTAACTAGGGCTGTATTATATATAAGGCATGCTGTCCCTGTTTGCGTTGTGGCACGCGTTTAACTAAAGGCACCAGGGACAAAAAGGTAATGTGCACCCTATTACAGAGAGACATGGAAATAGCACACTAGTGAAAGGCAGACTGTTTTTTTTTGCCTCAGCTGATTTGTGTTTCACAGTGCAGATGGCAGCCAGCCTGTGTTTGAGAGGAAGAAAAGAATCCACCACAGGTGGGTGCAGGCAGTGTCTCCGCCCACTTGCAAGGGTAAGTGTGGGGGGTCTGTAGGACTCCCTGACTGCCCATGCAGTGATCACCCTTGGAGAGCACACAGCTGTACACCACCTCTTTCTGGCACACATCACTGGGCCTCTTGATGGTCTCTTTGCCTCTGCGCCTGCCTACATAATGTAGCACAGACATGACACAAAGTGTTCCCTTCAGTAAAATCAGTGCAAACCCCCATGATAATGCTGAAATACACCATTAGAAGACCATTGGCTTTATATGTGCAACAGCCTGATCTGTATTACAGAAGTGGCAGCACAAATGTCTATGGCCCCTTCTGTGAGACCTAAAGTGCCCTGAGGATGAAGTAGGTAGGTGTACATGCCTGTGGTTCCCATGGGGACTCTATACAATACAGCTGTGGTATAACATCTGAAAATAATGACAAAGATTAGCAAAATCAACATGCCTGGCTTTAACATGATGATGCACTTAATCATCATCTTCGAGTGTCTGTATTTACATGTGTTGACATGTTTATGACAGACATCTTTATTTTGCGAATGCTCTTTACTGTAGGTCATTTAATTTAATTTAAACAACAATAAAATGTTTTCCCAGGTTGTTAGACCCTGGCATCATTGGTGTGGTTCCCCAAGCTTTTGCCTTCAGACCTCCTTTTTTTGCTGACTTTGTTTTGCTGGTCGTACGACTCTGTTCACTTGGCCACCACTAACAGTGCTAAAGTGCATGTGCTCTCTGCTCAAAACATGGTTTATATTAAATTGGCAAATTAAATGTATGTATAAGCCCTTTAGTAAAGTGCACTACATGTGCCCAGGGCCTGTAAACTAAATGCTACTAGTGGACCTGCAGTACTGATTGTGCCATTCCCTTGAGTAGCCCATCTAAACATGCTTCAGGCCTTTGTAGAACCTGTGTTTGCACTTTAAAAATGTCATTTTGACTTGGCAAAATAAGCCTTTGTCAGGTCCAAACCTTGATTTTTATTAATACATATCTCACCCTAAGGTAGGCTCTGGACAGCCCCAAGGGCAGGGTGCCGTGTATTTAAAAAGTTGGACAAGTACTTTTAAGTTTCACATGTCTCGGTATTGAAAAACTCTTAAATTAATGTTTCACTACTGCAAGGCCTATCTCTCCCAAATAATAATACTGGAGTTGCCTTATTGCATTTTATATGTGTAATTTCCAAATGGGAAGAAATAACTGATTCGTGTTTGGTGTCTCCTAATTTAAAATCCTAAATCATGGTGAATTCAGATTTTAAATTATAATTCTGAAAATGCTACTTTTAGAAAGTTAGCATTTTCTTGCCTTAGTCATTTGGGGCCAGATGTACCAAAGGATTTTACCCATTCTGTGTCTATGGGAAAAAGCTTTCGTACATATGGCCATTGGTTCCTGCAGGCGGTCTGTGGTCCTATGAGTGGCTGTAGTTGGCAGTTGGGCTTTGTGTATTCCTCCTAGACAAAGAATCAGAGGAGATGGGAGAGGGACCGGGAGGTTCAAGGTCCAGTGTACGGTCTCCCAAGTTAATCATAAATACAAAAAGAGTACACTGTTCCTAAAAAAACAAACAAAAAGGCCTAGGGAACCTGGATGTTCAGGAGCAAAAGCCCTCACGCATCACATTGGATGACAGGCATCATCATCGGGAATTGCTCCACGTCAGGCCGGCACTGCAATGCCTGACGTGCTCCCAGGAAGAGAGCTGTCAGCCGTAATTGCTAATGTAGTGATTAGTGGAAGGAAAAAGCAAACCACCAATCCAAAAACAGGAGAGCAAAAAAAGGTAATTTAAAATTGGTTACTCATTTCAAGGTCACGTCATAATTTTAATCAGTAAGGTAAATGAAGACCAAGATTAAAAACACAAAAGGAAAGTAAGAAATGAGTGCAATGCTCCACAACTTTCAAAATACACATAGAGGCTCCCAAAGAGTGTGGTACCTCTACCAAGAATTCGACATGTTTCGCGTCTAAAGGTCCAAAAGGATCCGTTGACGCTTCATCAGGACTAGAATAAGCTTCTCCAGTAAACATTAGAAAAGAATAAGGCAATCACTTACATTTAGTCAATTGTTAAATGTCATCTAAAACGGTAGCCCTAGAAACCAAAAAACAAACACCAAAAAATGAAAAAACCACATGTGCATGTTAATCAACTAAGTGATCACAGGAACCATAAGAACAAAACAATTCTTGCTTACCAACCCCAATTAGGAGAAGTAGCTCCATAGGAAGCGCAAACCCAAGGACTGCGTAGATACTATAAGAGCTAAGGAGAATAATAACAGGAAAAAATACTTGAGATAGTCACAATTGCGGGAGCCAAACCAAAGTCAATCTAAAAACTGCGGTGGCAATGAATAGCAAGGTACGCTCCAAAGCTTGAAGTGACCGTTCGCAATGGGTGGTCAAAGGTAATGAACATAACCATGGAGAAGTGGAGACAGTACAGAGAGGAATATTACACGGGCTCAAAGGGCCAAAACAGCAATATGTGTAAGACACAGCATCTGAGAATAATGTGCTGTGGAGTGCTTAATAGTCAATATCATCCACAAAGGGCCTAACCTCCGGTGCACATTGACGTCAGATGACAGGAACTGCAGCCGGAGCCAGAGATATACATGTTCTGTCATAGCCAGTAATCAAAAGTAATAAATAAGTATCCCCATAAAAAATACCAAAACAGCAGAAGCATTGTCCGATCTCACAAGGGGAAAATGTAAAAGCAGGGAGACACAATAGACGTCAGCCACATCGTCAGAACGCTGTGAAGTACTTACTATTCTATCCACGGTCCTCGACGAAGGACCTACCCTCTGATACGCGTTCCTGACGAATGACAGGAACTGAAGTCAGAGCCTGCAATATACGCGCGGACTAACAAGGAAGCAGAAGTCTTCCGGTTCGCGCGTCATGGCGGGAAGACGTTGCCACAAAAGAAGGACCACAACCCATTCCAAATATTAATAAAAATAGAGAACGGACTCGACTATCGTAAGTTAGGAACTGCCTGTAATGAATCCTATTGTTGTGACCGGAACTGTACCATCTCAACCACCGTCTTTCAGCCAAAAAACCCTTTACCTATTCACAACACTAACTTTACGCGACTAGAATCAAAGTGTACTGGATCACAAAGGCATTAAAGTTGTAGAACATTACGTATGGCTAATTCTTTCATATCGAAAGACAACGTTGTTAAAAAATGGTGCTCATATTCACAGTATCTTTCTAAATCAGGTTAATTCTGTCTAATTCTTTCACATCGAAAGACAATAATGCAAAGAACGGTGCCCTTATTCACAGTAATAACACATTGTCACCGTTTATTGTCTCCATTCTTTTTAGCAAAATATCTATCAAAAACCAGTGCTGTTTCGCTTAATCAGGCTCAACAAAGAGTGATCATGCACTCAATAGCAAGGCTCTGCAGTATCCTCCTAGCAGATAACCTACATATTGAGGACTACTAGGTGAGGTAAATGTTTAGGATGGGTGATATGAGGTAAACCAAAAACAGGATATTGAGATAAAGGCCACAGAACCAAGCGCAGTGCGGCTGAAGAAACGTGAGAATAGTTAGGCTGAAAAAAGGTTAAATGAACCTCATGTCACCAGAGCCCAGGGTATATCATCGTTTAAATCCTGTACATCAGTCTTTAATTTAAAAACCCATCTCTGTTCGAGTCTGAATAGGAATGAGGGATCATCAGATCGCACAGTGGGTGCCTCCAAAATAATCCACCATAAGTCATCTGGAGTGTGGGGAGTATCAAGAAAGTGTGCACTAAGTTTTGTAGTGATCCTATTACATCTAATATTGCTCCTATGTTCATTGATGCGTATCTTCACCAGTCGTGATGTCATACCAATGTAGCGCAACCCACAAGGGCAAGTAATCATATAGATGCAATTTCTTGTGTTACAGTTAGTGTGCTTTCTAAGTTGCCAGGTCCCAATCGGTTCTAAGTTCAGTGTCGTCAGATGTCTCATAAGCGAGCACCCATTACAGAGACCACAGGGATGGTGACCTGTGACTGGAGGGAGATCCCATAGCGTTCTCTGAGTGGAAGTGATATGTGTGGGTCGGGGACGAGTGTGAACCACCATATCTTTAATATTAGCAATGCGTTTGAAAGCGAATAGAGGTCTCTACACCTGGGTCCCCCCGCTAGTCAGAATTGACCATCTTTTGTTGATCAATTTCTTAATATGGTTAGATAAGGGGGTATAGGTGGATACACAGGTTAGTCTGGTCTGAGGGTTTTTTACAATAGTATCTAACAAGGCCCCACGGTGATTATTTCTAGCAGGTTTTCGAGCCTGATCTATGACACGTGGAGGATAATGCCGATCAAGAAGTTTGACTTGCAGAACATCAGCCTGGCGATCAAATTCACAGGTTGTGTTACAATTTCTTCTTAATCGTAAGAACTGGCCTACTGGTAAGTTATCCCGTAGGGATTTAGGATGGTGACTCTCATATAACAGAAGGCTATTGCGATCGGTTGGTTTATGGTAGATTGAGGTAGACAATTTACCGTTATTGATGGTTAACAAGAGATCTAGAAACGGTAAATGGGTGGATGATACTGTCGAAGTGAATTTAAAAAAAGGATCAATAGTGTTGATCCAAGACACAAAGGGCCTGATTCTAATGTTGGCGGGCGGCAGGAGCCGCTCGCCAAGCGGGAACCGCCAGAAGACCGTACCGCGGTCGAAAGACCGCAGCGGTCATTCTGGGTGTCCCACTGGGCTGGCGGGCGACCGCCAAAAGGCCGCCCGCCAGCCCAGTGGGAAACAGCCTTCCCACGAGGACGCCGGCTCCGAATGGAGCCGGCGGAGTGGGAAGGTGAGACGGGTGCAGTGGCACCCGTCGCGTATTTCAGTGTCTGCATAGCAGACACTGAAATACATAGTGGGGCCCTCTTACGGGGGCCCCTGCAGTGCCCATGCCATTGGCATGGGCACTGCAGGGGCCCCCAGGGGCCCGCAGCACCCCCTACCGCCATCCTGTTCCTGGCGGGAACAGGATGGCGGTAGGGGGTGTCAGAATCCCCATGGCGGCGGAGCACGCTCCGCCGCCATGGAGGATTCTCAAGGGCAGCGGAAAGTCGGCGGTAAACCGCCGACTTTCCGTTTCTGGCCGCGGCTGAACCGCCGCGGTCAGAATGCCCAGCGGTGCACCGCCAGCCTGTTGGCGGTGCTACCGCGGTCATTCGCCCTGGCGGTTTTTACCGCCAGGGTTAGAATGACCACCAAAGTCATTAGTATCAGACAGTGGACCTTGCCAAATAATCAGAATGTCATCATTATATCATCGCCACAGTCTGATGTGGTTTTGAAAAGACAAGCCACACTCTTTTGGGAGCTTAGGTGTTACTGATTGGGCGATCCCTGGCAGGATGGGTGGGAGAGACTTGGCGCAGCCTCACTTACACCTGACCAGGCTGTGTCCTGTCTCTACACAAATGGCTGCATACCCCCGGTAGTTAGTCTGGAGCCAGGGCAGGGAAGGCAGGGCATTGGGGTACTTTAAAGGCATACCTCTACAAGCTTTTCCCTACTTCAAAGGCACAGCTATGTCTAAAAGAAGAACATAAGAATACTAGAGGGACAGAGAGATTTCAAAATGGTCCAGTGCACATCCTGCCAGAGTTAAGTACAGATAAATAAGGTACACTATTCCACAGGGATGACCACAGGTCAAAAGAGCACTGTTGAAAGTAGAAGTCAAGGCCCTCATACACCCAATGGATGTCATGCTTTCTCATAGGGCCTGCTCCTCATCGGGCTGGCAATGCAATGTCCAACGGGCCCCTTGAGGGTGCTCTTTGCCAGAGATCTTTATAAATGTGCGCTGTGGTTGAAAGGATGAGTAGTTTCAGACCTACGAGGAGAAGTGAAAAGCTGGAGAGGGTGTGTTAAAATTGGCTCTAGACCCTACCATCAGTATGTTTATCCTACACGAGCGATCTAGGTCAAGGTTAAAAACAAGGGAAGTGATAAAGGAAATAATGTTCCTCCTCTCTACCGAAAAAGAAGTGGGGAAAAGGAGAATTAATCCTTCAGCCCTAATTGACGGTCAACATGTTTCACACCGATACTGTCTCTGTGGATCAGTTGGCGTTTCTTCAGGACCAAAAAACAATTCAAAAACTCCTAAGCTTCACCAAAGAACTCAAGCAAGTATAAGGTGTGTGAAAGGAATACAACTTACATGAAGAGCCACACAAAGACCTAAATGGGTTTGGACCTGGGGAAACATAAGAGGAGAGAGAAATATACAGTTACTTGTGTCACAATATCAACATACAAATAGTGTAATGACACTCAGTGGTTGCATGCACACATGCTGTGAGTCAAAATGATATCCTGACTCATCGTAATCCCGCCAACTCCATGTGTAAATCACCATGAAAAACTGAATGTAATAAGCTCAGTATCTTATCCTCCTATATTAGGGAATGGGCCCCTTGAAATAATGCAAGCCGAGGGACTACTGCGGCACTGAAATAGACAAATACTCAAACATGAAAAAATGTGTGTTATGCCCCAGAATTGCTATAAATGACAAGACATGTGGGAGATGTATAATTTCCTCCCTATATATGCGATATGTCGCAAAAGCTTAAACCGCCATACTGAAGAGAAGACCACACTGGGTATAACGTAATTCTGGTCAGGGGGCATCTAACAACATCCTAAAGTATTTACTGTAAATGCTAGAACATATAAGAGATAGATAATCTCTTGTATCCAAATGTGGTGTGTCAAAAAATTTAAGTCGCTATTCTGAAAAGTAGACCCTGCTGGGTGGGCGGGTGGGGCATAAGGGTGCATGGTAAATACTAACACACAAGTAGAGTGTCAAAATCATGAAAGCCGCCATCCACAAAACAGACCCCTTTGAGTGGACAGGTGGTGCAGTGAGGTAGGGGTGACCCACCATAAGTCAGGGGAAATCAGGGTAGGTAGCTCACTAGAAGGCACATTGGCCTAAGAGAGCAGGTCCCCTTGAGCAAAAAAACACGTTGAAAAGACGGGTGTTACTGTAGATATGGACCACAATGAGTAAAGGGAGATCGGGAATAAGGAGCTCCCTATTTGGCACATAAGCAGGTTCCTATGAACAACAAAACAAACAAAAATAGCACAGAAGAGCACAAGAGATAACCATAGTTGATTATCCAATCACCACACCGAGACCTATTCGGCGATCGCAAATCCAAAAATAAGGGGGTTGCGGATTTCGCCGCGTATGTATATTCTTCGGAGTGTCAAAGTTGGGAAATGTCTGATTAACTTTAGTAAGTGTGCGGTGCATAGAAAAGACTCTAATATTTAAAAGTAAATCCCGCTCATTAACCAGAACCGAAACTGGAGGGAGAGAGACTAACAATTGGGCACACTAGAGCAGCTACCACTAACAGTGAAAACATAGTATACAAGAGAAATCGGTATACTTACAGCTGCCTTTCGTAATCCCTGCCCGCGACCTATCTGGTAGGCCGCAAACCCGGAAGGGAAGGGGTTGTGTACACTGCCGGGTATAAATGCTAGTCATGGGTGGGGCGCTAATTGGAAGCCAACTAGAACGTTACCTGAACCAGGGGATCGCAGGGAGGAGGAGTGGAGCCGCCCATATTAGACACAGAAAGGGGACCCATAACTATGTCCTAAGAGCATTTGCTTGTGGAAAAGAATGGTTCGATGTCCCAGCAGAGCATTTGCTTGTGGAAAAAGGATGCTTCAAAGTCGGGGCGAGAGAGGCCAAGGAGTACACGGGGCAGTTCGAGGATGCTGATAAATGCCTACAAAGCAAAAAAGCAGGATTATAATGTTCACAGAAAAAGAATAAAAAGCAGGTTGCCATTCACTACGGTAACGATAAATCTGCTATGTGCCATAATTTCATGGTAGTAAAAGACCCACGATAAAGACATTATTGAAATATATATAAGTAGCGGGTATGTTATACATCATGATATCATGGTATTGGGACATACTCAGAAGAAGGCTCAGGTACTAATGCTACTGAAAGTAACATGGTTAAAAGGATGCTATAATTTAATCAGTGGTTGTGAAAGTGCTCTACGTCATTATAAGGGGGTATAGGGTCACATATTGCTGATGCAATCATGCCAAGAAGGTGTACATGTTGTGGCTAAGGTGGGTCACTAGGTGAGTTAATTAAACTCTCAGAAAGTCTTTATGTTCTTTTAAGATTGAAGCCAAACAGGAGTTTGGATAGTTCTTCTCCACCTCTTCTAAGAATAGACCATTGTTTATTGACAATCTTTTTGATGTTGTTAGAAAGAGGTGTGTAGGTTGAGACACATGTCAAACGTGTATTGTTTGTTTGGACTGGGTGGCTAACAGTGCCTCTCTATGATTATTCTGTCCCCGTTTGCGAGCATAGTTGATGATCTGTCGTAGGTAATGTAGGTCACATCATTTCTGTGTGAGATCATCTGCTTGAGCCTCAAAGGTGGAACTGTCGCTGCAATTCTGTTGGATTCTGAATTGGTCAATTTCTTAGACTCCAAACACACAGTTACACATTTGATGTGTGTCTCAACCTACACACCCCTTTCTAACAACATAAAAAAAAAATGGCCAATGTAGGAAGTTGGCTCTGTATGCTCTATTTCAAAGTAAGAAATAGTATGCACAGAGTCCAAGGGTTCCCCTTAGAGGTAAGATAGGGGCAAAAAGAGATAATACTAATGCTCTATTTTGTGGTAGTGTGGTCGAGCAGTAGGCTTATCAAAGGAGTAGTGTTAAGCATTTGTTGTACACACACAGGCAATAAATGAGGAACACACACTCAGAGACAAATCCAGGCCAATAGGTTTTTGTATTGAAAAATATCTTTTCTTAGTTTATTTTAAGAACCACAGTTTCAAATTTTACATGTAATACTTCAAATGAAAGGTATTGCAGGTAAGTACTTTAGGAACTTTGAATAATCACAATAGCATATATACTTTTCAAATAAATCACATATAGCTATTTTAAAACTAGACTGTGCAATTTTCAACAGTTCCTGGGGGAGGTAAGTAATTGTTAGGTTTTGTAGGTAAGTAAACCACCTATGGGGTTCAAGTTTGGGTCCAAGGTAGCCCACCGTTGGGGGTTCAGAGCAACCCCAAAGTTACCACACCAGCAGCTCAGGGCCGGTCAGGGGCAGAGTTCAAAGTGGTGCCCAAAACGCATAGGCTTCAATGGAGAAGGGGGTGCCCCGGTTCCAGTCTGCCAGCAGGTAAGTACCTGCGTCTTCGGAGGGCAGACTAGGGGGGTTTTGTAGGGCACCGGGGGGGACACAAGTTAGCACAGAAAGTACACCCTCAGCAGCACAGTGGCGGCCGGGTGCTGTCTGCAAACACACGTCAGGTTCCAATGTAAATCAATGGGAGACCAAGGGGTCTCTTCAGCGATGCAGGCAGGCAAGGGGGGGGCTCCTCGGGGTAGCCACCACCTGGGCAAGGGAGAGGGCCTCCTGGGGGTCACTCCTGCACTGGAGTTCCGATCTTTCAGATCCTGGGGGCTGCAGATGCAGAGTCTTTTCCAGGCGTCGGGATCTGGGAGTCAGGCAGTCGCGGTCAGGGGGAGCCTCGGGATTCCCTCTGCAGGCGTCGCTGTGGGGGATCAGGGGGGGCAACTCTGGCTACTCACGGTCTCGCAGTCGCCGGGGAAGCCTCCCTGAAGTGTTGTTTCTCCACAAGTCGAGACGGGGGCGTCGGGTGCAGAGTTGAAAGTCTCACGCTTCCGGCGGGAAACGCAGTTGTCTTGAAGTTGCTCCTTTGAAACAAAGTTGCAGTCTTGGGTGAACAGGGCCGCTGTCCTTGGGAGTTTCTTGGTCCTTCTAGAGCAGGGCAGTCATCTGAGGATTCAGAGGTCGCTGGTCCTGGGGAAAGCGTCGCTGGAGCAGTGTCTTTTCGAAGTGGGAAGATAGGCTGGTAGAGCTGGGGCCAAAGCAGTTGGTGTCTCCGTCTTCTCTGCAGGGTTTTTCATCTCAGCAGTCCTCTTCTTCTTAGGTTGCAGGAATCTGAGTTCCTAGGTTCAGGGGAGCCCCTAAATACAGAATTTAGGGGAGTGTTTAGGTCAGGGAGGGCAGTAGCCAATGGCTACTAGCCCTGAGGGTGGCTACACCCTCTTTGTGCCTCCTCCCAATGGGAGGGGGTCACATTCCTATCCCTATTGGGGGGATCCTCCATCTGCAAGATGGAAGATTCCTAAAAGTGAGAGTCACTTCAGCTCAGGTTGCCTTAGGGGCTGTCCTGACTGGCCAGTGACTCCTCCTTGTTTTTCTCATTATCTCCTCCGGCCTTGCCGGAGGGGTCGGGCAACTCCACTAGCTGGAATGCCCTGTGGTGCTGCAACAAAGGGGGTGAGCCTTTGAGGCTCACCGCCAGGTGTTACAGCTCCTGCAAGGGGGAGGTGATAAGCATCTCCACCCAGTGCAGGCTTTGTTACTAGCCACAGAGTGAGAAAGGCACTCTCCCCATGTGGCCAGCAACATGTCTTGAGTGTGGCAGGCTGCTAAAACCAGTCAGCCTACACGGGTAGTTGGTTAAGGTTTCAGGGGGCACCTCTAAGGTGCCCTCTGCGGTGGATGTTACAATAAAATGTACACTGGCATCAGTGTGCATTTATTGTGCTGAGAAGTTTGATACCAAACTTCCCAGTTTTCAGTGTAGCCATTATGGTGCTGAGGAGTTCGTGTTTGACAGACTCCCAGACCATATACTCTTATGCCTACCCTGCACTTACAATGTCTAAGGTTTTGCTTATACACTGTAGGGGCACAGTGCTCATGCACTGGTGCCCTCACCTATGGTATAGTGCACCCTGCCTTAGGGCTGTAAGGCCTGCTAGAGGGGTGACTTATCTATAATGCATAGGCAGTGTGAGGTTGGCATGGCACCCTGAGGGGAGTGCCATGTCGACTTACTCGTTTTGTCCTCACCAGCACACACAAGCTGGCAAGCAGTGTGTCTGTGCTGAGTGAGGGGTCCCCAGGGTGGCATAAGATATGCTGCAGCCCTTAGAGACCTTCCCTGGCATCAGGTCCCTTGGTACCAGGGGTACCAGTTACAAGGGACTTACCTGGATGCCAGGGTGTGCCAATTGTGAAAACAAAAGTACAGGTTAGGGAAAGAACACTGGTGCTGGGGCCTGGTTAGCAGGCCTCAGCACACTTTCAAATCAAAACTTAGCATCAGCAAAGGCAAAAATTCAGGGGGTAACCATGCCAAGGAGGCATTTCTTTACACAACCCCCCCCAAACGAAAGAGGATGAGACTAACCTTTCCCAAGAGAGTCTTCATTTTCTAAGTGGAAGAACCTGGAAAGGCCATCTGCATTGGCATGGGCAGTTCCAGGTCTGTGTTCCACTATAAAGTCCATTCCCTGTAGGGAGATGGACCACCTCAACAGTTTTGGATTTTCACCTTTCATTTGCATCAGCCATCTGAGAGGTCTGTGGTCAGTTTGAACTACAAAGTGAGTACCAAAGAGGTTTGGTCTCAGCTTCTTCAGGGACCAAACCACAGCAAAGGCCTCCCTCTCAATGGCACTCCAACGCTGCTCCCTGGGGAGTAACCTCCTGCTAATGAAAGCAACAGGCTGGTCAAGGCCATCATCATTTTTTTGGGACAAAACTGCCCCTATCCCATGTTCAGAGGCATCTGTCTGCACAATGAACTGCTTGGAGTAATCTGGAGCTTTTAGAACTGGTGCTGTGCACATTGCTTGTTTCAGGGTGTCAAAGGCCTGTTGGCATTCTACAGTCCAGTTTACCTTCTTGGGAATTTTCTTGGAGGTGAGTTCTGTGAGGGCTGTCACTATGGATCCATATCCCTTCACAAACCTCCTGTAATACCCAGTCAAGCCAAGGCATGCCCTGTCTTGAGTCTGGGTTTTTGGAGCTGCCCAGTCCAGAATAGTCTGGATCTTAGGCTGGAGTGGCTGAACTTGGCCTCCACCTAAAAGGTGTCCCAAGTAAACCACAGTTCCCTGCCCTATCTGGCATTTGGATGCCTTGATAGAGAGGCCTGCTGATTGCAGAGCCTTCAAAACCTTCTTCAGGTGGACCATGTGATCCTGCCAGCTGGAGCTAAAGACAGCAATATCGTCAAGATAAGCTGCACCGAAGGACTCCAAACCAGCAAGGACTTGATTCACCAACCTTTGGAAGGTGGCAGGGGCATTCTTTAAACCAAAGGGCATAACAGTAAACTGATAATGCCCATCAGGGGTGGAGAATGCTGTCTTTTCTTTTGCTCCAGGTGCCATTTTGATTTGCCAGTACCCTGCTGTTAAGTCAAAGGTACTTAAGAATTTGGCAGCACCTAATTTATCAATCAGTTCATCAGCCCTTGGAATGGGATGGGCATCTGTCTTGGTGACAGAATTAAGTCCTCTGTAGTCCACACAAAACTTCATCTCTCTCTTTCCATCTTTGGTGTGAGGTTTGGGGACTAAGACCATTGGGCTAGCCCAGGAGCTGTCAGAGTGCTTAATCACTCCCAATTCCAGCATCTTGTGGACTTCCACCTTGATGCTTTCCTTAACTTGGTCAGACTGCCTGAATATTTTGTTTTTGACAGGCATGCTGTCTCCTGTGTTCACATCATGGGTACACAGGTGTATCTGACCAGGGGTTAGGGAATAGAGATCAGCAAACTGTTGCAGGACCTTCCTACTATCAGATTGCTGTTGGCTAGAGAGGGTGTCTGAATAGATCACTCCATCTACTGAACCATCCTTAGGGTTTGATGAGAGGAGATCAGGGAGAGGTTCACTCTCAGCTTCCTGGCCCTCATCTGTTACCATCAACAGATTCATATCAGCCCTATCATGGAAGAGCTTAAGGCGGTTCACATGGACCACCCTCTTGGGGCTCCTGCTAGTATCTAGGTCCACAAGGTAGGTGACCTGACTCTTCTTCTCTAGCACTGGGTAAGGGCTACTCCATTTGTCCTGAAGTGCCCTGGGAGCCACAGGCTCCAAAACCCAGACTTTCTGCTCTGGTTGAAATTCAACCATTGCAGCCTTTTGGTCATACCAAAACGTCTGGAGCTGTTGGCTGGCCTCAAGGTTTTTACTTGCCTTTTCCATGTACTCTGCCATCCTTGAACGTAGGCCAAGTACATAGTCCACTATGTCTTGTTTAGGCTCATGAAGAGGTCTCTCCCAGCCTTCTTTCACAAGAGCTAGTGGTCCCCTTACAGGGTGGCCAAACAGAAGTTCAAAGGGTGAGAACCCTGCTCCCATCTGAGGCACCTCTCTGTAAGCGAAGAGCAGACATGGCAAGAGGACATCCCATCTCCTTTTGAGTTTTTCAGGGAGCCCCATGATCATGCCTTTTAATGTCTTGTTGAATCTCTCAACAAGGCCATTAGTTTGTGGATGGTAGGGTGTAGTGAATTTATAAGTCACTCCACACTCATTCCACATGTGTTTCAGGTATGCTGACATGAAGTTGGTACCTCTGTCAGACACCACCTCCTTAGGGAAACCCACTCTGGTAAAAATACCAATGAGGGCCTTGGCTACTGCAGGGGCAGTAGTCGACCTAAGGGGAATAGCTTCAGGGTATCTAGTAGCATGATCCACTACTACTAGTATGTACATATTCCCTGAGGCTGTGGGAGGTTCAAGTGGACCCACTATGTCCACACCCACTCTTTCAAAGGGGACCCCCACCACTGGAAGTGGAATGAGGGGGGTCTTTGGATGTCCACCTGTCTTACCACTGGCTTGACAGGTGGTACAGGAGACACAAAACTCTGACTTTCTGGGACATGTTGGGCCAGTAGAAGTGGTTGACTAGTCTCTCCCACGTCTTGGTTTGTCCCAAATGCCCAGCAAGAGGAATATCATGGGCTAAGGTCAGTATGAACTCTCTGAACTCCTGAGGCACTACCACTCTCCTAGTGGCACCAGGTTTGGGATCTCTTGCCTCAGTGTACAGGAGTCCATCTTCCCAATAGACACTATGGGGGTCATTCTGACCCCGGCGGTCTAAGACCGCCGGGGCCAGGGTCGGCGGGAGCACCGCCGACAGGCCGGCGGTGCTCCCAAGGGCATTCCGACCGCGGCGGTAAAGCCGCGGTCGGACCGGCAACACTGGCGGTCTCCCGCCAGTGTACCGCCGCCCTTTGGAATCCTCCAAGGCGGCGCAGCTAGCTGCGCCGCCGAGGGGATTCCGACCCCCCCTACCGCCATCCAGTTCCCGGCGGTCCGCCCGCCGGGAACCGGATGGTGGTAGGGGGGGTCGCGGGGCCCCTGGGGGCCCCTGCAGTGCCCATGCCACTGGCATGGGCACTGCAGGGGCCCCCGTAAGAGGGCCCCTACAAGTATTTCACTGTCTGCTTGCCAGAGAGTGAAATACGCGACGGGTGCTACAGCACCCGTCGCACCTTCCCACTCCGCCGGCTCGATTACGAGCCGGCATCCTCGTGGGAAGGGAGTTTTTCCCTGGGCTGGCGGGCGGTCTTTTGGCGACCGCCCGCCAGCCCAGGGAAAAACTTAGAATACCCTCCGCGGTCTACTGACCGCGGTGCGGTATTTCGGAGGGGGGAACTCTGGCGGGCGGCCTCCGCCGCCCGCCAGAGTTAGAATGACCCCCTATGTGTTCCAGTTTTCTTGCCATTGGACTCTTCAGCAGCTTGCTGCCCAAGGCCTTCAAGAGAGGGACAGGTTTCTTGCCCCTTACACAACTGCTCCCTTGAGGGTCCCCCTGGGCCTAAGAGCTCAACCTGATAAGGTTCTAACTCCATAGGCTCAGTTCCCTCAGAGGGTAGAACTTCTTCCCGAGAAGAGAGGTTCTCTTTTTGTTGTTGTGTTGCAGCTGATTTCCCAGTTGACTTTCCTTTTCTCTTGGTAGGCTGGGTCCTTTTTCCAGACGCCAGCTCTACTTTTTCATCCTGAGCCTTGCACTGTGCCCTTGTCTTGACACACACCGGTTCAGGGATACCCAGCATGGCTGCATGGGTTTTCAGTTCTACCTCAGGCCATGCTGAGGACTCCAGGTCATTTCCAAGCAAACAGTCTACTGGGATATTTGAGGAGACCACCACCTGTTTCAGGCCATTGACCCCTCCCCACTCTAAAGTTACCATAGCCATGGGATGTACTTTAGTATGATTGTCAGCGTTGGTGACTGGATAAGTTTGTCCAGCCAGGTATTGACCAGGGGAAACCAGTTTCTCTGTCACCATGGTGACACTGGCACCTGTATCCCTCAGGCCTTCTACACTTGTCCCATTAATTAAGAGCTGCTGCCTGCATTTTTGCATGTTAGGAGGCCAGGAAGCCAGTGTGGCTAAATCCACCCCACCCTCAGAGACTAATGTAGCTTCAGTGTGACACCTGATTTGTTCTGGGCACACTGTTGATCCCACTTGGAGACTAGCCATTCCAGTGTTAGCTGAAGTGGAGTTGGAAGTGGTACTTTTCTTGGGACAGGCCTTGTCTCCAGTTTGGTGTCCAGGCTGATTACAGCTACGACACCAGGCCTTTTTGGGATCAAAGTTTTTACCCTTATACCCAAAATTGTTTTGTGAAGAGGCTCTGGGCCCACCCTCCTGTGCAGGTTTTTGGGGGCCTGAGGAAGACTCTTTACTATTTTTGTTTTTGGATGTCTCAACACTCTTCCCCTGGGGAGGCTTTGTGACCCCTTTCTTTTGGTCACCCCCTGTGGAAATTTTGGTCACTCTAGTCTTGACCCAATGGTCCGCCTTCTTTCCCAATTCTTGGGGAGAAATTGGTCCTAGGTCTACCAGATGCTGATGCAGTTTATCATTTGAACAATTACTTAACAGGTGTTCCTTCACAAATAAATTATACAGCCCATCATAATCATTTACACCACTGCCTTGAATCCAACCATCCAGTGTTTTTACTGAGTAGTCCACAAAAGCAACCCAGGTCTGGCTCGAGGTTTTTTGAGCCCCCCTGAATCTAATTCTATACTCCTCAGTGGAGAATCCAAAGCCCTCAATCAGGGTTCCCTTCATGAGGTCATAAGATTCTGCATCTTTTCCAGAGAGTGTGAGGAGTCTATCCCTACACTTTCCAGTCAGCATTTCCCAAAGGAGAGCACCCAAGTGAGATCTGTTTACGTTTCTGGTTGCACAAGCCCTCTCAAAAGCTGTGAACCATTTGGTGATGTCATTACCATCTTCGTATTTAGTCACAATCCCTTTAGGGATTTTCCACATGTCAGGAGAATCTCTGACCCTATTTAAGTTGCTGCCACCATTGATGGGACCTAGGCCCATCTCTTGTCTTTCCCTTTCTATGGCTAGGAGCTGTCTCTCCAAAGCCAATCTTTTGGCCATCCTGGCTAACAGGAGGTCATCTTCACTGAGGCTATCCTCAGTGATTTCAGAGGTGCTGGCCCCTCCTGTGAGGGAAGCAGCATCTCTGACTAACACAGTTGGAATCAGGGATTGAGGGTCCCTGGGTTCCCTAGTTAGGACTGGAAGGTGGGAATTCTCCTCCAGTTCACTATCCTCATCCTCTGGGTTGTCATCCTCAGAGGGGTTGGCTTTTTCAAAATCTGCCAAAAGCTCCTGTAGCTGTTGTTTGGAGGGTCTTAAGCCAATTGGGATTTTCTTTATTTTGCAGAGAGACCTTAGCTCCCTCATCTTAAGATGGAGGTAAGGTGTGAGGTCGAGTTCCACCACATTCTCATCTGCACCAGGCATTATGTTTCTAAAAGTTGGAATACTTTTTAAGAATCTAAAACTAGTTCTAGAACCTAATTCAAACTTTCACAAAACTTGTAAACTCTAAAAGAAATGCTAACAGGGACTAACACAAGGCCCTAGCAGGACTTTTAAAAATTTAGAAAAATAGCTCAAATTGCAAAAATCAATTTCTCATGACAATTTTTGGAATTTGTCGTGTGATCAGGTATTGGCTGAGTAGTCCAGCAAATGCAAAGTCTTGTACCCCACCGCTGATCCACCAATGTAGGAAGTTGGCTCTGTATGCTCTATTTCAAAGTAAGGAATAGTATGCACAGAGTCCAAGGGTTACCCTTAGAGGTAAGATAGTGGCAAAAAGAGATAATACTAATGCTCTATTTTGTGGTAGTGTGGTCGAGCAGTAGGCTTATCAAAGGAGTAGTGTTAAGCATTTGTTGTACACACACAGGCAATAAATGAGGAACACACACTCAGAGACAAATCCAGGCCAATAGGTTTTTGTATAGAAAAATAGCTTTTCTTAGTTTATTTTAAGAACCACAGTTTCAAATTTTACATGTAATACTTCAAATGAAAGGTATTGCAGGTAAGTACTTTAGGAACTTTGAATAATCACAATAGCATACAGTATATACTTTTCAAATAAATCACATATAGCTATTGTAAAACTAGACAGTGCAATTTTCAACAGTTCCTGGGGGAGGTAAGTAATTGTTAGTTTTTGTAGGTAAGTAAACCACCTATGGGGTTCAAGTTTGGGTCCAAGGTAGCCCACCGTTGGGGGTTCAGAGCAACCCCAAAGTTACCACACCAGCAGCTCAGGGCCGGTCAGGTGCAGAGTTCAAAATGATGCCCAAAACGCATAGGCTTCAATGGAGAAGGGGGTGCCCCGGTTCCAGTCTGCCAGCAGGTAAGTACCCGCATCTTCGGAGGGCAGACCAGTGGGGTTTTGTAGGGCACCGGGGGGGACACAACTTAGCACAGAAAGTACACCCTCAGAAGCACGGGGCAGCCGGGTGCAGTGTGCAAACACACGTCGGGTTTCCAATGTAAATCAATGGGAGACCAAGGGGTCTTTTCAGCGATGCAGGCAGGCAAGGGGAGGGCTCCTCGGGGTAGCCACTACATTGGCAAGGGAGAGGGCCTCCTGGGGGTCACTCCTGCACTGGAGTTCCGATCTTTCAGATCCTGGGGGCTGCGGGTGCAGAGTCTTTTCCAGGCGTCGGAATCTGGGAGTCAGGCAGTCGCGGTCAGGGCGAGCCTCGGGATTCCCTCTGCAGGCGTCGCTGTGGGGGTTTAGGGGGGGGCAACTCTGGCTACTCACGGTCTCGCAGTCTCCGGGGAAGCCTCCCTGAAGTGTTGTTTCTCCACAAGTCGAGCCGGGGGCGTCGGGTGCAGAGTTGAAAGTCTCACGCTTCAGTTGGGAAACGCAGTTGTCTTGAAGTTGCTCCTTTGAAACAAAGTTGCATTCTTGGGTGAACAGGGCCGCTGTCCTCTGGAGTTTCTTGGTCCTTCTAGAGCAGGGCAGTCCTCTGAGGATTCAGAGGTCGCTGGTCCTGGGGAAAGCGTCGCTGGAGCAGTGTCTTTTCATAGTGGGGAGACAGGCCGGTAGAGCTGGGGCCAAAGCAGTTGGTGTCTCAGTCTTCTCTGCAGGGTTTTTCAGCTCAGCAGTCCTCTTCTTCTTAGGTTGCAGGAATCTGAGTTCCTAGGTTCAGGGGAGCCCCTAAATACAGAATTTAGGGGAGTGTTTAGGTCAGGGAGGGCAGTAGCCAATGGCTACTAGCCCTGAGGGTGGCTAAACCCTCTTTGTGCCTCCTCCCAATGGGAGGGGGTCACATTCCTATCCCTATTGGTGGGATCCTCCATCTGCAAGATGGAGGATTCCTAAAAGTCAGAGTCACTTCAGCTCAGGTTGCCTTAGGGGCTGTCCTGACTGGCCAGTGACTCCTCCTTGTTTGTCTCATTATCTCCTCCGGCCTTGCCGCCAAAAGTGGGGCCGTGGCCGGAGGGGGCGGGCAACTCCACTAGCTGGAATGCCCTGTGGTGCTGCAACAAAGGGGGTGAGCCTTTGAGGCTCACCGCCAGGTGTTACAGCTCCTGCAAGGGGGAGGTGATAACCATCTCCACCCAGTGCAGGCTTTGTTACTAGCCACAGAGTGACGAAGGCACTCTCCCCATGTGGCCAGCAACATGTCTCGAGTGTGGCAGGCTGCTAAAAACAGTCAGCCTGCACGGGTAGTTGGTTAAGGTTTCAGGGGGCACCTCTAAGGTGCCCTCTGGGGTGTATGTTACAATAAAATGTACACTGGCATCAGTGTGCATTTATTGTGCTGAGAAGTTTGATACCAAACTTCCCAGTTTTCAGTGTAGCCATTATGGTGCTGTGGAGTTCGTGTTTGACAGACTCCCAGACCATATACTCTTATGGCTACCCTGCACTTACAATGTCTAAGGTTTTGCTTATACACTGTAGGGGCACAGTGCTCATGCACTGGTGCCCTCACCTATGGTATAGTGCACCCTGCCTTAGGGCTGTAAGGCCTGCTAGAGGGGTGACTTATCTATACTGCATAGGCAGTGTGAGGTTGGCATGGCACCCTGAGGGGAGTGCCATGTCGACTTACTCGTTTTGTCCTCACCAGCACACACAAGCTGGCAAGCAGTGTGTCTGTGCTGAGTGAGGGGTCCCCAGGGTGGCATAAGATATGCTGCATCCCTTAGAAACCTTCCCTGGCATCAGGGCCCTTGGTACCAGTGGTACCAGGGGTACCAGTTACAAGGGACTTACCTGGATGCCAGGGTGTGCCAATTGTGAAAACAAAAGTACAGGTTAGGGAAAGAACACTGGTGCTGGGGCCTGGTTAGCAGGCCTCAGCACACTTTCAAATCAAAACTTAGCCTCAGCAAAGGCAAAAAGTCAGGGGGTAACCATGCCAAGGAGGCATTTCCTTACAGCCAACAAACAATGGTCTGTTCTTAGAAGTGGTGAAGAAGAACTATACAAACCCATGTTTGGCTTCAAGCGTACCAAGAATATCAAGGATCTGGTGGTTCATACCCGCCCAAAAACTATCTGTTCTGAATCTAGACCGGTCACACTGTGGCAGCTCCACCGGTACAAGGTCAACATCCCTCTGGTAATTACAACATATGTTCACTGACTAGACAAGTCGATTCCCTAGATCTAGAACCAATAGGGAGGTGGCTACTTGGAAGTGGGCCTGAGGTGCTCTGCCAGCCTTTAGGGATCCCAATGAAACAGACACATCACCTCTGCTGTGTGGCACCCTATGAAGAACCCTACGCATCCCCGCTACTGCTTGGATTGGATGCATCGCAAAGAACCTCATCGCAGGCCCTTGCATCTCTCATAGAAGGCAGCCTTGAAAATTATGCTGGACTCTGCATCGCAGCTTCGCAGCTCTTCAGAAACAACACATCACCCTGACTGCAGACCGCATCCCGACACTGGATTTTGCATCACAACCCCCATCTATGGGGCGCAACAGGTCCTTGCATTGCAACGTTGCCGCATCACAGAACCGATGCATTGCCTCAGCTGTGCAATGCATCTTTGACATGCTACCATTCAAAACTCCACATACCAGAGTTTAAGGTACTCAGTTCAGTAGGCCTAACTAGGTTCATTTACCCAGCCCACACTTCATCTTGGTTGGCCTGAACATTTGACTTTGTCCTGCTCTAGCCTGACCAGATATCCACAGCTGGCTTTATGCTTTTTGGCGCTCTTTTCACTAAAAACTTGATTTTTGTGATTTTAGTCTTGGGACCCTTTTGCATGGTATCTTCACTGTTTTACTGTTTGAAGTTGTTAGAAATTGGGTCGCTAGTTGGTAGAGGTATTCACTCTGTCCAAATAGGGACCACAACCCTAGTCAAGTTAAGTCAATAACACGTCATAAATTAGCCTGTGCTCACCCTCTGGTAGCTTGGCGCAGAGCAGGCAAGCCTAACTTAGAAGGCAATGCAAAAAAGTACTTGTGCAACACACACACAATAATCTCAGGAGATACACCACAGAAAAAGACTTCACACGCAGGTAGAAAAATAAAGCGTGTTTATCTGGTTAACTTTTAAGTTCAGAGCAATACAGATCCAATCGACAAATAGCGAAGTGTTGGCTTTGCATACACAAAAGTAAAGCAAAGTGGATCAGCAAAGACAGAGATTAAAAAAGGTGGTGCTAGGGACTCCTCGGCATGGGCATGCGATGTCCTGATGGACTCCAGTTTTGTCCTGGTTGTGCTCCTTTCTGTAAGCAGTGTGTGGCTAAGCTGGACAGAACCGCATGGGTTGACTGAGGCAAGCGGAAAAGGAAAGCAGGGCCTCTCTGGAGGGTTCACAGGTGAAAGCTGCCAAGTTTGACAAGGTTGCTTCGGTTGACTGCCAGCAGCGAGCAACAAAGGAAAGCTAGGCTGCATTGGACGGTTCACAGGTGCAAGTGGCAAAGGTTGACAAAGCTGCTCGGTTTGAGTTTGAAAGTAGCGAGCCGCAAGGGAAAGCAAGGCCACTCCGGGCAGTTCACAGATGCGAGCGGCGAAGTTTGGCAAAAGCCGATTGGGTTGAAATTGAAAGAGGGTGGCAAAGGAAAGCAGGGATGCTCTGGGCAGGCCATAGATGCTGGTGGCGAAGTTTGGAAAAAGCTGCTTGGATTGAAATTGAAAGTACCAAGCGGCAAAGAAAAGCAGAAACCACTCGGAGTCACTCTGGGTTTGGAGGATGAGTCTTGGGTTACCGAGCAGAGATCAGCAGGGTGGCACAGCAAAGCAGGACAGCAGTTCCTGAGAGCAGTCAATTCTGGCAGAGTGGCAATCTTGGCACACAGCAGTCTTTAGTCCAGAAGTGTACTAATGTAAGGGGATCAGGGGCTCAGTACTTACAGTAAAAAGTGCCTTTGATGTGGGAGTTGACTTCAAAGAGTGCACAGGTCCCACTTTCAGGTCAGCCTCGGCTCCAGACTGAGTGGGAGGTAATCAGCCCCTTTGTGTGGACCCTAGATACTACCCTCTGAGGTGTTAGTGTAAGCCCTTCCCAACCTCCTCCCCAGGAAAATTTATCAGTATGCAGATGCATGCAGATGCAGTTGAGTATATCTAGTGTTGTGGGTGTCTGAAGGAAATGCACAGGTTTAGCTGTCACCTAGCTCAAGCCAGATGTGTATTGGAGATAGGCTGTGGGCACACAGGGCAGGGAAATGCCTGCATTCTAAAAGTGGCATTTCTGAAATAGTAATAATAAATGTGACTTTACCAGTAAAGAGGACTTATTATTACCATTCCAATGGTACTAAATATGATGCAGCTATTCCTCTCCGATCAGGAATGACAACTTAAAGGTATTATACGGAATTCTCAATGGTGGCTGGTGAGAGGGGCTGCCTCGCCGTAATAAAAATGACTTTGGGGAGCTTTTTTATGACCAGGACATGACAACTTCAAAGCATATATTCTTCCTTTAGATTACATGGCACCCTACCCTATGGGCTACCTAGGCCCTACTTTAGGGGTGACATATGTAAGAAAAGGGTAGTTCTGGGCTTGACAAGAGGTTTTAAATGTCAAGTTAGGGTGGCAGTTAGACTGCACACACAGGCTCTGCAGTGGCAGGCCTAAGACATGTTTACAGGGAACCTTAAGTGGGTGGCACAATCTGTGCTGCAGGCCCACTAGTAGCATGTAGGTTACAGGCCCCAGGTATATGGTATCCCACTTTACAAGGGACTTATATGTATATTAAATATGCGAATTGTGGATACACCAATGTTACCATGTTTTAAGGGAGAAGCAGATGCACTTTAGCACTAGTCAGCAGTGTCAAAGTGCTCAGAGTCCTAAGGCCAACAAAAAGTTTGGGGATAACACTGCAGGAAGGGCCATTTCAAACACAATCCCTCTCCAGCATAAAGCCAGGGCGGACCAATCAATCCTTTGACGGGCGTCCCTGCTTGGAGTTAGAGAATGTGGGCAACGGCCCACCACTTCAGGTGCATATGTCAGTTATATGCCTCTCTGAACCCTGTCTGCTAGCCCAGGGAGGAATTCCTCCCCACCTCTGGGCCTCCACTTTAAATCGCCTAACTATGACCTGCTCCCAGGCGCTTCCCAGTATGCACACAGTACTACCATGGCCAACAAGGTAATGTGACTCATCCCTCCCCTTGCATCTGACTCCTGTCCCCAACCCAAGGGAATTTCCGCCCACCAGGACAGCAACCAACAGAGGCCACTGACAGCAGTCAGTGTCCAGGGCCAGGCGCCTAACCACATAGGGGCATCTTTTCTCTGTGGCTTGGCAGCATGGGGAGCGGTAGCCCCAGGTGTATCGCATCCTTTCTCCACTTTACCTCCTGCGAGTTCAGGGGTTCTCCCCTGCAATTGGTCTCCCAACCCAGGGTCTGCACCCCTGGGTTGAGTTGGGGTCAAAGGTGAGTCCTTTCTCCCCCTGCCTCCTTCTAGATTTCTGCACCCTACCTCCAGAAGTGGCACCCCAGAAGACAAAATGGTAGTGGTGCTTGTGACAGCCGCCTCTTCCCCCAGGTCAGCGGGGATACCAATAACCTGGCCCTCCAACACAGGTTTCTGGTCCTTAGGCTGGACAGGGGTTTGGGGTGAGTCCTTCCTCCCCTACCCATCCATCTGGGCTTCCCCACTGTCCTCTGTGGAGTGGTACTGTCAGACACCAGAAATGGCTGGGTGATGTATCAGCCCTCCCCAAGTTCTCCTGACACTTTGGGCCCCCCTCAGTGTGTGGTCTCTGGGCTCAAACCAGATTCCCTCCCTGGGGCCCCTCAGGGTACTCTCCAGGTTGTGGGGTTGGATATATGGCACCCTGGGATGTCTCCCATCCCCACATATCCCCCTCCTAGGAGAAGAGACCCTGCACCCACCCCACTACAAGGGGACCTGTCTGGGCTACTCTGAACCTCTCCCGCCCTCAGTTGGGGGGAAACTGAGCCACTCCCTTAAGGGTCTCTCCTGAGTGCCTTTCCATACCCCCTGGTTCTCTCACAGAGGTCGGCCTCCTTAGCAAGCTGCCTGGGTTCAGTCAGCTTGCTATCTACTAGGTGTTGGCACAGCTCTGAAAAACAACTATGAAGTATATGCTTCTTCAAAAACACATTGTACAGCCCCTCAAAGTCATTCACATTGCTGCCTTTCAGTGCCCTACCAGCATTGACTGGAAAATCTATCTGTGTTTGTGTGTGAAGTTTCCAACTGGCCCTGAACTTTTGCCTATATCTTTCAAGTGTCAGACCAAACATCTTTACTAAGATGGATTTCATAGATGTTTAGTTGGTCTGGTCCCCTATCTCTAACATAAGAAGGGTGTCTTTCCCCACTGGGAGCATGTACCATCAAAGACTACCTCCTCAGAACTCCTCAGGGACCCTTTGCATTCTTAAAGCCACTTCATAGGCTACTAGCCATATATCCACATCACATCTTTTGGGATGTTGATTTTAGAATCACTTGAAGACACTTCAGGTTTGCTGTCATTATTTCCATTGCTGGACCCTACTTCCACGGATCTTCTGTCCAGCTCCTCATCAAGAATTTATTGCTCCTCCTCTGGATATCTTTCCCTGCAACATGGGTATCTGCCCAGGTTCTCAAAGCCTTCTGTAGTTCCACCTTCCTGGTGAAAACCCTTTGTAGCCACTTCAAAGCCCTTGTAGAAATCCTTCAGCGCGTGCACAGTGTAAGATTCCAAACTGGTAAGCTCATAGTCAATTACTGTAGGTGCAGGTAAGGCTTCTCCAGAGCAAGACATAATTTAGCAACAAAAAAAAAATCCAAGTGGCCAATTAGGGAGAACTGAAAAAAAAAAAAGGAAAAATGCCAATTGGTAGAGGTCAGGCAAAAATAGGAGAATAGATCTATGTGTGGAGTTGTAGTGTACACTGAATCACTATGTGGTACTGCACAAACACAAGACCCATCCCACCACTGCCACTGGTGTTCGAAATTGGGTTGTTAGCAGTATGGCCAGCACAAGTAATAGTTGCTCAGTTGTCCTCAGTGGGAACCAAACACCCCATTGTAGCACTTGTCTCTCACAGGGTAGCGAGGCAGAGCTATCTAAGGCCTACTCAAGGGAAGTTGTGTGGGCTAGGAATCACCAATCACTAGCACACAACAATAAGACTCAATAAATGATCGTCCAATCAGTACTTTTTCTTTAGAAAAGAAGCACATTTATTACACATGCATACTACTAAATACTACATAATAATTTACAAATATACATTGGCAGGTGAAATATACCATAGGTGGCACAACCATTGGTGACCCCCTAGAGGGGGTCAAACAAACATATCAAGAGTGTTTGAACAGACATAATGTAATAAGGGTATTACTCTGGCATATATCAGTGTCATAATTGCAATAATGATGGATCAATAAAACAACTGCAATCGTCATGTAAATTCAATAAAAGTATTTACCAGAAATTAACTTTGTGTTTGTGCATTCTTTCATGCCCTTGGCATTAGAGTGTAATGGTCAGAACAGCCCCTAGAGGGCACCAACATTGAAACTGCAGTTTGAAGAAGCATTGTAGCATAACCATATAATCAGCCCCTAGAGAATATAACAACATGAAAACAGAATGGCAAAGAACATTGAAATATAACCATACATTCAGTTGCAAGACGACATAGTGCATTACACATTTTCAGGCCTTTCAGGCCTTCTAAAATGTTATCACACCCCAGGCCCTTAAAGAACAAACTACTCCCAGCTGTAGAGCAAAAGATACAGCAATGGGAGAGCTTGATAAGACAATGAATAGTGGGGAAGGTTATGATTGTGAGCCCTCCTCAACCTAGAATGGGGACCCAGAAGATTACCTGGACAGACAGCACATCATGTTGTTGCACAAGTACTTTACACATTGCTTCTAAGTTAAGCCTGACTGCTCTGTGCCAAGCTACTAGGGAGTTGAGCGCTGGTTAATTTGGGAGTTGCTTGCACCTTACCCAAACTATGATTGTGGTTGCTGCTTGACCGGAGTTCACACCCCTGCCAACCAGAAGCCCAATTTCTAACATTAGTGATCAGAGCTGAGGATAGGACTTGTGTTTGTGCAGTGCTATACAGTGATTTGGTGTACACTACCATCCCATATCCAAGACCAATTCTCCCTAATTGGTCTTCTTGCTTTTTCTAAACTCATTCTTACTCTACCTGTCTGATTGTGTCTGGGGCCTCACCTGCAAAGACAGAGTTTGAGCTTGCCAACCTGGAGGGCTACACTTTGGCTGACTTTAAGGAATTTTGCCAAGAAAAGCGGTTGCTCACCAAGAGGGAAAGCAAGAAGATTGAGCTCCTAAAGGCCATGAGGGAATGGACAGGGGCCTACCAGTTGGCAGTCACAACAGATGACCAGGATGAAGAGGAGGATGAGGAAAGTTCAGAGCAGGACTTACACAGGGGTCTGGAATGCAACCTGTTGAGAAGGGGAGTAACCTACCTCTAAGATTGGAAATCCTCAAGCATGCAGGGAGCAGTGTGTCCTCTTGCAATCTCCACCCAGAGGAGCTGGCGGAAAGGAAGGTGGAGTACAGGCTGGAGATCTCAAAGCTCAAGATGGAGGAAAAGAGACTGGCCATGGAAGCAGAGCAAAAGAGGAGAGAACATTGATGTTGGCTCTTGAACTGAGTCTTAAGGAGCTGGACCTCATGGCCAGGCAGGCTGAATCCAGTAATGGTGGTACCAGCATTTCCACAGTGCCATTTGTAGAGAAGAGAGTCCATATTCCTAAAGGTCTGGTGCCTGACATTGTTGTGGAAGACAATATTGACAAGTGGTTTGAGGCTTATGAGATTGCCTTACAGATTTACAAGATCTTTGAGGCGGACTGGAGGGCTAGTCTGTGGAGGCATATCCCTATTGAGGGGAGGGACATCCTACTGACTCTAGGAAAGTGAGACATGATGAGGTTTCTCCCCCATGAAAGAAGCCCTTGTCCGGGATTATGGTTTGACCCCAGAGAAATACAGACAGAAGTTTAGAGACAGTCAGAAACTGGCCCAACAGGCCTATGTGGATTGTGGGGATTCCTTTTACAAGGCACCAGATGGTTGGGTGAAGGGCAGTGAAGTAAATAATTATCAGGGACTACACAATTTGATTGCAAAGGAGCACGTGTTCAATCTTTGTTTTGCAGATTGTCAGTAAGCTCTCTGAACCCAGGGAGCATGCTAAGGAGGTGGACATCTGGGTCAGTACCAGGGTCCAGACGAAGGTATCCGGGGGGGTAGGGGCATTACCACAAGTGTGGGCAGGGTCCCATCAGAAGAAGGAGGGAGGCTAGCATGAAAACAAGGAGTTTTCTAAAGGGCCCCAAACTAGTTCCCCAGGTCAGGACTCCAATCCCCCCACTGAAAAAAGAAGAGATGGTTCTCTGACAGTAAATCTTTAGCGCAGGCACTCCAAGTGCTATGAGTGTCAACAGGGAGGGCACTTCAAGGAGGGTGCCAAGTGTCGGAAGTGGGCACAGCCCCACACTGGTGGGCAGTCACTGTGGGTGGCTAGTATAAAGCTTGGGGAAAAGATTTTCCCATTTAGTGGTGATACACAGTAGAGGTTGCCCTAGTGTCCTTGGGTGATGGAGAGATGGTGCAGAGAACTCACATACCTGGTAATACTAGGAAATACAGGCATTGGGTCACCAACAATGGGCAAAGGGTGGAGGCATGGAGAGATACTGGAGCCAGCATGAGTACCTTCAGATGTCATCTGGTGACCTCAGAGCAGGTAGTCCTTAATGCATTCCACCAAGTTGTTGCAGCTCACAACAATGAGAATTACAATCCAGTGGCTTTGGCTCCTTTTGAGTAGGGAGGTGTCAGGGTCCTTGAGGATAGCTGTGAGTCCATCTATGCCTGTGGATTTTCTGTTTGGCAATGACCTGGAACACTCCATCTATAAAGAGGTAGAGCTCATGTCCCACTTGAAGATGTTAGGGTTGCCAGAGTGGGTGTGCCCGACCTCATGGTCCATGGCAGCCTGAAAGGCTAATCAGGAGAAACAGAAGCCTGGAAAAATGGCACACCTAGCTGCCTAAAAGAGGAAGGTCAAGGGACATGGGAAACCCGCTCCTGAATCTCCCATGGTCCAGGAGGAAGCTGAACTTGAGAGGGACATCCTGGAGTCTACAGGGGAGGATATTGCCACGCTGGGGAACCTACCTGAGCTGGTCAACTGGCAGAAGGAAGGGGGTCCTGTCAGGAGGGAGTTCTGCAAGGGACAGAGGGAATTCCCTACTCCTGTGAGCCTGTGGCTGCAGGTCGAGGTCCAGGCAGCTGGCAACACCTCTGGTGATCACCTGATTTACTGGAAGAATGGTCTACTGTATAGTGAGCCTAAGGTAACTGAGCCTGGTGCAACCCATGTGTTGGTGGTCCCTTAGTGCTATAGGGCCTTCCTATTGGAAATAGTTCATGATGTACCCCTGGCAGGTAATTTGGGACAGAACAAGACCTTTGACAGGCTTGTCACCCACTCTTACTGGCCTCAAATATGGAGGGCCTCAGGTGCACTCTGCAGGTCATGTCTTACCTGAAAGGCCAGTGGCAAGTCAGGAGGGATGTCCAAGGCACCCCTGCAACCTTTTCCTGTCATTGGAACCCCCTTTGGAAAGGTGGGGATCAACATTATTGGGCCTCTGGACCCCAAGACTGCCATGGACAACAGGTTCCTCCTGGTCTTGGTGAACCATGCCTCCCGGTACCAGGAGGCTAGCACTCTGAGGACAGTAATTGCACTAGTTCACTGGCTTGGTTAGAGAACTTTAGTGCCACTTCTCTGAATGACATTGTGGTATTCAGTTCTAGGTGGGAGGACCACCTCTGTCCCCTCAAAGAAGTGATTCAGGTTCTGCAAAGGGCTGGCATGACTATCAAGGCCAGTAAGTGCCAGATAGGGCATGGATCAGTGGTCTACTTGGGTCACCAAGTGGGCGAAGGCAAGGTGCAGCCCTTCTGGGCCAAGATTAAAACCATTCTGGCTTGGGAACCACTCAGTAACCTGTCAGAGGTGAGAGTCTTCATAGGCCTCGCCGGCTACCATTTGTCAAGAAGAATTACACCATTGCTGCACCCTTGACAGAACTGACTTCCAAAAAGCATCCAAAGCAGAAACAGTGAAGCAAAGAAATAAAATGATTTCATCCTTCTACAAGCTGTGTACAGGAGTCTGGTATATTACTCACGACAGGTGCTATAGACTTGCTTTGGTTAATGATGAAGTGAAGAGATCTGAGAGCAGAAACTAAGGTGGTAATATTATAAGGTCAGTGAGAACTATTAGCCATTATGAATTGAAGAGAGGTGTTCAGAGAGCTAAAAAATGAGTGATTAAATTTGACAAAAAGGATGTTTGGCGTGGTATTGTTAGGAGGGTTGGATATCTTAAGATAAAGGTATGTGTCTTCAGTGTATCGTGTGATGTAATGTAATCCAGTATAATGTGATCTATTTACTTGACAGTGTTAGGAAAGTGATTCCATAGAGAGGTTCAACTCTTCAAGACCCAGACAGAGATGAGAGCCTTCATGGGCCTCACTGACTACTACAGGAGATTTGTCAAGGGGTATAGCAGCACTGTTGCACCTTTGCCGGAACTGGCTTTCAAGAAGCAGCTACATCAGGTGATCTGGACAGAGGTGTTCCAGAAAGCTTTTGATAACCTGAAGGAGGCCATATGCACAGCACCCCCGCTCAAGGCCCCTTACTTACCCCAAGAATTCATTGTGCAGACAGACAACTCGGAGCATGGCACAGGGGCCGTACTAAATTAAAAGGGCCTGGATCAACCTGTAGCCTTCATCAGTAGGAGGTTACTTCCAGGGTAGTAACACAGACTAAGATGGTTTTGAAGCACAATTATCCCCACTGAAGTCTATAGGAAGTATTTCCTAGTTTCAAGGGTGAAAATTACTCAAAGTCTACAACGTTGTAAGTGAGAGTTAGTAAGCTGTGGAGTTTTGTTCAACATGCAGTTCTTTCACTGGCTGCTACGTTATATGATGAGGAATGTTTTGCCTATCCACTGTAAACTACTGAAGGGCTTTTTAATGAAAACAATAATTTTTGTTTGAATAGGGCAAGCTGCTGTTGTGGTTTGAAATGTTGCCTACAAAGCTGTTCCAGTCATAAGTAAAACATGCCCACAGAGTCACCCTATATTTAAGGAAGTGAGCCAGGAACTGCAAGGCTGCATGTCAGGGATGCTGAAAATTGGCAGTCAAGGCCTGATTCACAAATGTAAACTTAGACCAAAAGTCTACATTTAGACCAAAAGTCTAAGTTTAGATCAAAAGTCCAAGTTTAGACCTAAAATTCTAACTTTACTCATAGTAAATTTAGACTTTTGGTCTAAACTTAGAATTTTGGTCTAAACTTAGGGCCTCATGAAGAGGCTGGCAGTCATGAGATTGCCAGCCCTGCGGTGGTGGCCGGACCACCGCACTCCAAGTGGGCCAACCACCACATTACGACCCTGGCGGTCTGACCGCTAGCGGACCATCGTCTCCGCCAGGAACATGGTTCCAAACAGGCTGACGTCGGTCGGACTCGTGGTCAGCCACAGCCGTGCTGAGTCCAGCACCACCGAGCTGATCACGAGTCCCCTTTCTGACAGCCTTTTCATGGTGGTTCAACCGCCATGAAAAGGCAAGCAGAAAGGAAGTGCAGGGGGATCATGTCGTGGGCAGTGCAGGGGCCTCCCTGCCCAGCACACTCAGAATGCGCACTGTCTGCTTTTGTCGCTTAAGGGAGCTGAGACCAATACCATAGCACTGTTCCCGCCAGGCTGACTGGCGGGAATGTCCTAATACAATGCCGGTCAGCCTGTTGGGAATATCGTAATATGACAGAGGGTGAGGTCGCCGGGTTGATGCTGGTCTCATCCCTGTGAGTTTGGTGGTCTACTCACCCGACCACCCAACTCTTAATGAGACCCTCAAACGTTGGGTCTAAACATAGACTTTTGGTCTAAGTTTACCTTTGTGAATCAGGCCGTCCGTTTGGATGATGAAGCATTAATACACATGCATAAGGCAGATTATAAGGAAAGGCTTACAATGATCATTACAGAAGCTGCTTCTTATACCTCTGTGTGGGGATGCCTGATCTTCTAAGAGCTCTATGCACGCAGAAGGAAACAATAGAAGGAAACCACATTAGTGCACTTTCATGCACATACAGGTTGTAGCAACTAGTGGAAAAATGTACACCTAGTCAGTTTTCATTTAGTCATCTTTGGCACACTCACATTGTACATCTCCCTTTAAATAAATCAAACCACCATGGATTTTAGGGTGGGCCTGACATGAGGTTAGTAACTCTCTGGTACCCGGGACACCCAATGCCAGTCAATACAAACATCAGACTAATGCATATAGCTCTACTTGACCATGTTGTGATTAACTACAGTCAAAGCATATCATAACCAAGGCTCCAAACGGATTCTCAAGCTAACATTTAGTGCTTATTAAAAATTATGGGGGGAAATGTATCATATCATTAACTTTTTATATGTTCGAAATTTTTTTAATGCATTGAATTGTTTACTTTAAGAGCACCTTGTTTTACTAGCCTCCTGCATTATCTCAGAGAACTATCGTATCTCTTTCCCTCTCTATTTCATTGCCTGACTATATGTGATCACAAAAAGATGTGTTTCCAGCCTGTCTCTCTATAAAACTGCCCGCTCTCCTCACCGCTATACACTACATTACTCGTGTGGGAGAGTACTCATTAAATGCATATTAAGACATCCCTTTGAAACAAAACAGCTTTCCTTTTCTTTAATTTAGTCTCACTAGGTTTACTTTGGAGAAGGTTTGTGGACTGAGGTGATAAAGAGGTTTATAGTAATATCTTTCACAATTTATGAAAATGCCAGTTAAAACCTATTACATTGTTAATATAAGTTATATGCCTACTTTCCAAACTAATAAGGGGGTGTCTTGTTCAGGCACATTAATGTAACTCGGAAAGCGTCCTCGCAGTAATTCATTCCATTTCATGAATGAATATCAGAACGGGGTCAGATATTCTTGTCAATTGTATTTTGAATAGTTCACTCATTGATATTGCAATTGTGGCAAACTGATAGGGCCCCATCATATCAAGATTGGCTGAACAAAGTGCTCAGTACTAAGAAGTACGAGGAGGCTTATGCAAAACGGCAGGGGGCTTGAAGAGATTTAGGGGGTCATTACGACCTTGGCGGGCGGCTACCGCCGTGCGGCCGCCAATGCGGCCGCACTCCCGCGGCCCCCATCACGACATTCCCGCTGGGCCGGCGGGGATGAGGCCGCAACATAGGAGCTGGGTCCTAATGGAGCCGGCGGTGTTGCGGCCGTGCGACGGGTGCAGTTGCACCCGTCGCGCTTTTCACTGTCTGCTATGCAGACAGTGAAAAGCTGTCCGGGGCCCTGTTAGGGGGCCCCTCCACTGCCCATGCCAGTGGCATGGGCAGTGCAAGGGCCCCCAGGGGCCCCAGGTCACCCCTTACCGCCAGCCTCTTCCTGGCGGTGCAAACCGCCAGAAACAGGCTGGCGGTAGGGGTGTCGTAATCCTCAGGGCAGCGCTGCTTGCAGCGCTGCCCTGGCGGATTATCACCGCCGGGGCTAAAACGGCGGGAAACCGCCGGCCCCGGCGTTGCGGCCTTCTGCAGAGGGCTGGAAGCACCGCCAGCCTGTTGGCGGTGCTTTCGTCCTATTAGCCCTGGCGGTCTCGGACCGCCAGGGTCAAAATGACCACCTTAATGCCTCTTGGCACTATCTTGGCAACTGAAAAAGGGGATGTTGTGCTTTCTTAGGAGTATCACTTTAGAGGGATGGATGTTCTTTAAGTACGAGCTATGGTCCAGGCCCTGACAGCAGTACCTAAGATGCTAGATATAGGATCAATTATTCAGTTAGGTTGTCATGCTGTGTCTGCGTATTATCAAATTGTGGTTCCTAATAAACGGCACTTTCTTGCATTTAGTATTTGCCTCTTAACTTTTTTAATGTAAACTTTGCACAACTGTCGTCCTCCAGCTCATTTTCGTGGTTAACTACCACAATTGTAAGAGTTTTTTTGAGAAATGGATTGTATCTATTTTGGTAATTTTTTAATATTTTTAAAACTTTATTTTTTTATTTAAAAACAAAACAAAAAACGAATGAGTATTAGATATTAAAATTACAAAATGATTTGAGTATTTAGAATGTAGTATAAAAGTCAACCTTAATATGACATTGGGACTAACATCAACAGTAAAAGAAATTTAATCGTTTCTGTATAATTTTGTTATTCCCTCACCTCCCTATTATCCTAGCTACAAAACTTTATTTCCTGCAATAGTTGCAGAAATGCCCTGCAGAAAATGTGAACCTCGTGTGCTAGATACCCTATGCTAGCAACCTTCACGGTGCGACTTACATTAAATGGATGGATGTATACAATTTATTTTCTTGCCGGAAGTGCATTATTTAGCAACATTTATTTTGAGTAGAACTTTAACACACAATTCAGGGAAAATTAGCTGTCTAATTTAGCGTTGTTTTGCAGTGGTACCATTATAGAGAGTATTATTTTTTATTTTATTAGGTGAATTTGTACAGTAAAAACCTAGTCATGTGGTTAACAATGCTGCTTCAGATGAAAAAGGAAAAAATATTCACTGTGCACCACGTGACCGAGCAACAAGAACAATTATGTGAGAGAGTAGGAACTATCACAACATTGAAGGTGGTGTAGAAATGAAGTAGCAATATGAAGGATTACACAGCTTTTTTTTTTAGTTAGGACTTTAAGAGACCTATTTTCAGATTTTTCCTGAAGGAAAGAATATCTGGATTCCGTTTAGATCATTGGCCTAGGCACTCATATGAGAAGAATTATTCAATTGTTTTAGATTTTTTACTTTTAGAATTTCTAGGAGCAATAAGGATTTGCTTCAGTTTCTCTCTTGTGGTTAGATGTTTCTCTTTCAAAAAGCAGGACAAATGTAGCTCCAAAGCTTTTTGTATAATTCACACCAAGTTTGAAGTGGATTCCGGAATCAAGGGGCAGCCAATGAAATACTTTCGAAACAGGAGTATAATTTTCGGATTTCTTCGCACCTTTGAGTAGACGGGTTGCAGTATGTAGGATGGCTATGAGAAGGGCAATTGCAGTTTTTGGGAGACAGGTGGTATTGCATTATCACCATCTATCTGTGTGAGCTGTAAGGGTTGAACAGTGGTTCAGTGGTCTGAGGACAGGATTGACGGGTTAAGTTTTCTCAGTAGGTTGCACTGGTAGAAAGTAGTCTGGTGGAGTGGATACTGTTGTGATTTATTTGTGCAATGCTTCGCATTTGGAATGTGGAACGTGAAGCATTGCAGCAGTGGCAGCAGTTGAGTGTGAAGGGAGACAGTGGTTGGAAGCAGGTCGGTGAACACCTAAACTGTCCATGTGAGTAGAAGATATAAAATACTTTTATCCTTCTACAAGCTGTGTACAGGAGTCTGATATATTACTCACAACAGGGATCATAGACTTGCATTGGCTAATGGTGAAGCCAAGAGATCTGAAAGAAGGTACCAAGGTGGTAAGATTTCAGTGCCAGCAAGAACTATAAGCCTTTATTGAATTGAAGGTAGGTGATTCGATTTTTCAAAAGGACGTTTTGCATGGTAAAGCTAGGAGTGGGTATTTTAAGATAAAATCGGGTGTCTTCACTGTATCGTGTAATGTAATTTAATCCAGTGTAATATGATCCATTTGCTTCACACTGTGACAAGTGATTCTATATAGAGGTTGAAGAGAAAAATGGAAAAGGATTGTACCTGTCATTTTCCACGTTTGTGAGGATTCAGAATTGCCCCGAAATGCTCAAGATTTGCAAATTGTGATTTTGAAGTAACGAAACAAGAGAACCACATCCCATATTTGATCATAGAACATATCAGGTATAGAGGATGTGTTAGACCTGACAGCCTTTGGGTGGTCACCCTCAACATTTTGCCTGCCTCCCTCTACTTTTTGACACTGTGGGGCATATCTATACTCTGTTTGCGATGAATGCGCGTCAAACATTTTGACACACATTCGGCGCAAACCGTGCCCCATATTTAAACTTTGATGCCTGAGCCCGCGAATGCCAAAATTCCGCCGTGTGCAGCATTTTCTGGATGCAGGAAACCACCTTGCGTTAATGACATGCAAGGTAGGCGTTCCCGTCCAAAAAATGACTTAAACCCCTGTGCGCCTTATTTATGCTACCGCGCAAAAATTACGCACGGCCGGGATGCGTAGTCGGAAAATGACACACAGCCCGATTTGCGGAAAAAAATAACGTCTGGGTCAGGACAGGTGTTAAAATTGGACAAACACACCTGTACTTAATGAAAACACACAGAAGCAACAGCATGGCTCCAAAAGGAAGACATGGAGGTGCTTTTCATCCAGCATGCTCGCAGACGCAGAGCACAGGACCAACAACAGCAGCTTCTACAACACCAGCAGGGACCCCAAAGGCAGCGCAGAATGCAGGAGAGGATATTCCACACCAGGACAACCCTTCTAGGACTCCGCCAACAAAGACATCATTCAGAGGTACAGGCTTAACTGGCAAGCCATTCAGCAGCTGCTGCGCAACATTGAGCCACAGTTGGCACCCAGCTAGCAGACATCCCGCACCATTCCACCAGAAACCAAGCTGCTAGCTGTACTCCACATGTTGGCAAGTGGCTCCTTTCAAACCACTGGCGCCCTGGTTGCTGGGATCTCACAGTCATCATTCTCCACCTTCATACCCAAGGTCCTGGATGCCATCATCTCCCTCACACCCCGCCACATCAGCTTCCCCAACACACACAGAAGCAGCAGGAGACAAAACAGGGTTTTTACCAAATTAATGGCTTCCCACATGTCCTTGGTGCCATTGACTGCACACATGTACGCATTGTGCCACCTGCTGCAACTGAACATCTATACCGCAACAGGAAGCACACACACTCCATCAATGTGCAGGCCATTGTTGATTACCGGGGATTGATCACCAACATCGTGGCAAAGGATCCTTGGAGTGTACATGATTCATTCATCTTCCGTCACTGCACCATCAATCAACACTTCCAGGATGGACAATATGGAAATGGCCTACTTGTTGGTAAGTACAGAAACCTACTTATATACACACTGCACAGCAACCCTCTAGGACACACAACACATACACCATGACATCAACACGTGGACAGGAACCCACTGAGGTTGTGACACCGCTAGGCATGTTTGATATCCTCATCCAATGGGAGACACACCTAGGGACAAATGACAGTTCCAAATAACAACAGATGCCACTCCACAGACAAAAGGGGACAATTTAGTCACAACAAAACACAGTTAAAACAACACAATGACATGGCCCCAACTGGGAGTACAGTTTGGAAGATTAATCTTTCGTTATCACACCAATAACACTCAATCCAACACCCTTCAAACCAATACGTACTGTGTAAGGGGTGTGTAATGTGTTATGCTGCAGGTCAAACACCATGACACCCATAGCATGATGATGACTCCAATGAATGTCACGTGCAGTCATTGAGGCTGTACCAATATCTCACATCACTCCTGCTCTCACATTGCCCACTACCAAGAAGCAAGTGGACGGTGCAAAGAATACATATTGATGGGACAATATTGAAAGTGCACATACCTACACATACGCTTTATGACAAATTAACACACACTCAACAGATGTACTGGCATACGGACCCTATGAAACTCAAAATGACAACCTCACAACCAAGTTAGCCATCTGAACTAGAACATGTTCAGTAGTATACGTACACGTTACAACCTGAGTCGACTTGGCAAGGGCACAGAAATAGGTCTGCAGTGAACTTGTCACAAAAGTGAAATTAGTGCATAGTCAATTGTTAACATGTCAGTACTCACAATGTAGGGAGATGTTTTGCACATTGTAACCTTGCAAAATCTAAGGGTCTCACTGATGGTTAAATAATTCTATTGCATATGTGAAATTGGATGGGATGTCCAGGGTATATGGATGCAACCGTGTTACCACCACTGTCAAATTGATTCTGTGTATGGAAGTATCATGTCACCCCCACAAGTCACAATGCAAGGGCGTACACAATGTACTGCAACTCTACAAAAATACTGCTGACATCCAGTCAACAGCTAAACACCCGTTCAGATAAGGAAACAACCCAATTTTGATGGTACATCCTAGAAGCCTAGGATTCCACACAATAACACAAACACAAGATAACAACTGCCATGCAAAGTGTTATTTATGGTGCAAGGTACATCAACATGTTCTCACTCATTTTCTCTTTCAGCTGAACAGAGGTATGGGATCCAGCCATGGATCATGACCCCATTTGCAAACCCAAGCAATGCAGCAGAGCGTGCCTATAATGAGGCACATAGGAGGACACGCACCATAGTCGAGAGGACCTTTGGCATCCTGAAGTCAAGATTCAGGTGCCTCAACATCACCGGAGGCAGCCTCCTATACTCACCAGAAAAGGTGTACAAAATAATTTTGACCTGTGCCATCCTGCACAACATATGTGTAAGAAGGAACATTCCCCTATATGAACCCGAACCACAAATGCCTAAAGAGGAGGAAGAGGAGGACGCTGTCCATCAACATGAGGGGGACCATCCAAACACAGCTGCAGGATTGCGTGGGAGAATACATATTGTCCAAAATTTCTTTTAACTCTAATCATCCATCACCAATGTCTTACCATATGTAAATAAACACCTATACTAATCACTATATCATGGTCTGGATAATCATTTTTGCATAACATAATCTCCAACTATCAGAATCAGAGTGTAGCCTCATGGAGCATTGCTGAAATACCGATTAGGACACAGAAAATTCCGAAACTAGTTTGATGCGTATGAATGTACAGCCACATTCACTCACACTGTAAATGACATATATCCTGTACATTTCACATTTGAAGGGCAATAGCAGAGGACCACACCTATTCCACACATACATATTGGCAACATGGTTCATCGCAGCATATGGCACACAACAAAGACACCATCAGTCAAAAAGGGAAAAAAATGCCTCATACATGAGGCAGTGGATGTGCTGTTGCATTCGTAACAGGAATGTATGACCAGACCCTTGACAACAGTAAGTCTTACATCACCTATCATTGCAAGGACTATGTGTGACTAGATTTCCATATAAGCAACAAATTCATAGCACAAGTGCCCCAGGTATTACTAGGATTGCTCACATGACATCCCCTGCACATGGCAGCCCACGTCCTAAGTCCAGCCACACCCATGTACCCTGTCTCAGCCCACCCTTCTTCAGAGGTCCCTGGAATGGGAATATGTGTCCCCACATAATCCCTCCTCTACGCACTCCCAGTCTCACAATGTAAATCCAGTGTGCTTCCCTCTTTAGTATGGTATGCCATAGTCATTGTACTTCTGTCTGCATGGACGTCGAGTTAAATAATGCACTGGCTTGTAGTCTGTAGGACTTGTAATCACATGTACATTGCTTCACATGTGAAAGGTACTTTTGGCCCTTTGAACTTGAATCTCACCTACAGGACTTGTGAGAGACTGATGCCACACACACCTGTGAGCACCTCCATGGAGACCAGCCATTTGAACATGCACTGCCCTTGCAGCTGCTTGGAACAGCATAGAAGCAGCCATTTTATCTATAGCACTGTTATGCATTGCCGTATAAATCATCTGTGTAACACAGCCCTTGGGTTAATGTGTTATGTTCCAACACACAGGACAAACACAGTTTTCCGTTTCCACAGTCTTATTCCACCTTTGACCAGTCTCAGTCTGACCACTGTGTATTTACCTTGTGAAATGTTTGGATCCTGATTGACCCTGCATCCTGTTAGCCTGACTGGCTCCTGTCTTTGCGTTACCCTAAAGGTTCCTTGTGCCTACATTTGTATCATAGTTGCTTTCCCAACCCTCATATTCCTCCTGGGGTATTGTGTCAGGTGGGTCTACAATGCATACTCAAATACATTGCATAGCATAATCAGTTTATTTATCGTACCATGGGGGGGGGGACTCCAAATAGCTGAATCATGGCCTATCCCTTGTCTGGGTTTGATGTATGCATGAGTGACAAATTGTGACAGTGTACCATGGCTGTATGCATGGATTGGGTAGGGTGCCTCCAGCACAACAAACAGTGTCAGATAATGTGCATGAAATGTATACACATGTTAGGACCCTGACAATCCACACGCTGATTCACATTGCTCCCAACATATTGATGGGGCTTGTGTGTTGAATAGCTGTGAGATTAATCAGCACAGAGGCACTGATGTTCCCAGACGCAGCAGGAATTTTAGAGGCCAACCTATGTACAAATGTTGTGAGGACACCTGCCGGTATAAGAATCCTGAGACATTAACTTTGTCAGCACACCAAGGTTGCCCTGTTGACAGTCTCATAACACATCTGCAGTGGCAGGGGTGGACCATCCCCATGTGTGTTCTCAAATCCTCATTGGCTTTCCTTCTATTGATCTGTGAAGGGTACTTTGTAGATACAGGAAATGGCTCCACAGACACATGACTAGACCTGCACATAACTGTGACAACATAGACCCCAATAATTATACAGGCTAAACATTGGCCCACACACATGAACAAGACACCTCTGTGCATTTTACCACTGGAAATATGTGAACACGTGCTGCTTGGTTTGCTGGTCCTCCACTGCCACAGGAGAGGCCTGGTTCAGTTATATGACTCCAACTGTGGCGTAACATTACAATTGTGTATTATATTTGGGACTCCGTGTCACAAACACGGTACCCACATAGTATGATCCCATGCCTGACTCATGGTGGGTAAACAAACAAGTGCCTAGGGAGTAGTGTCCAACATTCGAGGACATGTGATGGCTAAGTTTTGGAACATTAACATTAACAACCGTCTGCTATCTATTCAGTGCATGCTTTTTCATTGGTGGTGTTTATGTTCCAAAAAACCTAGGAACTGCACACAGCAGTTGTTGCTATGTGTATGACTAACACATGTCCTCTCTCATTTCCACACTGACTTGCATCTGAGGGTTGGACACATTGACTCCACATGCATACAAGCAGATTTGCAAAAATACATCTTGTGATGCTCACACAGAGGGGTCAACAACAATAGTAGTAGCCAAATCACACAAATTGACCCATAGGCATTGAGTTACTGTAGTGAGTTGCGTCGCCTTGCTATCCTCTCTTGACGCAAAACATGCCCAAACTGGGTAATACATAATTGTATCCCACACGTTTGGCCATCTATTGCGTCAGTGAAGAGTGAAAATCCGGTACACCAAGTAGAGTATCATGGTCCACAGTAGTATGATCTGTCACATGTGCCCATACACTGTAATGCCCAATGTGGGTGCAATCAGCCTATCTCTGTATTGTCACAACTGTCATGTACCATTACAAATGAGAAATGACCCTAACCCAGTTAATGACAGAATTTTTGACGCATATGCGTAAAAAAGGCGCACATTCGTCAGAAAATGAAGCATATGCGTCGAAATATGACGCACATTGCCATGAAACATCCATTGGCCCTGAGCGGTAATTCCCACCTTGTACCCTCGGAAATTGGTTAAGTATGAAACATATTTAACAATATGGATGTGGGGTTATTTCTAATCATGTGCATAAAAAAAATGACGCACAGACTGTACGCGTTATAATATTTTGACGCGTAACAAGAAAAACGCATCGCATTTGAGGCAGGAAGTGATGTAATAGGATATCCTGTTTACAGATTTGGTACAGTGGGTGTACTTTCACTTTCACTTTGCAGTCTGTGATATTTCCTGACTGTGTGGCTGTGTTTAGACTTGTCTCTCTGTGCATTTTGTTATTTTGTCTCCAGTGTGGTCTTTAAATTGTCTTTTTGTGTATAATAACTGTCTGTGGTATCCTGTCTGAGTGTTTTTTGGTCATTTGTGTTGTCAATGTTTGTCTTTGCTGTGTTGGGAGTCTGTTGTGGGTAGTGGTAGTTTGGGTATAGTTGGGCTGTGTTCTTAGTTATTTTGCATTTTCCTGTCCTACTTTCCCTCTATTCTCCTTTGTACCCCCTTATCCCCTCTTTTATTTTGTGCAATAATGTTAGGTAGGCCTCGTCTTGGCAGGATGGGAGAGGAGGAGCTGGGTGGGTTTATTTGGCTGGTGTGCCACTTCCTACCCCTGATGATAGAGGCAGGTGGTCATGTGATCCAAGGCTATCACACAGAGGCAAGGAGGCTCCGGTAGGCAAAGGTGTTGTATCATCTGCAGAGAATATACAACACACCGCACAATGACTATCAGCTGAAGCACCGCTGAGCTGACCTTGTTGCCAGGGAGCAAGACCTGCTGGACCACCTGGGGATTTTGACTGGTGGCTTTGTTGGTGAGTACAAATCAGAGTAATGTGCACATTTAAATGCTCTGTAGTGACAGTAGCTGATTTGTTCATATGCTGCAGGCAATGTTTTTGAACATATGGAATGCTAGTGAAACATACAGGGCCATATTTCTACTTTGTTAGCACCGCAATTGTGACCTGTTTTGAAGCAAGAGCAGTGCAAACTTACAAAATACAATTGTATTTTGTAAGTCTGTGCCGCCTTTGTGTCAAACAGCAACACAAATGCGATGCAAAATATGTATAGATATGGGCAACAGTTGCCTGTGAGGTATACAATTTTCCTACACATTACTGTCATTTGTTGACGCAACAGCTAGACTAACTTTCAAAACACAACAGCCTGTAAATTAGTGCTGGCTTCACGTCAATTGATGATGGCAATGTGGCTCAAACATATGTTTCATGTGTGGTCTGTGAGTGTATCAGCAAACATATCTTGGAAATCCAGAAATGTTCAAGAAATGTGTCCCTCAATTGTTTTCATATACATGTCTGAACTGGATTCTGACACATACGTAACAAGCTATAGCTTACCTCAGGTAACACCTTAGACTGATATTTTGAGTTTGTACTGCCATATTTCAATTAGGGATGGCTGGCAAAAGGTATGCACACGGGTTCATATCTCTATGGTTGGTGCAACTCACTATAGCTGTGGCACATCAAATGAAGAAAATGATATAAATTGAGGGCTAACAACAGTCCCTGGCCCTCTGTACATTGTACCTGTGTTTCTAAAATTGTTCTTAGTCACAATGTCGGGGTGACTGGTATTGCAGTCCTCACAGAAAGTGGCTTTGCATGTCTCTCATGGATACACATGATGAGAGGAATATACTCCATGAATTTGTCTGCTCACTAATGAAGGAGCATGTTTGCCACCACATGATAGTTAGAGCCACTGCATGTGTGCAGATATGTGTGTATCACTCACTGGAGTCGCCGGGTCTGTACATGGTTGCAGTGGTATGTAGGATGCAGTATCATCATGTCTGAGAGGCTTTGCTTTCTGAGCTAATATTACACATAGTATTTGTATTTTGAAGTAGTGTACAGTGCACAGACATTGAGCACATTTCTCCCTTCCATGCCTTACAGGTGGACCTGCACCCTACACTATTGGAGAGGTGGCTCGATTTGCGGACCCAAACATCTCCAGTAAGTGTTGATATTTCTGTTCTGTGTTGTGTTTGCTGATGATGTGTGATTGACTCCTGTGTGTTGGACACATAGCAAAGTGTTATGCGCTGGTCAATGATCTGTTTTGTTCCTTGAGTGGAGTATCATTTTTTCCCCATCTTTGAGTTGGCCAATCCTTATCGTATTATCATATTTTGGGATTCTAGGTCAGTCCTGTAGGCACGGCAATGTGAATAGGGATGAGTTATGTGGATAAAACTTGAAATCAGAAAATGCAGCAGTGGACCATATTAGTGATTTAGTCAGCAAGTCAGACCCTGATTCTCCCAGAATAGGGATGACAAAGTCTTACCCACAGACCTCAGCTTCCCTATTCACTAATGAACATGTTTGACTGTATGTTTAACTTCCTAGCAGCATGTAGCTCCACATGTTGTGCTACGAGTATGAGGCACTTGAGTACAGTGGCCTATGTGTGCATGCAGCTCATGGCCAGAGGTGTTCTTGCATCAATTTGTTTGTTGTAAGTAATGGGTTACTGGTAGGAAATGATGTTGACAATGGTCTGCATTTCCAAAGATAAGTGTTGATGGGATTGTCCAAGGTTTGGGTGTATCCTATTTGGAGTTCCTCCTTACCTGTGGTGTGCTGGCCAAACCCATTTACAGCTTTCCAAAGCTTCCTGGTTGTCCTTGTTTTTAGAAATTATTAGTTGCTTGTCCACCCCTCCCCCCTCAGGCACAGGTGTAGGGTTGTGAATAGTGTACCTAGGACTGATGATCCAAGTCTGGTACACAGACATGTAAATTTGTAAATCACTTGTCCAAACCTAGGATACCCACTCATGATTAGCACCTGCATTCTATACTGGCAATTCCATTTACAAATCGCAGATCTTGTGGCCATAGATTGCCATCAATAATATAGAAATTTGTTGGCCTGCCAGTGGTGGAGGATTTTCAGCATGATTTTTACCTGACAAGTGGCTGAACAATGACGCCAAAGTCATTCCAGTTGTTACCCATCTTTTAGGGTTTGGATGTGCTGTTTGATGATAGGACATGTGTAGGCTGGCTTGCCATGTACTTCCTCAGGGACAATCATTGATCTGTATGATGATATGGGCTGTTTCAGGTACATTAGATGTATTGTCTGATTTTCTTCTTGAGCCACTTCACACAACGAAGTACCTAATGTTTGGTTTTCTATTTGTCTGCCAATATGACTCCCATCCAGATTCGAGAGTTTCAGTGCAGGGCAATGCGTTACCGCCACATTCTGGATGTGGAGTCTGGGTACCGCAACATGGCAAGACGATATCGCCATGATAGAGCCTCCGTAGTGTGGAGGGCATATGCCCAAGGGGGCCCTTCCGGTGCCACCACAGCCACCACCACCAGCACCACCACTACCACCCAGGTGGCACCAACAGTAGCAGGGACCTTTGCTGGACCATCAACATCGACAGCTCCAGGCCCTGTCACAGCACCACCTGAACCTCAGCCTACGGACATGGCACCGACAAGGGCCCATACTTCATCCTCTGGCACCCAGACCATCCCTGCTGCAGTCATAGACCCTGCAGCTTTTAGCCAGATGCAACGGAACTTGGACCGTGTCCTACGTAAAATGACCAGACTGCAGCAGGAGGTAGCACAAGTGAATCGGAGGGTGCGTGCCATCAAAAGGACCCTGCGTGGGGCCAACCTGTAGGCTTATAGTCAGCCATGATTCCCTCCCCTCCCTCCTCTTTCCTGGTTCTTTAAATTAGTGGGTTTAGGGAGCTTAGTGTTAGGTCAGTATAGGCTGTTAGTTTAGTTAGTAGTAGTGGGTGGGGTATGGGGGTATCATACTTTTTACAACTGTTTTTTATTATGTGTGTGGGTGGGTGGGGGACGATGTTGGGGTTTTGGGGTTTTAAAAAATGAAAAAAAAAATGAAAAACATATATACATTTGTTTAGTATAAGATAGTATGTGGTAGTATATGTTGTCCTCCATGTGTCCCATCTTATAAGGTAGGTGGGGGGTTGATGTTTAGATCATTTCATTAAATGTTTTAAGCAAGTTTAGCTTAGGTTAGTTAGGTACAGTTGTGGATAATGTGTAGTTAGAGTAGTTTAGGTTAGGTAAGGTGTTTCCCCTAGTTTTAGTTTCTGTTTTTACTGTTTAATAAATATCTAGGTAACCCTTTACAGTATGTGTCAAATGCTTGTAGATCAGGGCCTTGCCATGAGTGAACAGTGTCTCTTTTGTATTAGCTTTTGTGTCCCATGCTGCAACGATATCCCAACTAAGCTGTTACATTGGCAGCTACACCAAAGCTACTTAGCCAAGATTCGGCCATCCATTGCACCCACCACTCACGGTTACTAAGGATCCCAAAGTGTGGTTATTGTGTGATGGATGTTTTCAGTGTCACATACTTTGCTAACAGATTTGGTATTGGGGACACTGTGTTAAGTCTGCCTGCAGCCTGATGTCCAAGAAAATCCTTTTAAGGTGAGTGGTAGTATGCTCTCATGTAGTATGGTATACATAACTCACAGTTATCATTTGTTACAATGTTCAGCCCAGTCACTTATTTGTATGGAAACCTCATACAGATCCCTTCATGCTGTTTGGTGTGTGTTAGCTAAAAATTGGGGAACATTTCACATACGTAAGTTTTGACTTTCAGTAAAAATTGAAGGCACTATTTTCTGGCTTAGACATCCCTTGAGGAAGGGTTATTTTGTACAACACGTCATTTTGGTGTATAGTTTATATTTTCCTCTGAAATAACCCTCAGGGAGGGCAGATGATGGTACAATCCAGGCCACTGAGCATAGTTATCAGCCAAGATTCGTTCAGGTCAGGTGTATAGACAATCAATGATCCTTGACCTGAGGTTAACATCACTGATGGCCATCACAGTTGATGTGTCACATTACACAGAGACAAAGTTGTTGTGTAAGTGCTATTTATTTAAAAGTGCTGTAGTGTTACATGTACATTGTCTATGATTGTGAGTCCATTAGTGTGACATCTTCCATTGTGATCCTACACAAGTGCAAAAGGACATGTCATTGGACATGTTGGGGTGAAGTGTCAGACAGTGCAGAGGGACAGGATTTGCCAATGAGTTAGGGAGAGACAATCACAGGGCAGGGTGACAAGATAAACAGTGGGTTGAAGAACAGTGCTTGAGTACAGTTGTTGCAAGACTGGCATGTTACAAAGCACAGGACCTTGGTAATAGGTGGCCATGTGGCAGGGACTAGTGCTACCGGGTACTCTTATGGGTGAAGGTGATCTGTTCCACGTCCTCATCTTCTGATGTGTGTGTAGTCTCATCTGCCCTTGGTGGTGGTAGTTGTGAAGGGGCAACACACACCTCAGTGTTTGAAGACGTGGAGTCAGACATCTGGTGGCCGCTAACTGTGGGGGTCTTAAGGGCAGTACTGCAGCAAGGAGGAGCTGCTGGTTCTTAAGAATTGCAGCCACACCACGGTGGTAGGCAGCCAGCTCGGCCCTGAGAGGTTCAATATTGCATTTGTGCACACGTTGATAGGATTGTTGTTGTGGGTGTTAGGTTAACTCTATTACAGCTGTGCTGATTTCCTTCAACCTTTTTTCAAGTTCCTGCAAGATTGTTGTTCGCCCTTACATAGCTGCTGCCTGTTCTTCAGTTGACACCATGCACGAACGCACCCCCTCTAGGCTGGCAGCCATAGTTTGCATCCCCACTCGCACCTCCTTGTCCAGCTCCCGCTGTACTCCAATTATACTTCTCCCAAAGCTGGTGCCAGGGTCATCAGAGTCCTCAGCTGTGTTGGAGCTGGCAGGTTGTACAATTGGGGTGGTGGGTGGTTCCTCCGTGATGGCTGCTAGTTCTGTGCTCCTCCTTGTGACTGAAGGTGGGGTCTGGAGGGTTCCAACAATATCTTGGAGGGTCTGCTGGCTGATGTTTGTCAGCTCGTCATCCATGTCATCAGGGAAGTCCTGGACAGGCATATCCGCAGGTGAGCCATCCTCCTCTGCAATGAGATATTGTACAATTAGTGTGTCTTTGTTGTGGGCTTTGTAATGTGACATGCCTGCCTTCTAATTATTTTCACATTGTGATCTTGGCTCCTGTTCATTGTTCATGTCTATAATATTAGTTTCTCCCAGGACTTTGCCCCATTTGCACGTCACATGTATTGTGGTCAGTTTGTGGACTTGTCAGCATCACATCCTCTAGGTGTTGGTTAAGGCCAAATTGTGAATTGCCACCTTCTTGTCCTACTCAACCCTCTGTCTACTTCCATTCTCATGGTGAGGCCTTTCACTGGCTATGGGTGCTCTGATGGCACTAGCACCACACTTAACAATCTGGACCTGCCCCAGTCTCTGATCTTTCACATCCACCTA